>NC_135957.1:4016205-4341052 GCF_053455715.1 Rhinoraja longicauda
GGGGTGTGTGTAGTGTGGGGTGTGTGTGTGTGTAGTGTGGGGTGTGTGTAGTGTGGGGTGTGTGTGTGTAGTGTGGGGTGTGTGTAGTGTAGGGGGGTGTGTGTGTGTAGTGTGGGGTGTGTGTAGTGTGGGGTGTAGTGTGGGGTGTGTGTAGTGTGGGGTGTAGTGTGGGGTGTGTGTAGTGTGGGGTGTAGTGTGGGGTGTGTGTGTGTAGTGTAGGGGGGTGTAGGGGGGGGGTGGATCCTCTCACCTGCGCGGCGTTGCTCAGCCCCTCGGTGGCGGCGCGGTTGAAGGAGCGGACGTGGCCGCCGACCAGCTCCTGCAGCGCCGCCGCCTGCTCCTCCTCCTCCTCCCCCCCGACCCCCGGCCCGCTCCACCGCCGCCGCAGCGCCGGCTGCAGCCGCTCCTCCCCGCACAGCCGCCGCCAGCGCCCCGTCGCCATGGCCAGGCTCCGTCACCCCGGCAACGCCGCTAGGCCCGGTCCCGCACTTGCCCGCTCCGGGCGGCGTAGCCGCGCGCATCCCCCACATTCTGGTTCCGCCCCCACTGCACTTCCGGGCGGGGAATGAATAAGTGAATGCACCACACGCACACTCTGTCTTCACTGATACAAGTCAAGTCAAGTCATTTTATTTGTATAGCACATTTAAAAACAACCCACGTTGACCAAAGTGCTGTACATCTGACTAGGAAAAAAAAAGAAACATACAGTGGCAGGCAGCCAAACACAACGGCGCGGCCATCTTGAACAAAATGTTAATTCAATCACCCACAGTCCAACAATAAAAGCACTAAACAGGCACCCAAATTACCCAACCCCCAAAAACCCCCCAAAACACAGTCCAACAATAAAAGCATTAAATAGGCATTCAAATCACACACCCCAAAACCCCCAAAAACACAGTCCAACAATAAAAGCATCAAACAGGCACTCAAACCACCCAACCCCAAAAACACACAAAAAAGAAACATCCATCAAAGAAACATCCATCACAGTGAGTCTCCTCCAGTCCTCTCTCTCCTCACTGTGATGGAAGGCCACAATGTCTTTCCTTTCTCCTGCTGTCCTCGCCCGCAGCCAGGTTGTTGTGGTTGCAGGCCGCACCGGACGGTCCACAGCGGGCCAAGCCCAAGGCGCGTCGCGTCGCAGCCGCTCCCGCAGCCTCTGAAGACGGCCGGCTCCGCCAATGATAAGTCCGATCCGGGGCGGGCGAACACGCTGCCGCTGTTGCTGCACGTCGGGGCGGTCGTGGCTCCCGACATTGAAGCCCCCGCCCAGCAGGGAAATATCCCGCGGCCATCCTAGGCCGCGCCGGACGGTGAAATGTCCGCACCCCAAGCCCCGCGATCCGGGGCGGGCGAACCCGCTGCCGCTGCTGGAGCTCCCGATGTCGGCATCCACGCGGCCCGAGCCTAAGGCGAGTCGCAGCCGCTCCCGCAGCCTCCGAAGACGGCCGGCTCCGGTGGTGGTAAGTCCAATCCGCGGGCTCCGCGAACCAGAGCCCCGGAGGCCGACAGCTCCAGGAGTTGGGCCGATGGTAGGCCGCAGCAGGAACGGAGACACGGCCCAGAAAACAAAGGTCGGGTCTCCGTTCTGAAGGGACATCTATTTACAGTGTTAGTTTCCCCCTCCCCCCCACATACACACACAGTACACAAACACAAAAACACCACATCACAACTACAATTAAGACCAAAAAAAAAACAACAAAAACACAAAGACAAATGGACCGCAGGTGAGCGGCAGCTGCTAGGGCAGTGCCGCCATTTTTAATACAGTACAATACAATACAATATATCTTTATTGTCATTGTACAGGGGTACAACGAGATTGGGAATGCGCCTCCCATACGATGCAATAAATTAATTAGCTAATCAGTATTAATTTAAAGAACTCAATGAAACGGATTAGAAAGTTTTAAAACAGAATTAAGTGCAAGTAGATCTGTGCACACACACACTCACTCACACACTCACACGCACTCACACACACACACACCCCACACACATACTCACACACAAACCCCCCACACGCGCACAAACACACACACAACCACACACACACCACACACACACACTGTCTTCACCAATACAATATATCTTTATTGTCATTGTGCAGGGGGGTGTGTGTGTGTGTTGGGGGTGGGGGTGGGAGACCCTAGAGAGAGCCTCATCTATAATGGAAGAGGGGAAGCCCCATTTGTCATGTTTCACACTTTTTCCCATTCTTCAGGAAATGGGTCTTCCCCTCTTCCATCATGCTTTCACTAGGATCTCTTCCACATCCCGCAGCTCCGCTCTTGCTCCCCCTCCCCCCATTCGTAAAAAGGACAGAATCCCCCAAGTTAAGAAAAGGGGACGTACAACGTGATCTGGGTGTCCTAGTTAGTGCATCAGTCACTGAAAGGAAGTATGCAGGTACAGCAGGCAGTGAAGAAAGCCAATGGAATGTTGGCCTTCATAACAAGAGGAGTTGAGTATAGGAGCAAAGAAGTCCTTCTGCAGTTGTACAGGGCCCTAGTGAGACCACACCTGGAGTACTGTGTGCAGTTTTGTTCTCCAAATTTGAGGAAGGATATTCTTGCTATTGAGGGCGTGCAGCGTAGGTTTACTAGGTTAATTCCCGGAATGGCGGGACTGTCATATGTTGAAAGACTGGAGCGACTAGGCTTGTATACACTGGAATTTAGAAGGATGAGAGGAGATCTTATCGAAACGTATAAGATTATGGAAACATGTTCCCAATGTTGGGGGAGTCCAGAACAAGGGGCCACAGTTTAAGAATAAGGGGTAGGCCATTTAGAACTGAGATGAGGAAAAACTTTTTCAGTCAGAGAGTTGTGAATCTGTGGAATTCTCTGCATCAGAAGGCAGTGGAGGCCAATTCTCTGAATGCATTCCAGAGAGAGCTAGATAGAGCTCTTAAGGATAGCGGAGTCAGGGGGTATGGGGAGAAGGCAGGAACGGGGTACTGATTGAGAATGATCAGCCATGATCACATTGAATGGTGGTGCTGGCTCGAAGGGCCGCATGGCCTCCTCCTGCACCTATTGTCTATTGTTTATCCGTGGATCTGTTCGGACGGTAAGCGAACTGTAGTGGGTTCATGTTGCGAGGAAGGAGGGCACAGATGTGCTTCTTGATTAGCCTCTCGAAGCATTCAAACAAGCTGGAGAGGCATTCTTTGGCACCGGTACAATAATGAAGAATAATGAGACCAACATCTGCCTTAAAGGGGATGAACAATTAACATTACGGAGTTTTACATTTTATAGTCTAGAGAAAATTGAGAGAAGCTGTTCCCATTAACAGAAAGTGCAAGGACCGGGCCAGACAGAGAAGAGAAAGATTCTGAGGAACAACATTTAATTATGGTTCTCAACTGGCACGGTGGCGCAGCGGTGGAGTTGCTGCCTGACAGCACCGGAGACCCGGGTTCCATCCTGACAACGTGTGCTGTTGGTCCGGAGTTTGCATGTTCTCCCCGTGACATGGGTGGGTTTTAGATTTTTTAGATTTAGAGATACAACGCAGAAACAGGCCCTTCGGCCCACCGGGTCTGCGCCGACCAGCGATCCCCGCACATTAACATAGGGACAATTTTTACATTTACCAAGCCAATTAACCTACAAACTATGTACGTCTTTGGAGTGTGGGAGGAAACCGAAGATCTCGGAGAAAACCCACGCAGGTCACGGGGAGAACTTACAAACTCCGTACAGACAGCACCCGCAGTCAAGATGGAACCTGAGTCTCCGGCGCTGCATTCGCTGTAAGGCAGCAACTCTACCGCTCTGCCACCGTTTCTAGGGGATCTAAGGTTTTCTCCCACACTCCAAAGACGTACAGGTTTGTAGGCGAATTGGCTGGATAAAATTGTAAATGGTCCCTACTGTGTGTAGGATAGTGTTAGTGCACGGGGGGATCGCTGGTCGGTGCGGACCCGGTGGGCCGAAGGGCCTGTTTCCGCGCTCCATCTCCGAACTAAACTCTCTGATAGGGTGGTGGCGTCCATTGGAAATCCAGGGGGAATTGGATAAACACTACAGTGCAAATAGTTTGCAGAGCCAGCGAGAAAGAGTAATGGACGAGAACTCCAAAAAATGACACAAATGCAAACAAGAGGTGGTTGGCAATTGTGTTTATTCCTCATAATTGTGTTTTGAAGTTAGATACCAAGAAACATGCACTTATAGCAACATGTCATTATAATAATCTGTCCACTGTGTGTAACAGTGGTTGCCCCTTGTAGTGCACTCCCCAGAGAAATCAGAGGGCTAATCCAGGGAGAAACTCGAATCGAACTGCACCTCCATAACAACAATAGCGTGATCATCAGCCCGTTCAGTACTTCCACTCACCTGGTTAACAGTTTAGACAGGAACATGCCTCCTATTGAACAGAAGTTTATTCTCAGATAGGAAGAGGAACAATAAATACTGAAGACACAAAAGAGTTGACCTATAAACACAGTGGAGCGATTGGCATGACACAATGAAACGATAGTGAAGGCCTGGACCAAAAGATGCTGCCTGACCCGCTGAGTTACTCCAGCACGTTGTGTTTTACTCAACAGGTAATCAAGATGGCAAGTAAAGAATCTAGAAAACTACATACATGAAAAAAAGCTCAGAAATTATCTCATAAAAATATCAATGACTCAAAACAAGAGTGCCAGTTATGAATACATATATATATATAGTCTACAAATCAGGACAAATGCATTGAGTGCATGCTACCAGCTTATTACTGTTACTGTTCATCAGCTTTGTCTAGGCTTTCAGAGGGCACGGGTAGAATGATTTGGAATTTGTAGTAGTGCATTTCATTCCAAACACAAACAGCAAAGACAAGAACCTGGAGACAAAGACAACAAACAAAAAACAATTTTCCTTTCCCTTCGTAAAGTTGACTTAAAATTCCACTCGCGGTAGGGCATAAGTGATAGGAGCAGAATTAGGCCATTCGGCCCATCAAGTCTACTCCGTCGTTCAATCATGGCTCATCTATCTCTCCCTCCCAACCCCATTCTCCTGCGTTCTCCCCATCACCCCCGAGGTACATTTCGGATTCTTCTATCCCAACTCCTCTCATAGGGTCAAGTATTTGCAAATATAGTTAAGAAAACACGCAAGCAAAACTCATCGTCTTCGAAGTCAGCTGCGTTTCAAAAATGAATTTAAAAGAGAGTTAGATGAAGGTCTAGGGGCTAGCGGAATCAAGGGGTATGGGGAGAAGGCAGGCACGGGTTACTGATTGTGGATGATCAGCCATGGTCACAATGAATGGCGGTGCTGGCTCGAAGGCCCAAATGCCCTCCACCTGCACCTGTTTTCTATGTTTCTAAAAAGCACCAGTGTAGATCATTTGAAAGGCAGCAGTGCATAGCCTACTCCAGGGCTCGCAAGCATTCAGATGGGCAGAAACAGTACCAGGCACACGGACGGGTGGGGTGGTGATGTGCATTCAGGAGTTGTTTAGGCCATACGTGGTCACAGTGATTTCCATTTCCATCAATCACTTTATCAATGATCACAGAAGAATTGGGCACGTTATGAGAGGCGCAGACACTCGGCTAACACTGCAGCCTTGATTCTGGAGCACCGTAATAGCACTTCTAGGTCCAGGACACTCATTCTAATCAGGTGGCCCATAAGCAGATTATGTCGAGATTACTACTGTGCAACGCCTGCTAATCATCTATAATAAAGAGATCAAGAGCTTGTAACATTCCCACAGTGTTTGAAGCATCCTGTACCAGGTACAGCAACTTCCATTGTCTTTTGTCCAACAAAAATCTCAAAGCCGTAATAAGATGTTGGTTTATACAAGTCATTAACCGTAGATAAAAATTCCTTCTTTTACTAATTGCTCTTCCACCGTGCCGGCACCAGGCTGGATAGAATCTCTCTACATGATTCGTAATGCAGCGTTGATACCACTACATATATTGTTGGAGTGTGCAATGGAAGACGACGCCGACAAAATTCTGTTAACTTCCTAACTTGATGAAGACAGAATGCGCGCTTGGCTTCTGTGCCGTTTCACTCAACGGAAAGATGCAGGAAATGGCTACGTCCACGATTCCTTGACAAAGTTCGGCGTAGAGTTTCCTGGGAAAGGAAAAGAACGACCATTTATTTTAATTTTTTAAATCACAGTTGCAAGTTCCAGAGAACGTAGTACTCCAAGTCAAACCTACCAAGTTCACTGAAAATAGAAAGATAACATATTTTAGACACAAAATGCTGGAGTAACTCAGCGGGTTAGACAGCATCTCTGGAGAGAAGGAACAGGTGACGCTTCGGATCGACAATAGGTGAAGGAGGAGGCCATTCGGCCCTTCGAGCCAGCACCACCATTCAATGTGATCATGGCTGATCATTCACAATCAGTACCCCGTTCCTGCCTTCTCCCCATACCCCCTGACTCCACTATCATTAAGAGCTCTATCTAACTCTCTCTTGAATGCATTCAGAGAATTGGCCTCCACTGCCTTCTGAGGCAGAGAATTCCACAGATTCACAACTCTGTGACTGAAAAAGTTTTTCCTCATCTCTGTTCTAAATGGCCTACCCCTTATTCTTAAACTGTGGCCCCTGGTTCTGGACTCCCCCAGCATTGGGAACATGTTTCCTGCCTCTAACGTGTCCAACCCCTTAATAATCTTATATGTTTCGATAAGATCCCCTCTCATCCTTCTAAATTCTTTAGGGAAGTCTGAAGAAGGTTCTCAACCCAAAAAATCACCAAGTCCTTTGCTCCAGAGATGCAGCCTGTCCAGCCGAGTTACCCCAGCATTTGTGTCTATCTTTGGTTTAAACCAGCATCTGCAATTCATTCCTACACAAGATCAAGTATTTTTTTAGGATTGGGGCAAAGAGACAGGAAAGACTAGGATTTTCCAAATGATTTCCGAATTTAGAAACTGGATTTTTGTTCCTTTCTTCATTTCTTTTCACTTTGAAAGAGTGCTTTAATATGAAACCGTTCACATCCAGATTTGTAGGCTAATTAGCTTCAGTAAATTGTCCCGAGTGTGTAGGAGAGAAGTATTCTGAAGGTTCATGACTCAAAATGTCACCTATCCATGTTCTCCAGAGATACCGCCTGACCCGTTGAGTTACTCCAGCACTTTGTGTCTTTTTTTGTAAGCCAGCATCTGCAGTTTCTTGTTTCTACCTTCTGTACTCAATGCTCTTGCGGTGAATCTGTGGAATTCTTTGCCACAGGAGGCTGTGGAGGCCGTCAGTGGATATTTTTACGGTAGAGATGGACAGATTCTTGATCAGTGCGGGTGTCAGGGGTTATGGGGAGAAGGCAGGAGAATGGGGTTAGGAGGGAGAGATAGATCAGCCGTGATTGAATGGCGGAGTAGACTTGATGGCCCAATTCTATTCCTTATGACCTCTTACTGATGAATGCCAAAGACAACTGCCTGTCCACCTGAGATGCCACCGTCAGGGGATTTAATCAGAAGCTTTTGGGTTGACCATGATATGGAGTGATAATGTTCGGTATAGTGTGTTGCCGGGCGCTGCTCCTAGAGGCTGAGCGCATGGACCAGGCACGGCCTGCAGTGGCACAGAGTGGTGGAGGACACCATCGACCACGCTTGGCCAGGCCGACCCTGCAAAGCCGCCAGGATAACGAGCCTTCATGGACAGGTTAAGAACTAGGGCAGCACGGTGGAGTTGCTGCCTTACAGCGAATGCAGCGCCGGAGACCCGGGTTCCATCCCCACTACGGGTGCTGTCTGTACGGAGTTTGTACGTTCTCCCCGTGACCTGCGCAGGTTTTCTCTGAGATCTTTGGTTTCCTCCCACACTCCAAAGACGTGCATGTTTGTAGGTTAATTGGCTCGGTAAATGTAAAAATTGTCCCTAGTGGGTGTATGGTAGTGTTAGTGTGCGGGGATCGCTGGTCGGCGCGGACCCGGTGGGCCGAAAGGGCCTGTTTCCGCGCTGTATCTCTAAACTAAACTAAACTCTGCACTTACAACCGGGACTTGAAAATGGAGCCACATCTGGCGACTGTGCACTGCCTCAGTGCACTACTACTACGCACTAGTCCTGTACCTGACATGCTTAACTAACATGTATCTAAGTGCTTATGTGTTGTGATACTGGTGCTGAATTGTATACCAAAGGAATTTTGCTTTACCATAGTACCGTTGACATATAAAGTATCATTGAACAGATTATTACTGTAGAGATCACTGTCTATAAGATGCTTCAGGATATCCTGAACTCATGAAAGGCTTTATAAGAAAATAACTGCAGATGCTGGTACAAATCGATTTATTCACAAAATGCTGGAGTAACTCAGCAGGTCAGGTAGCATCTCGGGAGAGAAGGAATGGGTGACGTTTCGGGTCAGACCCTTCTTCAGACTTGAAAGGCTTTTATCTCTCGATATACAATAATGAATAATTTAGCTGCTATCCTAAAAGGATAAGGTAGAAGAATGAACTGTGTAGTACAGTTACAAATGATCCTAAAACCAAGGCATTAGAGGCTGACTTTTGCCAAAAGGCAATCAGACCGTGGTCCAGTGTGGTTGGATTGTTGTCACAACCCTTGGCATAAAGCCCCTGCACACACAGAAAACATGCTTTAGTTTCAATGAGGCAATTCTTTTCAAAGGTGTGGGAAGGAACAGCAGATGCTGGTTTAAACCGAAGAAAGACACAAAAAGCTGGAGTAACTCAGCGGGTCAGGCAGTATCTCTGGAGGAAAGGAACAGGTGACGTTTCGGGTCGAGACCCTTCTTCTGAAACGTCACCTGTTCCTTCTCTCCACAGATGCTGTCTGACCCGCTGAGTTCCTCCAGCTTTTTGTGTCCACCTTCAATTCATTTCAAATAGTCTCCCAGAAACATAGATTGTCTCGATGCCGAGCAACGTATTTTGAATGTCAAAGAGAGACGCGAGGAAGTGCAGATGTTGGAATCTTGAGCAAAACACAATATGCTGGAGAAACTCAGCGAGTCAGGCAGGATGTGCGGAGGGAAACAGACAGGAGACTTTTTGGGACGAACTATCTTCAGACTGAAATGTACTCTAAATGCAACCTCACCAATATCTTATACAACTGCAACATGACTTCCCAACTTCTATACTCAATACTCTAATGACAGACGAAGGCCAAAGTGCCAAAAGCCTTTTTGACCACCGGATCTACCTGCGACTCCACCTTCAGGGAACCATGCACCTGCACTCCAAGATCCCTCTGCTCCACAACACTACCCAGAGCCCCACCATTCATTGTGTAGGTCCTGCCCTTGTTAGACTTCCCAAAATGCAACACCTCACATTTCTCTGCATTAAATTTCATCAACCATTCCTCAGCCCACCTGCCCAATCGATCAAGACCCTGCTGTAATTTTTCACAACCACGATCTGCAAATCCACCCACTTTTGTGCCAGTGAAGCCGAGCTGAACTGCACTGGTGTAAATACCTGGCAATGTAATTTTGTCTGGACAGTGCACTGAACTGAATGACTTATGACTGAATGAATTTATGAATGACAGGCGCAAATACACCAAACAATCCTATTTATAAATAGCGGGCACAAGTAAGCTGAACAGCCTTATTCATGAATGACAGGCACAGATACACTGAACACTCCTGGAGACTTTAGCCTTTCTGTGGCCTCCTTTTTATGAATAACAGTTCACAAATACACTGAACAATACTATTTATGAACCACAAACAAATACAGAAAACAAGCACAAGTGGAATCAAGAACATAGGACGTAGGTTTAAGGAGAGGGGGGAGGGGGATGGGAAAGATTTGAAAGATCTAACAGGAATCTGAGGGACAAAGTTTTCCACACAGAGGGTAGTGGGTGTATGAAACGAGCTGCCGGAGGAGGTCTGAAGAAAGGTCTCGACCCGAAACGTCGCCCATTCCTTCTCTCCTGAGGCGCTGCCTGACCTGCTGAGTTACTCCAGCATTTTGTGAATAAATACCTTCGATTTGTACCAGCATCTGCAGTTATTTTCTTATACTGCCGGAGGAGGTAGTTGAAGCAGATAGTATACCAACATTTAAAAGACAATAGGACAAGTACATGGATAAGAAAGGTTTAGAGGGATTTGGGCCTAATGCAGCCAAGTGAGACTTGTGCAGATGGGGCCTGATGGTCGACATGGCCATGTTTAGTCCATTGTCACGTGTACCGAGGTGCGGTGAAAAGCTTTTGTTGCGTGCTAACCAGTCAGCAGAAAGACAATATATGATTACAATTGATCCATTTACGGTGTACAGATACATGATCAGCCATGATCATATTGAATGGCGGTGCGTACAGGCTCGAAGGACCGAATGGCCTACTCCTGCACCTATTTTCTATGTTTCTATGTTTCTATAAGGGAATAAGAAGGTAGACACAAAATGCTGGAGTAACTCAGCAGGACAGGCAGCATCTCTGGAGAGAAGGAATGGGTGACGTTTGGGGTCGAGACCCTTCTTCAGATCCTTATTCAGATAAGGGAATAACGTTTAGTGCATTGTTAAAGTAAGAGGAGTTGCTGTAGGGGTAGAGATTTATGAGTGTGGTGTGATTGTAATATGAATTTGTAGCTTCTGTGGCTAGCCCGCAAATAGTCTCCTGGGTTGGGTGCCATCTTGGAAGTTGGGCCAGAGGGCCTGTTTCCCCACTGGATGACTCTACAACTCTAGAACAATCCTATTTATAAAAAACATGCACGGTTACACTGAACAATTCTATTTTTGAATAACAGGCACAAGGAATGATTACTGAGGCAAAAAAAAGGAGCACAACTTTTTCACGAAGAGAGTTGTGAATTTGTGGAATTCTCTGCCACAGAGGGCAGTGGAGGCCAATTCACTGGATGAATTTAAAAGAGAGTTAGATAGAGTTCTAGGGGCTAGCGTAATCAAGGGATATGGGGAGAAGGCAGTCACGGGTTACTGATTGTAGATGATCAGCCATGATCACAATGAATGGCGGTGCTGGCTCCAAGGGCCAAATGGCCTCCTCCTGCACCTATTTTCTATGTTTTTAACCATGGAAAGTCCCTGGAATTAAAAGCCTACTGCATTGAATAATTTAGAGGATATTAAGAAGTCACCTTTCAAAAAATATGAACAGAATGGAAAATAGCCATCGAGCTCAAATGATTTGGGTGTCGAGTTCTTGAGTCTCCGCCTACCAATCTATAATTAAATAATCAATCAGTCATCTTCTGGGGCCATGCAGGTTTGTGGGTTAATTGGCTTCTGTAGAATGCCCTGGTGTGTAGGATGGAAAAGTGGGATAGTATAGAACGGTGTGTGGGCGATTGATGGCCAGAGTGGACGTGGTGGATTCGGTGAGCCAAATGATGCGTTTCCACACTGCATCTCTATACTGCACTCCTGAAGTATAATACACAGTTCTGGCCGCCCAGCTCGACCAAAGATGTCATTAAGCTGGAAAGGCTGCCACTGGCGGTGACACAGTGGTGGACTTGCTGCCTCACAGCATCGGAGACCAGAGTTCAATCCTGACTAAGAGTGCTCTCTGTACGCAGTCTGTACGTTCTACCTGTGAGGTTTCTCCGGGTGCTCCGGCTTCCTCCCGCATTCCAAAGACGTGCAGGTTTGTAGGTCACTTGGCTTCTAGGTTGACATTGTCCCTAGTGTAGGATAGAACTAATGCACAGGTGATTGCTGGTCGGCACAAACTCGGTGGACCGAAGGGCCTGTTTCCACATCGTACCTCTAAACTAATCTATTTTAAAAAATTACAACATGTCATCGTCATTTGATATGTTCTATGGTGAATCCAAAGTTACCGAGGACCTTTCATAACCATGCAGAGAACAGATTCAGTTGTTCAAAGCTTGGCATTGGATCACTGCAGTACACATTAGCTGAGCCAAGCCTTATTAATGAAGTGCCGCGTCAAACTGCCACTGAGCAGTCTAGTTCGCAGGGAGGCGTGTCCTGTACGGGCTCCTCCTCCACACCCTGCACTTCCTCGCCCTGGTCCACCGTCTGTCCGGACACTAAGTGGCGGTCGGTGTTGCCTTCCGGTGGCGAGGGGGCCCCGCGGTGGGGATTCTGCCCCTCTCCATCGGGGACCTGGGGTGGAAGGTATTGCACCGAGGAGTCCCCTGCAACCTGTTCCTCGCGCGGTTCACAGACTCGCCAGCCACCTGCCACTTTTGCAGGTTGGAAGAGTCTGTGTACCACGTGTACATGGAGTGTGTGAGTCTGTGTACCACTTGTACATGGAGTGTGTGAGTCTGTGTATCACGTGTACATGGAGTGTGTGAGTCTGTGTACCACGTGTACATGGAGTGTGTGAGTCTGTGTACCACGTGTGAGGTTGCGGCCCCTGTTCCAATATCTAAAGGGGCTGCTCCTTGCTTTTAGGCTGCACTTTTCACCCACCACCCTCATCTGTGGACACCCTGTGCGTAGGGGAGAGGGTAGGGCCAAGGATGTCCTGGTTGGGTTGCTCCTGGGCCTGGCCAAGCTGGCCATCCACGACTCACGGCGCCAGGCGGAAGAGGGCTCTGCCCGAGCCGACTGCCTGCCCCTTTTCCGGGGTCATGTCCGCGCCCGGGTGGTGTTGGAGAGGGACCGCGCGCTGTCCACGGGCACCCTGGGGGATTTCCGGGACCGCTGGGCACCGCGGGAGATTGGATGTATCCTGGATAGGGATTGTAATATAATTGTATAATAGTTTCAATTGGTATATTTGTTTGTACAGTATTCTGGTGGTGGGTTCTGTTTTGGTTTTATTATATTGTATATATTATTTTAATATTTGAATAAATATTTTTGATTAAAAAAAACAAAAACAAAAACTGAGCAGTCTAGTAACTGCAGGGAGTCTTGATTAAGGACTGTCGGGACTTGCCTGTCGGGAGCTCCGGCAGCGGCAGGGGCAGCGTGTTCGCCCGCCCCGAATTGCGGGGCTTGGGTCGGCCCGCCGCGGACCTTTCACCGTCCGGCGCGGCCTGGAATAGGCCGCGGGATTTTCACCGCCCAGCGGGGGCTTCAATATCGGGAGCCCCGACCACTCCGACGTGGCAACTCCAACAGCCTGACCGCGGGAGAAGACGGCAGGGAAGAGAAAAAGACATTCTGGCCTTCCATCACAGTGAGGAGGGACTGGAGGAGACTCACTGTGATGGATGTTTCTTTTTGTTTGGTGTTAGTTGTGATTGTATGTGTTATTGCATTTTTATTGATTATTCTTATTGGTCTTATTGTTTAACTGCGGGTAATGTTTCATTTCACTACACATTTATGTGTATGTGACAAATAAATGACTATTGACTATTGAGGAAGGAATTGCTAACTTACTGGGCACATGCTGGGGCTCCATTCACCTCAATCAGCCAGACTTTGAGATCTTCATCAACCATGAAGTCAAATCCAAACAGCTGAAAGCTGTGGTAAGGGAGAAGCTTTGTGCCAATCCCAGATTCGATGCACATTAGACAGCTCCTAAAATTAAAATTAAATTAAATAAAACATAGCGATTTTAGCACTCACAAGATACACCCGAAAAAAAAGAAAAGCACACGTTCAATTGAATCCCCACCCCCTGCCCTCAACTGGCTTGGAGGTTGAGATTGTTCCTAGCGTGTAGGATAGAACTAGTGTACAGGTGATTGCTGGTCGGCACGGACTCTGTGGACTGAAGGGCCTGTTTTCACACCTTGGAACGGCACAGCAGTGCAGCAGTAGAGTTGCTGCCTCACAGCACCACAGACCCGGTCCCATCCTGACCACGGGTGCTGTTTGGGTAGAGTTTGCACGTTCTCCCCGTGACCTCCAGACCATGGGTTTCTTCCAGGTGCCCCGGTTCCCTCTCAAATCTCAAATACATGCTGGGTTGTAGGCCAGAATGTGTGTAGGGAGAGGATGAAGAAAGTGGGATAAGGTCATCGATGGTTCACACAGACTCAGTGGGCAGTACGGCCTGTTTACGTGCTGTATCTATCAATCAATCCCTTTATGCCTTGTAATGTTTTAGTTCAGATTTAGTTTAGTTTAGAGATACAGCGCAGAAACAGGCCCTTTGGCCCACCGGGTCCGTGCTGACCAGCGATCCCCGCACATTAACACTATCCTATACCCACTAGGTACAATTTTTACATTTACCAAGGCAATTAGCCAACAAACTTGTACGTCTTTGGAGTGTGGGAGGAAACCGAAGGTCTCGGAGAAAACCCACGCAGGTCACGGGGAGAACGTACAAACTCCGTACAGACGGCACCCGTAGTCGGGATGGAACCCTGGTCTCCGGCGCTACATTCGCTGTAAGGCAGCAACTCTACCGCTGCGCCACTATGCCGCCCTAGTTCTTAACCTGTCCATGAAGGCTCGTTGCCCATGTTATATTTACACCCTTATTTTTAGCTTAGTTTAATTTAGAGACACAGCATAGAAACAGGCCCTTCGGCCCACCGAATCCCCGCCACCAACGTCTGTAGTCTCCTTGTGCTCTGGTATTTTATTTCATTCTTCACATGTTTAAATTATAATGGTTTATTTTTAATTGTCTACTGTATATGGTGTTGTTACTTGCGAGCAAAGCACCAAGGCACATTCCTTGTATGTGTACATATTTGGCTGTTTTATTCAATTCAATGGGCCCGGGGACTGGATCAATGATAGGAGCTGAGCGGTTAGATGCAGGTCGACACATAATCAAACCTTCAGCACATCACCCAAGCAGAATTGGCAAATCCGATAGGGCCTCTGGCAGAGGAAGCTGTCAATAAGTCTGGACTAATCAACCCGAACACCAGCCTCAGTGACACGAACAGCATGCCTTGTAAAACACTTTGCGGAAACATGGGCCCTTTCTTTCACCGCTATAAATAAAGGGGCATGAGAAGAGACGGGTGTTTTTAAAAAAAAAAGAGATGCAACATGGAAACCGGCCTTTTGGCCCTCCGAGACCACGCCGACCATCGATCGCCCGTTCACACGAGTTCCATCTTACCCCACTTTCTCACCCACTCCCAACACGCCAGGGGCAATTTACAGAGGACAATTAACCTACAAAACTGCACGACTTTGGGATGTGGGAGGAAATCGGAACACAGAGAAAACAGTGGTGCAGCTCTCGCAGCGCCAGAGACCCGGCTTCCATCCTGACCTCAGGTGCTGTTTGTGTGACAATAGGTGCAGGAGGAGGCCATTCGGCCCTTTGAGCCAGCACCACCATTCAATGTGATCATGGCTGATCATTCTCAATCAGTGCCCCATTCCTGCCTTCTCCCCATACCCCCTGACTCCGCTATCCTTAAGAGCTCTATCTAGCTCTCTCTTGAATGTATTCAGAGAATTGACCTCCACTGCCTTCTGAGGCAGAGAATTCCACAGATTTACAACTCTCCGACTGAAAAAGTTTTTCCTCATCTCAGTTCTAAATGGCCTACCCGTTATTCTTAAACTGTGGCCCCCAGTTCTGGACTCCCCCAACATTGGGAACATGTTTCCTGCCTCTAACGTGTCCAACCCCTTAATAATCTTATACGTTTCGATAAGATCCCCTCTCATCCTTCTAAATTCCAGTGTATACAAGCCTAGTCGCTCCAGTCTTTCAACATATGACAGTCCCACCATTCCGGGAATTAACCGAGTAAACCTACGCTGCACGCCCTCGATAGCAAGAATATCCTTCCTCAAATTTGGGATTTTGTACGTTCTCTCTGTGACCATGTGGGTTTCCCCCAGGTGCTCCGGGCTTCCACCTAATTCCTCCCACTTGGCGGGACTGTCATATGTTGAAAGACTGGAGCAACTAGGCTTATACACACTGGAATTTAGAAGGATCTGAGGGGATCTTATTGAAACATAAAAGATTATTCAAGGATTGGACACGCTTGAGGCAGGAAACATGTTCCCGATGTTGGGGGAGTCCAGAACCAGGGGCCACAGTTTAAGAATAAGGGGTAGGCCATTTAAAACGGAGATGAGGAAAAACTTTTTCACCCAGACAGTTGTGAATCTGTGGAATTCTCTGCCTCAGAAGGCAGTGGAGGCCAATTCTCAAGAGAGAGTTAGATAGAGCAGTTAAAGATAGCGGAGTCAAGGGATATGGGGAGAGGGCAGGAACGGGGTACTGATTGTGGATGATCAGCCACGATCACAATGAATGGAGGTGCTGGCGCAAAGGGCCAAATGGCCTCCTCCTGCACCTATTGTCTATTGTATATTGTCTATCACAAAGACGTGCGGGTTTGTAGGTTAATTGGCCTCTAAAAGATTGCCCCTAGTGTGCAGGGAGTGGATGAGAAAGTAGGATAACATAGAACTAGTGGAACGGTTGATTGATGGTCAGCGTGGACTCGGGTGGGCAGGTCTGCTTCCGTATGTCTAAACCTTTTTTAAAAACAAACCGATGCGGTCATGGGGAGAATGTGAAAACTCCACACAGACAGCAACCAAGGTGAGGGTCAAACCCTGGTCTCTGTTGCTGAGATGCAGCAGCTCTACCAGCTGCACCAAGATCATATTACATCGAGACAGTCAGTCCCAGCTGCAAGCCTCCAGGAACAGGTAGCAGAAACTCAGCTGCATGTGGGGGCTTACGTTGTCACCCTCCCCAACTGACCTCAGTCAGGCGAACGACAACAAACAGAGACAGCAGAAGCAGAAGCAGCTGCATAACTTCTGCTGCCTCAAACGCAAGAAGAAGAAGAAGCCTCATGTGGTTTTCTGATCATTTAAACCCACTGATCTCCAACTGAGAAAAAAAAATGAAAGCCCACAGAATTCTCATCAACAGTAAACAGTGGTGCAGCGGTAGAGTTGTTGCCTTACAGCGAATGCAGCGCCAGAGACCCGGGTTCCATCCCGACTATGGGTGCTGTCTGTACGGAGTTTGTACGTTCTCCCCGTGACCTGCGTGGGTTTTCTCCGAGATCTTCGGTTTCCTCCCACACTCCAAAGACGTACAGGTTTGTAGGTTAATTGGCTTGGTAAATGTAACAATTGACCGTGGTGGGTGTAGGATAGTGTTAGTTTGCGGGGATCGCTGGTCGGCGAGGACCCGGTGGGCCGAAAAGGCCTGTTTCCGCGCTGTATCTCCGAACTAAACGCTGAAGTTCAGAAGTTAAAATGAAACGCACCTTATAATTTGCTTGATTTGTGGTAAAATACTGCTTTCCAAGCTAACGTTGTGAGTGCTCATTAGGTACTGGTTGAATTCTTCAAAGAACATCTCATTCCCTTCTTCATATTTCCCATAATTCTTGGAGAATTCCTTCTGAATACAGTGATTTGTCAGGTGACTCGTTTTATCCTGAAAATCAGTGCTGTCATATGGATCCGAGGAAGTTCGTAATACTCCTTCCTTGTAGAGGTATATGTTATATTGGTGATCAAGAAGCACCCAGCTTCTGGTAACGCAAGACAGAGAGAGAAACATGTTATACACAGCAGGATGGGGCACCAGAAAACACAAACTATATTCTTTAAAATTGCCAGAAAGAATAAGTAAATCAGACAGAATTCATGCCCCATACAATAGACAAAAGGTGCAGGAGTAGGCCATTCGGCCCTTCGAGCCAGCACCGCCATTCAATGTGATCATGGCTGATCGTTCTCAATCAGTACCCCGTTCCTGCCTTCTCCCCATACCCCCTGACTCCGCTATCCTTAAGAGCTCTATCTAACTCTCTCTTGAATGCATTCAGAGAATTGGCCTCTACTGCCTTCTGAGGCAGAGAATCCCATAGATTCACAACTCTCTGACTGAAAATGTTTTTCCTCATCTCCGTTCCAAATGGCCTCCCCCTTATTCTTAAACTGTGGCCCCTGGTTCTGGACTCCCCCAACATTGGGTATTTTTAAAGCGGAGATTTATTAGTGCTTGATTAGCAAGGGCGGCAAAGGTTATGGGGAGAAGGCAGGAGAAAGGGCGGTCATGGTGGCGCAGCGGTAGAGTTGCTGCCTTACAGGAAATGCAGCGCCGGAGACCCGGGTTCCATCCCGACTACGGGTGCTGTCTGTAAGGAGTTTGTACGTTCGCCCCGTGACCTGCGTGGGTTAGAGCTGCGATCTTCGGTTTCCTCCCACACTCCAAAGACGTGCAGGTTTGTAGGTTAATTGGCTTGGCAAATGTAAAAATTGTCCCCATTGGGTGCAGGATTGTGTTAGTGTGCAGGGATCGCTGGTCGGTGCAGACCCAGTGGGCCGAAAGGGCCTGTATCTCTAAACTAAATAAAATAATGGGGTTGAGGGAGCGATAAATCAACCAATATTGAATGGCGGAGTAGACTTGATGGGCCGGATGGTCTAATTCTGCTCCTATAACCTATGAACTATAACACAAGGAACTGCAAGATGCTGGAATCCACTGCAAAACACAAAGTGCTGGAGGAACACAACAGGTCAGGCAGCATCTGTGCAGGGAAATGGAGAGGTGGCTTTTGGGTCAGGACCCTTCTTCAGAGTTGATTTGAAGCATCATCTGTCCCTTTCCTCCACTGATGCCGCCTGGCACGCTGAGTTACTCAAGCACTTCACGTTTTGCCTGCAAATCAGGCTGCATTTATGAAGAGAGAAGATACACAAAATGCTGGAGTAACTCAGCGGGCCAGGCAGCATCTCTGGAGAGAAGGAATGGGTGACGTTTCAAGTCTCTCCAGAGATGCTGCCTGTCCCGCTGAGTTACTCCAGCATTCTGTGTCTGTCTTCGGTTTACACCAGCATCTGCAGTTCCTTCACACACATTTATGAAGACAGGAGCAGTTAGTAATTCAGATGACCCTTGAAGTTCTCCGATCTCGCCTTTCGATAATTAAAGCTGTCGTTCCAATCTATTATTTTTTCACATTACCCGAGGACATACATGCAAACTGATGGGCAATTTTGAGATGGATGTATGGTAGTGGGCGTTAAAGTGAAGACAACTATTTTAGAAGAAGGGCATGGTTATGATCTAGTTGAGTTTATTGTCGCATGTGCAGTGAAAAGCTTTTGTTGCTGGCTATCCAGTCAGCAGAAAGACAATACATGATTACAATCAAGCCATTTACAGAGTGTAGATACATGATAAGGAAATAGCGTTTAGTACAAGGTAAAGCCAGCAAAGTCCGATCAAGGATAGTCCGAGGGTCACCACTGAGGTTGATAGTAGTTCAGCACTGCTCTCTGGTTGTGGTGGGATGGTTCAGTTGCCTGATAACAGCTGGGAAGAAACTGTAGCTGAATCTGGAGGTGTAGCTGAAGAACTGAATCTGCAGCTCACAAGGATGAACATAACTCTCAAGACATTGGAAAAGATTATTACAAAAAAAATAATTTGAAGGCAGGGCCATCAGAAAATAATGGGATTGGTGGGAACCCACTTCCAATCCAGCAGAAAACAGCTCCTCACCTACTGCTCAGGATCGCTACAAGGAAGAGGACGGCTGTCCAGAAATATTAATTAAATTAAACTGACCTGATGTCAAACTTTCGGTGTCCTGGTTCTAACAGTAATGGTCTCTCGAGGTATTTTTGAATCACGTGAACTTGACCTTGATTATCGATATAGTCCAACAATTCATTGGCGTCAGAAGAAATAAAAATCCCAGCACCTGGAGAGAGACATCAATGCATCGGTTCAAATGGAAATCACACAGCATGTGCAATCAGAAAGTCCATGTTGTGACCAGGTGGAGGTAGACACAAAATGCTTTGCGTTTTGCCCAAGCAAATCAGGCTGCATTTATGAAGAGAGAAGGTAGACACAAAATGCTGGAGTAACTCAGCAGGACAGGCAGCATCTCTGGAGAGAAGGAATGGGTGACATTTCAAGATTCTCTGGAGATGCTGCCTGTCCCGCTGAGTTACTCCAGCATTCTGTGTCTGTCTTCGGTTTACACCAGCATCTGCACTTCCTTCCCACACTTTATGAAGACAGAAGCAGTTAGTAATTCAGATGACCCTTGAAGTTCTCCGATCTCGCCTTTCGATAATTAAAGCTGTCGTTCCAATCTATTATTTTTTCACATTACCCCCATCGTCCTGTCAGTTCCACTGTTTGCATCCTTTTAACCCCTCGTTATCACCTCCTCCACAACCAACAATAGACCATTGTGGGCTCCACCTTTCCTTGGTCATTGGTGCCGGCTACAATGTGTTCTGAACCTTTTCATACCTCTGGTTGCCTCTCCCCCGACTCTCAGGCTGAGGAAGGGTCTCGTAAATCTTCAAAAGTTTAGATTTAGATTTAGAGATACAGCGCGGAAACAGGCCCTTCGGCCCACCGAGTCCACGCCGCCCAGCGATCCCCGCACATTAACACTATCCTACACACACTAGAGACAATTTTTTTAACATTTTACCCAGTCAATGAACCTACATACCTGTACGTCTTTGGAGTGTGGGAGGAAACCGAAGTTCTTGGAGAAAACCCACGCGGGTCATGGGGAGAACGTACAAACTCTGTACAGACGGGATGGAACCCGGGTCTCTGGCGCTGCATTCGCTGTAAGGCAGCAACTCTACCGCTGTGCCACCGTGCTGCCCCTGACTCCAAGGGCCTGTTTGTCCAGACATGGCTGCCTGAACCACTGAGTTACTCCAGTACCTTTGTGCCTGTCTAAGCGAGATTCTATTTAGATCAGGGATTATAATTAGAGCACTCCCCAAAACATTCCAAACAAACCTTTAGCCAGAGAGTGGCAAATCTGTGGAATTCATTGCCACAGGTGGCAGAGAAGGCAAAGTCATTGGGTATTTTTAATGCGGAGATTGACTGGTTCTTGATTCGTACGGGCATCAAAGACGAGGAGAAGGCAGGGGAATGGGATTGATGGGGAAAGATAGATCAGCCATGATTGAATGGCGGGGCAGACTCAATGGGCCAAATGGCCCTATTCTGCTCCTGTGTTTTGTGGTCTTATTTGGTCCGACCATTCCACACTGCAAAGTGATCCCATGGTCATAAAACACAGATAAAGACAAAGTCCTTTCTTCTTCAACAGCCAGCAAATACAAGTCTTACATTTGGATTGACACAAAAACCGGAGTGAATCAGCGGGTCAGACAGCATCACTGAATAAAAGGAATAGGTGACGTTTCGGGTCGGGACCCTTCCCCTGAATCTTAACACGCAATTTTTTTAATAAAATTTAAAAAATTGATTTTAACAAAGCACATACATGCTACAACTCATAGTACCCAATGATACCTACATTATAAATTCGATTATACATGTATTCTTCATCAATTGTCCAAAAAATTTTGGGGGGTCTTTCCAAAAAGGGGTTACCTTCGGACATGCCCATGTGGAGTGTAAAAAAGTACCCACATCTTGGTTGCATCTAAAACAAATTTCAGATAAGTTTGGTTTAATTTGTTTAATTTTTTCGGAGTTAAATATAATTGATGTAAAAAATCATATTGTACTAAACTATATCTCACATTGATAGTATTTTTCATACTGTCTAAACACAATCTTTCCCAACTTGGTTCATCAATGCTAATATTCAGATCTGTTTCCCATCTTTGTCTTGATTTTTGAATTCCTATCTTTGGACTAGATTTTTGTAATGATTTATATATTGAAGATATAAATTTTTTAGAACACGCAAATTTTGAAAATCTACGACAATTCCCACCACCACAATCCGTCTGAAGAAGGGGCCTGACACAAAACCTCACCCATCCATGTTCTCCAGTATCTGCAGTTCCTCGTATCTAAACTTTATTTTTTCCACCTTAGGTGTCCTTGTCACGATACAGGTGGTCACGGTGGCACAGCGGTAGAGTTGCTGCCTTACAGCGAATGCAGCGCCAGAGACCTGGGTTCCATCCCGACTACGGGTGCTGTCTGTACGAAGTTTGTACGTTCGCCCCGTGACCGCGAGACCTTCGGTTTCCTCCCACACTCCAAAAACACACAGGTTTGTAGGTTAATTGGCTTGGTGAAATGTAAAAATTCTCCCTAGTGGGTGTAGGATAGTGCAGGGGATCGCTGGTCGGCGCGGACCCGGTGGGCCGAAGGGCCTGTTTCCACGTTGTATCTCTAATGTGAACAAGACCTCCATTAGCCGTGGATATTAGTCATCTGTCCTGTGATTTACCTTTGGCACCGGCCGAAGACTTGGCTATCCACACGTTCCGCTCTGCACTCCCTTGCCTCTTGTGGTGCGATGCCAGGAACACCTCCCGGTCGTCTGTCCTCACGTTGCTTCTTTGCACTTTTATTCCATTCTGCAAGGGGATGGCTGGGGCTTGCAGCCCCGTGGGGTAGATGACGTAGGATTCAGGAAACCAGGTGCATGACTCCAGCTCCGGGATCGACTTGATCAGCCTAGTTTTGAAATAAAAGCATATCAGTCAAGATTCAATTTATTGCCCAGTGAAATTTGAGTTACCTACAGCCATACTGAGTGAAAAGCAACAAGACACACAGCCACATGAAGTAAAATGTAACATGAACATCCACCACAGCGGATTCCACATTCCTCACTGTGATGGAAGGTAATAAAGTCCAATCAGCTTCCTCTTTGTTCACCCGCGGTCGGGGCTGTTGAACCGTCCACAGTCGCCGCTGCCGACTGTCCGAGGCCCTCGCGTCGGGACGATCGAAACTCCCCGCGTCGGGACGGTTGAAACTCTCCGCGGCATGGAGCTCCCGAGTCGGCCTCTTCTCACCAGAGACCGCGGGCTTCACGGTGTTAAAGTCCACAGGCCCCGCGGTTGGAGCTCTCCGCAGTCGATCCCCGGCAAAGAATCGCAAGCTCCACGATGTTAAAGTCTGCGCCGTGCCCACAGCATGAAGCGCCGGGCCGGTCTCCAGGAAAGGCCACCAACTCCTCGATGTTAGGCCGCAGTGGGGACGGAGATACGATACGGGGAAAAATCACATCTCCGTCGAGAAAGCTGGAGAGAGCAGAAACAGGCCCTTCGGCCCAACTTGCCCACGCCGACCAACATGACCCATCCACACCAGTCCCACCCGCCTGCATTTAGCCCATAACCCTCCAAACATTTCCTATACATGTATCTGTCCAAATGTTGCAATAGACACAAAATGCTGGAGTAACTCAGCGGTTCAAGCAGCATCTCTGGAGGAAAGGAATAGGTCAAAACCCTTCTTCAGTCTATCTTCAGTGTAAAAACAAGTCACTGAAGTTCCTTCCTACACAATGTTGTGAGAGCATCAGCCTCAACTACCACCTCTGGCAGCCCATTCCATATACCTACCACCCTTTGTGTACAAAAAACGTTGCACCTCAGGTTTCAATTAACTCTTTCCTCTCTCGCCGTAAACCTATGTCCTTAGTACAGTGAAATCCTGAGCAGAGTGTTCACTTATAGAACTGTACAGCACAAGGACAGGCCCTTCGGCCCGCAATGTCTGTGCTGAACATGATGTCAAGACCATTGCTTATTTACCTGCAGGTAACCCATATCCCACCATTCCTTGCGTATCCACATGCCTATACAAAGGTTTTCAAAATGCCACTAACATCTGCTTCAACTACCACCCCTGGCAGTCTATTCCAGGTACTCACCACTCACGTGTGTAATAAACCCCTGCTCTGCATGTCTCCTGTAAACTTTGCCCCTATCTCCTCAAAGCTAAGCCCTCTAGTATTTGACTCTAGAGAGAGAAAACCTTCATGATGTGGTGAGGCGACATAATCATCTCCAAATGTCCAGACATTGGTCATTCACACATCAAAATGACCACCCAACAAAACAATGAGACTTTTCCACGGGAGTTTTACAATATTACGGGTTTTTTCTACATTTTTTCTCCCACCTTAGCAGTTAAAATTGATTACCAAAACACAAAGTGCTGTGGAAACACTGTGTCAAGCATCATCTTAGTTTAGTTTAGTTTAGAGATACAGCACGGAAACAAGCCCCTTCGGCCCACCAGTTCCGCGCCAACCAGCAATCCCCGCACATTAACACTATCCTACACCCACTAGGGACAATTTTTACATTTACCAAGACAATTAACCTACAAACCTGCACATCTTTGGAGTGTGGGAGGAAACCGAAGATCTCGGAGAAAACCCACGCAGGTCACGGGGAGAACATACAAACTCTGTACAGACAGCGCCCGTAGTCGGGATGGAACCCAGGTCTCCGGCGCTGCATTCGCTGTAAGGCAGCAACTCTACCGCTGCGCCACCGTGACCGCCCATACGCTGGAAGGAATGAACAGATGACATTTTGGGTGGGACCCTTCAGCAGACTGAAGACCCTTTTTTTTGGTCTGAAGAAGGGTCCC
Organism: Rhinoraja longicauda; assembly: GCF_053455715.1. NCBI lineage: Eukaryota > Metazoa > Chordata > Chondrichthyes > Rajiformes > Arhynchobatidae > Rhinoraja > Rhinoraja longicauda. Next base: position 4,040,430 of record NC_135957.1, read on the forward strand.
GAGCCGAAACATCATCTGCACACTCCTTCCACAGATCCTGCCTGACCCACTGAGTTGCTCCAGTACTTTCGTGTTGCTGAGAACATAGAGTATCGAACAGTGCAGCACAGGAACAGGTCCTTCAGCCCCAAATGTCTGTGCCAAACAAGATGCCAAGACCAACCCATCTGCCTGCACATCATCCATATCCCTGCACACCCTTGTGCATATGCAAGCCTCTTCAATGCCAATATCCTATTTGCCTCCACTACCACCATTGAATTAGTTTCCATAATAACTGCCTTGACTCTCCTAGTCAAGTGGCTAAATCCATTATCATCCCAGTCCAGAGGAGAAATATCAGCACATTCCAAGCATTCTAAAACTCTTGCCCAAAACATCTCCTTTACACTTTGTCCCACTCACCAGGAAGCTATGCCCCCTCGTATTTGATATTTCCATCCAAAAAGTTCTGAATGTCTACCCCATCTATACCTCTCATAATATTATAAGCTTCAAACAGTTGGGGCGGTGTGCCACAGCGGTAGAGTTGCTGTCTTACAGCACCAGAGAACTGGGTTCCATCCTGACTACGGGCGCTGTCTGTACGGAGTTTGTACATTCTCCCTGTGACCGCGTGGGTTTTCTCCGGGTGCTCCGGTTTCCTCCCACACTCCGAAGGCATGCAGGTTTGTAGATTAATTGGCTTCTGTAATTTGTAAATTGTCCCTAGTGTGTGGGATAGTGCTAGTGTACTATCGGCATGGTCGGCGTGGTCTCGGTGGGCCGAATGGTCTGTTTCCACGCTGCATCACTAAAGACTGAAGCCCCCCCTTCAAGCTCTGACGTTCCAGAGAAAACAATCAAAGTCTGTCCAATCTCTCTCTCCCTGTAGCTAGTGAATGTTTGAACTATATTCTGCACTCTGGTATCTTTCTCTCCACTCTAGCTTTTGTACTTGAGCCGGGCTTGATTGTATTCATGTACAGTATTACGCATTTGATTTGATCACACGCAAACAAAAGCTTTGCACTGTACCTTCGTACACGAGACAATAAAGTTTAGTTTAGGTTAGAGATACAGCGCAGAAAGAGGCCCTTCGGCCCACCGGGTCCGCGCCGACCAACGATCCCCGCACATTAACACTATTCTACACCCACTAGGGACAATGTTTACATTTACCAAGCCAATTAACCTACAAACCTGTACGTCTTTGGAGTGTGGGAGGAAACCGAAGATCTCGGAGAAAACCCACGCAGGTCACGGGGAGAACGTACAAACTCCGTACAGACAGCACCCATAGTCAGGATTGAACCCGGGACTCCGGTGCTGCATTCGCTGTAAGGCGGCAACTCTACCGCTGCGCCACCGTGACCATAAACCTAAAGCACTTACGGTTTCTTGTGTCTTTCTTAAAATTGTAGCGTTTCTGGTAATGCCCAGAGAAGATCTTTGTAAATGACAAGGAATTTGGTTTTACAGTGAACAGACTGTTGTCCAGGAGCTCCTGGGCTTGGCAGCTGCCAATTGACCAATTGCTGGTTCAGGGCGGCACGGTGGTGCAGCGGTAGAGTTGCTGCCTCACAGCGCCAGAGGCCAGGGTTCAATCCTAACTACGGGTGCTGTCAGTACGGAGTTTGTGCGTTCTCTCCGTGACCTGCGTGTGTTTTCTTCGGGTGCTCTGGTTTCGTTCCACACTCTAAAAACGTAGGTTTGTAGGTTCATTTGCTTCTGTAAAGTATAAATTTGTCCCTAGTGTGTAGGATAGTGTTGATGTGCGGGGTAATCAGTGGTTGGCCTGGGGTCAGAGGGCCGAAGGGCCTGTTTCCACGCAGTATCTCTAAACTTAACTACGTTTCTTCCTCGCAATGGCAATTGGCAATTGTCAAGGCTTTCAAGGCAACGGCAGCATTATTACTGTCAGTTAGGCTGACACTGCAGAGGCTAGAAATCCAACTCATGATTTGGACAACGGTGTCGCAGCTGGTGGAGCCGCTGCCTCACAGCTCCAGAGGCCCGGGCTCCATCCGGAGCTCGGGTGCTGTCTGTGTGGAGTTTGCACGTTCTCCCCGTGACCGTGCGGGCTTCCACTGGGTGCTCTGGAAACAGGCCCTTCGGCCCACCGAGTCTGTGCCGACCAGCGATCCCCGCACACTAGCACTATCCTACACTAGAGAGGACAATTTCCAATTTACCAAAGCCAATTAACCTACAAACACAAAATGCCGGAGTAACTCAGCGGGACAGGCAGCATCTCTGGAGAGGAGTGCGTGACGTTTCGGTTCGAGACCCTTCTTCAGGCTCCCTTTTTGAAGTGATGCTGCCTGTCCCGCTGAGTTACTCCAGCATTTTGTGTCTACCTTCGATTCAAACCAGCATCTGCAGTTTTTTTTCTCTAACCTACAAACCCGCACGCTTTCGGATTGTGAGAGGAAACCGGAGCACTCGGGGGGAAAACCCACGCAGTCAAAGGGAAAACGTACAAACTCTGTACAGACAACGACCATTGTCAGGATCAAGCCGGGTCTCTGGCACTGAGGCGGCAACTCTACCGCTGTGCTACCGTGCCACCCCAACACTAAGGGCCACCACCACCAAATCTGCAAAAAAACTAATAACTGGCCAAAGGTTTTGGGCACACCTCTTGTAACATTAAGGATGTGAAGTTTCTTCATTTCAAATTAAAGCAAATTTAAAGTCCAGCTAAGATTGACACAAAATGCTGGAGTAACTCAGCGGGTCAGGCAGCATCACTGGAGAGAAGGAATGAATGGGTGACGTTTTGGATCGGGACTCTACTTCAAAAAGAAGTCCTTCTTCTGAAGAAGGGTCTTGACCCGAAAAGTCACCCATTCCTTCTCTCCAGAGATGCTGCCTGACCCGCTGAGTTGCTCCAGCATTTTGTGTCTATCCGGTTTAAACTGGCATCTGCAGATCCTTCCTACACATTGAAGTGCAGTTCAGTGGTTGAGCCAACCGTCCCATGAAATATGCTGCCCTCCATCCACTCCTTTATGTCCAGGCTCAAAACCTATTTCTACTCCCTTGCGTTTGAGGCCCTCTGGGGGGGGGGGGGGGGGGGGGCGCTGTGAACTGTTTATGTATGTGCTGTTATGTTTGTGTGCCATTGTATGTTTGTTTCTTAGTACCTGCACTGATGTACAGCATTTTGGTCAACGTGGGTTGTTTTTAAATGTGCTATACAAATAAAATTGACTTGACTTGACTTGACTACTTTGCCTTTAAAGACTGCATGCATGGAGCTATTCTCCTGCACCATTGCCATGCAAGAGTTTCAGTATCAGAGTTTCACAATGCCTCAGAAAAGCCACTAGCATTCACAAAGACTCCTCACACCCCTGCAACAGTCTGTTCGAAATTCTACCATCGGGCAGACGATACAAGGCCTTCTACGCCCGCACCTCCAGACTCAGGAACAGCTTCATCCCCAGGGCCATAGCTGCTATGAACCGGTCCTGCTGAGCCGGATGGTCACATCGCACAGTGAACCGGCACAGATCTACTTGCACTTTATACTGTTTAAAACTGTTTCTAATTTTGTTTCACTGGGTTGTATAAATTTATACTGACTAGCTAATTAATTTATTGCATCGTAATTGCATTCCCAATCTCGTTGTACCCCTGTGCAATTGCAATAAAGATATATTGTATTGTATTGTAACCAGAAGACTGTGGCAAAAATACGAGGAAGCTCCAATCAATGTCAATTGTTTCTAAAGTAGTCCTCTGAAACAGCAAGGACAGTCACGTTTATTTTCTGTCAACACAAGCAGATTTCTCAAGTTGGAGGTCATGCATATTGCAATGCATGTTGGAGGTGATGCAAGAGCCAAAGAGGAAGGCAGGCTGGCCGGATCTCATGGTTGCCGACCATTTTAAATCCACTTCCCACACTCACCTTCCTGTACTGGGCCTCCTCCATTGCCAGAGTGAGGCCACACGTAGACTACAGGAACAGCGCCTCGCATTCGGTCTGAAGAAGGGTCTTGACCCAATAGACAATAGGTGCAGGAGGAGGCCATTCAGCCCTTCGAGCCAGCACCGCCATTCAATGTGATCATGGCTGATCATTCTCAATCAGTACCCCGTTCCTGCCTTCTCCCCATACCCCCTGACTCCGCTATCCTTAAGAGCTCTATCCAGCTCTCTCTTGAATGCATTCAGAGAATTGGCCTCCACTGCCTTCTGAGGCAGAGAATTCCACAGATTCACAACTCTCTGACTGAAAATGTTTTTTCTCGTCTCAGTTCTAAATGGCCTACCCCTTATTCTTAAACTGTGGCCCCTGGTTCTGGACTCCCCCAACATTGGGAACATGTTTCCTGCCTCTAACATGTCCAACCCCTTAATAATCTTATACGTTAAGATCTCCTCTCATCCTTCTAAATTCCAGTGTATACAAGCCTAGTAGCTCCAGTCTTTCAACATATGACAGTCCCGCCATTCCGGGAATTAACCTAGTAAACCTACGCGAAACCCCACCCATTCCTTCTACCCAAGGATGCTGCCTGTCCCGCTGAGTTACAACAGCACTGTGTCTACCCTCAGCGTAAACCAGCATCTGCAGTTCCTTCCTACTCCACACCTCATACTCCACTTGTGTAGCTTTACAACCCAACGGCATGAACATTGAATTGTCCAATTTTACGTAACCTTTAGCAAAGCCCCCACCCCTTTCTCCCCAACACTCCCATTCCTCTTCAATCTTTTTTATCCCCCTCACACTCTTTTTTCCATCTCTGGCCTATGTCCAACCACCTGCCTATCTACCACCCCCCCCCCCCCCTCCCTTCCCTGTGATCGCCCATTACCTGCCACGCTTGGTCCCGCCCCCACCTCTCTTCCACCATTCTTACATAGAAACATAGAAAATAGGTGCAGTAGGAGGCCATTTGGCCCTTTGAACCAGCACCGCCATTCATTGTGATCATGGCTGATCATCCACAATCAGTAACCCATGCCTGCCTTCTCCCCATATCCCTTGATTCCACTGGCCCCTAGAGCTCTATCTAACTCTCTCTTAAATCCATCCAGTGAATTTGCCTCCACTGCCCTCTGTGGCAGAGAATTCCACAAATTCCCAACTCTCTGGGTGAAAAAGTTTTTTCTCTTCTCAGTTTTAAATGGCCTCCCCTGTATTCTTAGAATGTGGCCCCTGGTTCTGGACTCCCCCAACATTGGGAACATTTTTCCTGCATTTCGTTTGTCCAGTCCTTTCATAATTTTATATGTCTCTATAAGATCCCCTCTCATCCTTCTAAATTCCAGTGAATACAAGCCCAGTCTTTTCAATCTTTCCTCATATAACAGTCCCGCCATCCCGGGGATTAACCTCGTGAACCTACGCTGCACTGCCTCAATAGCAAGGATGTCCTTCCTCAAATTAGGAGACCAAAACTGCACACAATACTCCAGATGTGGTCTCACCAGGGCCCTGTACAACTGCAGAAGGACCTCTTTACTCTGATACTCGAATCATCTCGTTTTGAAGGCCAAGTACCTGCATGTTTACTTTTGAAAGCTGTAACGCATGTTTACTTTCACCCACGCTCCTCCACCAGTCTGAAGAAGGGTCCCGAACTGAAATAACTCCTGTCCATGTTCTGTAGAGATGCTACCTGGCCTGCTGAGTTACTCCAAAACTGTCATTTTTTAATAAAGCTGAGGAAATTGTCTATGAGGATCCTTCATTGCTTCTACTCTGGGGCTGTAGAGAGCATCCTGTCCGGCAACATTGCAGTCTGGTTTGGGAACAGCTCTGCCCAGGACAGGATGGCCCTGCAGAGAGTAGTGCGTTCGGCAGAACGCACCATGGGAACTACACTCGTCCCCCTGCAGGACGTATACATCAGGAGGTGCAGATCCAGAGCAAGCAAGATTATGAGGGACCCCTACCACCCCAGTAATGGACTGTTCCAGATGCTACGGTCAGGCAAACGCCTCCGCTGTCACGCTGTGAAAACGGAGAGGATGAGACGGAGTTTCTTCCCACAGGCCATCAGGACTGCTAACTTTTATAACTCCAGGGACTAAATTTTGTCTTCTCTATATTAACTTTATTTATATGCTGTAACTGTAATTCTTTTTTGTGCACAATCCGCAAGCATTGCCACTTTCATTTCACTGCACATCGTGTATGTGTATGTGACAAATAAACTTCACTTGACCTGCAGTTCCTCAGAATTTCCCAAAGTGATCACATTGTGGTGTGGATGTTGCTGTAATTAGGAAACCCTGCAGCCAATAGCTCCCACAAATGTCGACAGAAAGTGGTTTTCATCAACGGCCTCAGCTTCCAAAATGAGAAGCCTACGACTCAAAACAGACGGCTATGGAGGCCAAGTCAATGAATGTTTCCACTCGTGGGATAGTCCAGGACCAGAGGGCACAGCCTCAAAATAAAAGGACGTATCTTTAGAAAGGAGATGAGGAGGAATTTCTTTAGTCAGATGGCTGTGGAGACCAAGTCATTGGATATTTTTAAAGCGGACAGATTCTTGATCAGTATGGGTGTCAGGGGTTATGGGAAGAAGGCAGGAGAACGGGGTTAGGAGGGAGAGATAGATCATCCGTGATTGATTGGCGGAGTAGACTTGATGGGCCGAATGGCCTGATTCTGCTGCTATCACATACGACCTTAAAGCAACCTGGTGATTTGACCTCCAGTACAACAGTCAAAACGAGCAGATGTTTTACATACTTGACGAGTGATGCTTTGCGGCAGAGTTTGTCAGCGCCTCGGTAATAGTTCACAAGCTGTGCGAGCCCTGGTTCATGACCTGTAAAATGACCAGAAGGATCATTATTAGACCATTCGTGATGGACAGCACAATGCAGAACATACATAGGTGGCCATTTTGCCTCTGTAGCTTTAGTTTTAGGTATGTCCTTTTACTTGAGGCTGTGGCCTCTGGTCCTAGACACTCCCACTACTGGAAACATACTCTCCACATCCACTCTATCCAACCCTTTCATTATTCGGTAGTTTTCAAAGAGATACCCCCTTGGCCGTCTAAACTCCAGCGAGTGCACATTCTGGCCTTCCATCACAGTGAGGAGGTGACTGGAGGAGACTCACTGTGATGGATGTTTCGTTTTTTTGTTTGTTTTGTGATGGTTTGTGGTTGTGTGTGAAATTGTTTATTTTATTGCTCTTACTGTTGGACTGTGGGTGACGAAATCTCGTCCAAAAGACGTGGTTTTTTTTGGATGACATTAAAGGTCATTCTAATTCTGATTCTGATCCCCGAGATGATTCTCATGAACCTCCCCTGGACCCTCCCCGAAACCAGCACATCCTTCCTCAGATAGAGTTGAGTTTAGAGATACAGTGTGGAAACATGCCCATTGTCCCACTGAGTCCGTGCCCACCAACGATCACCCGTGCACTAGTCCTATCCTACGCACTAGGGACAACTTACAGACGACCAATTAACCTACAAACTTGACCGTCTACAAACCGTAGAAAGCCCACGTGGCCACAGGGAGAAAGTACAAACTCCATACAGACAGCACCCATGGTCAGAAGTGAGCCCAGGTCTCTGGCACTGTGGGGCAGCAACTCTACTGCTGTGCCGTCCCTAGGAGGTGATTCAAGGGTGCCACATAAGATGCACAGACAGTCAGCTCTACAAGGTAGGAATACCAATTCCCTTTCACAGCCGACTGCCTCATCTGGGTCAAGGACCTGAAAGGATATTGCAATGAACAGTGGCTGGCCACAGGATTGCAGTTAGAGTCAGAGTGATACAGTGTGGAAACAGGCCCTTTGGCCCAACTTGCCCACACCGAACAACATGTCCCAGCTACACTAGTGCCACCTGCCCACGTTTGGACAATATCCCCCTAAACCTGTCCCATCCATGTACCTGTCTAACTGTTTCTTAAACATTGGCATAGTCCCAGCCTCAACTACCTCCTCTGGCAGCTTGGTCCATACACCCACCACCCTTTGTGTGGAAAAAGTTACTCCTCAGATTCCTATTAAATCTTTTCCCTTCACCTTAAACCTATGTCCTCTGGTCCTCGATTCACCTACACTAGGCAAGAGATTCTGTGCATCCAGCTGATACATACCTCTCATGATTTTGTACACCCCTATAAGACCACCCCTCATCCTCCTGTGCTCCAAGGAATAGTCCCAGCCTACTCAACCTCTCCCTAGAGCTCAGACCCTCCAGTCCTGGCAACGTCCTCATGAATCTCCTCTGAACCCTTTCAAGCTTGACAACATCTTTCCTATAACATGGTGCCCAGAACTGAACACAATATTCTAAATGCAGCCTCACCAACGTCTTGTACAACTGCCACATGACCTCCCAACTTCTATACGCAATACTCTGACTGATGACGGCCAAAGTGCCAAAAGCCTTTTTGACCACCTTATCCACCTGCGACTCCACCTTCAAGGAACCATGCACCTGCACTCCTAGATCCCTCTGCTCCACAACACTCCCCAGAGCCCCACCATTCACAGTGTTGGTCCTGCTCATGACAGGATCCAACACCTCACATGCCTGTTAAATTCCATCAACCATTCCTCAGCCCACCTGGCCAGCTGATCAAGATCCTGCTGCAAATTATCACAACCATTATTACAATGTGCAAAACCACCCATTTTTATAACATCTGCAGACTTGCTAATCTTGCCATGTACGTTCTCATCCAAATCATTGGTAGAGGTGACAAACAGTAATGGGCCCAGCACCGAACCCTGAGGCACACCACTAGTCACAGGCCAACAGTCCGAGAAGCAACCTTCCACCAAAACCCTCTGCTTCCTTCCATGGAGCAAATTTGCTGTCCATTCAGCCATTTCTCCTTGGATCCCACATGGAATCTTGTCGAATGCTTTGTTGGTCCACATTTACAACATCTACAGCTCTGCCCTCATCGACCTTTTTGGTCACGTCTTCGAAAAAAACGATCAGATTTGTGAGAGAAGACCTCCCACGTACAAACCGTGCTGACTATCCCCAATCAGCCCTTGCCCATCCAAATGTCTGTATAACCTATCCATCAGAATACTCTCCAGTAACTTTCCAACTACAGATGTTAAGCTCACCGGCCTTTAGTTCCCAGGATTTTCCCTGCAGCCCTTAATGGTTGGAAACCAAAAGCAAGACCCACTGCAAAATTTATAAAAGATTATTTCATGCTCATTTATCTTAATCTTTCAATTGCAATCTATTGTCAGTATTGAAAACAGAAAAACAATTCTGGGTGGCACAGTGGTAGAGTTGCTGCCTCACAGCCCCAGGTTCGATCCTGAGTTGGGTGCTGTCTGTACGGAGTTTGCGTGATCTCCCCGTGGCCACGTGGGTTGTCTCCGGGTGCTCCAGATTCCTCCCACATTCCAGACGTGCAGGTTTGTAGGTTAATTGGCTTTGATAAAACTGTAATTTGTCCCTGGCGTATAGGATAGAACTAGTGGTCGCTGGTCGGCATGGACTCGGTGGGCCGAGCGGCCTGTTTCCACGCTGTATCCCCGAAGTAAAGTAAAAGTAATAGGGAAAAACAGAACTGCTGGAGGAACTCAATGGGTAAGCATCCGTGAATGGAATGGACAGACGATGTTTCAGGTCAGGACTTTTCAGACTGAGTGGAGATGTTGGGGAGTAAACTGAAAAAAAGAGGTGGGGGAAAATAAACTGCAGATGCTGGGAAAAATCGAAGGTAGACACAAAAAGCTGGAGTAACTCAGCGGGTCAGGCAGCATCTCTGGAGAGAAGGAATGGGTGACGTTTCGGGTCGAGACCCTTCTTCAGTCTCAACCCGAAACGTCACCCATTCCTTCTCTCCAGAGAAGCTGCCTGATCGGCTGAGTTACTCCAGCATTTTGTGTCTACGTAGAAACATAGAAAATAGGTGCAGGAGGAGGCCATTTGGCCCTTAGAGCCAGCACCGCCATTCATTGTGATCATGGCTGATCATCCACAATCAGTAACCTGTACCTGCCTTCTCCCCATATCCCTTGATTCCACTAGCCCCTAGAGCTCTATCTAACTCTCTTGTAAATTCATCCAGTGAATTGGCCTCCACTGCCTTCTGTGGCAGAGAATTACACAAATTCACAACTCTCTGGGTTGAAACATTTTTTCTCACTTCACTCTACCTTCAAAAAGAGGTGAGGGTCAGGACAAAGCCTGGCAAGTGATAGGTGGATACAGGATAGGTGGAACGGAGGTGATTAGCAGATGGGTGGAATATGCGGCAAAAGCTGGAGGTGAAAAAGGTGACAGCTGAGAAGAGAGTATTAAATGTAAAGCCAGAGGGAGGATATGGGTGGAAGGGGACACGTAGGAGGGAAATGAGTGTGGGGGGGAGAGAGAGTAAAGGGAAATGGGCGACTCTGGGAAGCCAATTAGTGGATTCACTGAAATAAAAGATCATCTCAATGTGGAAGAACCTGCATTTCAATACTGCCCTTCTTGCCTCATAACATTTTACAGTTCTAAAAAACTATTTCCTTTGTCACCCTTGCGATATAGGAAGTGTGGCAATGTGACTGTGTGACTGTGGGTGCTGTCTGTATGGAGTTTGTAAGTACATGGAGGATTCCAGAGAGAACAATCTCTTTTGTGAGTTCTGACGAAAGCCCGTAGATCTTGTGCATCAATTCTGCTTCTCTCTTTCCTGCGACTCTATTTTCACGTCTGCTATTTTTGATATCAATTATGGGATAAATGCTGGCGAGAGACTTTTTATCTTCCCTTCAGATACAGAAGGGAACGTGCTTTGCTTTCAAAGCTATTATTGATGCACAACCCTAATTTCCCTAGAGAAGGTCAGATTATTTTTGCCCGCTACAGTCACTGTGAAGAAACACAGACAACGTTGTTTAGCTCAGTCTAGAGATGCAGCACATTGGTAGAGTTGCTGCCTCACAGCGCCAGAGACCCAGGTTCCATCCTGACTACGGGTGCTGTCCATGTGGAGCTTGCACTTTTGTCCCTGTGACCGCGTGGGTTTCCTCCGGGTGCTCCGGATTCCTCCTACATCCCAAAGACTTGTAGTTGCAGGTTAATTGGCCCCCTGTAAATGTGCAAGGGCCTGTTTCCAGATGGTATCTCTGAACTAAAGATGCAGCATGGATACCAGGCCCACGCCGACGATCGATCACCAGGTCACTAGTTCTATGTTAGCCCACTTTTCCATCCACACCTACACAGTGGGGACAATTTACAGGGGCCAATCAGAAGCCAATTCACCTACAAACCCGCACGTCTATGGAATCCGGAGCAACGGGAGAAAACCCGCGCAGTCACGGGGAGAGCGTGCAAACTCCCCATGGACAGCACCCGAGGTCAGGATGGAACCCGGGTCGCTGCCGCTGTGAGGCAGCAACTCTACCGCTGCGCCACCGTGCCGCTCCCGAGTTAAGTAGCGCAAACCAGAATTCTAACCCAGTCGACAACGTTGGCCAACACATTTGCAGGCCGGTGAGGTGAATGACTTAGAGGGGGGCTTGCACAGAATGGTACCCATTCACACCTGCTGCCCTCAAGCCTCTCGTTGGTAGACATCGCAGGTTGAGAAGGTGCTGTAAAAAGATATGTTGATGGTTGAAACCTCCATTGTGAAGCTGGTCTGACAGATGTACGGCACTAAGATACACGCTGTTCATTACACCCCTCGGAAGAACAAATCTGCTCCTCTTTAAGACATTGCAAGTGGATTATTTAAATCCAGCAGTGGAGACAGACAGTTTAACACTAATCTCCTCCCACGGACAAAATAACTATCTAGAATCGTCCTCCCACTAAATAACTGCATGTAGAATTGAGAAATTCAACATGTTTTACACGTACTCTCTTAATTTAGTGATGAGCTCTTGGCATTGAATTTGAAACAGACCCGGGTTCCATCCTGACTACGGGTGCTGTCTGTACGGAGTTTGTACGTTCTCCCCATGACCTGCGTGGGTTTTCTCCGGGTGCTTTGGTTTCCCCCCACACTCCAAAGGGGTACAGGTTTGTAGGTTAGGTATCACAAAATGCTGGAGTAACTCAGCGGGTCAGGCAGCATCTCTGGAGAGAAGGAATGGGTGACGTTTCGGGTCGAGACCCTTCTTCAGACACTTCTTCTTGAGTCTGAAGAAGGGTCTCGACCCGAAACGTCACCCATTCCTTCTCTCCCGAGATGCTGCCTGACCCGCTGAGTTACTCCAGCATTTTGTGATACTTTCGATTTGTACCAGCATCTGCAGTTATTTTCCTACAGGTTAATTGGCTTTGGTTAAAAAAGTAAATTGTCCCTAGTGTGCAGGGTGATCGCTGGTCAGTGCATAGGCCTGTATCTCTAAAGTCTAAAAGAATCATATGACAAAGAAACTGAATTAGGCCATTCTCTCCAGAGATGCTGCTTGACCTGCTGAGTTACTCCAGCACCTTATGTCTATCTACAACATTTTGCTTTCTTTATAGAGGTTCTTGATCATTAAGGGCATCAGAGGTTATGGGGAGAAGGCAGGAGAATGGGGTTGAGAGGGAAAAATAAATCAGCCATGGTGGAATGGCAGGGCAGACTCGACGGGCCGAATGGCCTAATTCTGATCCTTTTAGACTTTAGACCTAAGAGTAACAGCATGAAAACAAGCCCTTCGCGCCGACCTGCGATCACCCCGTACACTAGCTCTATCCTACACACTAGGGACAACTTACAATTTGATAGAAGCCATTTAACCTACAAACCGGCACATCTTTGTAGCGTGGGAGGAAACCGAAGCACCTGGAGAAATCCCACACAGGTCATAGGGAAAGCGTACAAACTCCATACAGACAGAACCCGTAGTTAGGATGGAACCCGGGTCTCTGGCGCTGTGAGGCAGCAACTCTACCCCTGCACCACTGTGCTGCAGTTTAAGATGTAAACTTCACCTTTCTTAAACTGCACGAAAGACAGTAATGGCCCAGGGACCTGCCGCTCCCCGACTTAAACTGACTGCTAATGTGCAACTCGCTCTTCCCTTCTTTGCAATCACTGATGTGGACACCGCCTCTCTTCCTCTCGCCCTCCCCCGGAGATTTAAGATGTGCTGTCGGAGTACTTGGCAGAATAAAGGCCGAGTCCTGGCTCCAGACCCTGTGCAATGCAGCATCTCCACTCTGTCCCACCCATGAGGTGACCGGAGATTATTCCAGCACTCTACCCCCTCCCCACACCCCCTCCCTGCGGGGGTTAAACCCCTTTGCATTCACTTGACAAGCATGGATATTCACAGGTGTGCAAAAAGGAAGGGGTGTGCCTGAAGCGACAGGCGATCTTGCCTTTCACGCGTTGGCAGACCAGCGGCTATTTCACAGTGCTGCCTTTTGTTCGTAGGTTCAAGGAGCAGAACGAGGCCATTCGGCCCATTGAGTCTACTCCGCCATTCAATCGCGGCTGATCTACCTTTCCCTCTCAACCCCTGACACCCGTATTAATCAAGAATCGATCGATCTCTGCCTTTCAAACATCCATTGACCTGGCCTCCACAGCCTTTAGTGCAGAGGTGTTCAGTCCGGTGTCGTTTTTTAACTCCTTCCCTCCCCAGCCCCACATCTTTTACCAGCCACAGCCCCATCGCTGCCGACTGTGGGAACAAGACGGTCAAGATGTCTCAAACTCCCCGTAGAGCCGGGGTGTGCCACAAGGCAGCCACCCCCGTCAAACTCCCCGTAGAGCCGGGGTGTGCCACAAGGCAGCCACCCCCGTCATCCAGTGGAACACAACGAACTGCAGAGGCTGGTTTGCCGAGGAAAGACGCAAAGTGCTAGCATCCATGTAGAGGGGTTGTTTCAAATCAGACTGAAAGCAGGGGTGGGAGGAAAGAAAGCCCCATAGACTGTGTCCACAATTACATAGAGTCACAGAGTGATACAGTGTGGAAACAGGCCCTTCGGCCCAACTCGCCTACACCGGCCAACAATGTCCCAGCTACACTAGTCCCACCTGCCTGCATTTGGTCCATATCCCTCCATAACGTACTATCCATGCACTATCATTGGCTATATTTAAGAGGGAGTTAGATGTGGCCCTTGTGGCTAAAGGGATCAGGGGGTATGGAGAGAAGGCAGGAACGGGATACTGAGTTGGATGATCGGTCATGATCATATTGAATGGCAGTGCAGGCTCGAAAGGCCGAATGGCCTACTCCTGCACCTATTTTCTATGTTTCTATGTTTCTATGTTACCTGTCTAACTGTTTCTTAAACATTGGGGTAGTCCCTGCCTCAACTACCTCCTCTGGCAGCTTGTTCCATACACCCACCACCCTCTGTGTGGAAATGTTACCCCTCAGATTCCTTTTAAATCTTTTCCCCTTCACCTTAAACCTATGTCACCTGGTCCTCGATTCTCCCACTGTGGGCAAGAGACTGTGTGGGTCTACCCGATCTATTCCTCTCATGATCTTGTACACCTCTCTGTAAGATCACCCCTCATCCTCCTGCGCTCCAGGGAATAGAGTCCCAGCCTGCTCAACCTCTCCCGAGAGCTCAGACAAATTACGGGCAGTGACGAAGCTAAAATGACCTGAATGCAGACAAAACGTGTAAGAAGGAACTGCAGATGCTGGTTTTGGGAAATGGGGAGGGAAGGAGTTAAAAACAAAAGACAGAAGACTGAACACCTCTGTACAAATAGAATATAAATAACGACATTAATCAACTTCTTCTCAGAAAAACATTTTGCTTGCAATGAGATTCGTTCCCAATACCTACAACAGTGGAAAGTTGAGAGTTTATCTTAGCTTATTTTAGTGTAACGTACAACAGAGGCAGAGTTAAGAAAATCATTAAAAATGGGCACGGTTGCTTTAAATTATTCCAGTCCAAATAATAAAACAAGAATTTCTATCTTTCTCCTCCACAGTCTTTACATTAATTGAAACGTTTTGCATTAATTGAAATGTTTTAACGGCCAGGGTTGGTCTAAATTCCAGTCTTAATAATACATATAATTAGGAAAAACAAAAACTGCAGATGCTGGTTCAAATCGAAGGTAGACACAAAATGCTGGAGTAACTCAGCGGGTCAGGCAGCGTCTCTGGAGAGAAGGAATGGGTGATGTTTCAGGTCGAGACCCTTCTTCAGACTGAAGAAGGTTCGTGACCTGAAACGTCACCCATTCCTTCTCTCCCGAGATGCTGCCTGACCCGCTGTCAGTTTCTCCAGCATTTTGTGTCCACCTAATAAATATAATTCCTCTCTTTCCCTCTCCACAGTAGTTCCATGAATTGAAATGTTTTACATTCATTGGCATGTTTTAATGGCTAAGGTTGCTTTAAATTATTCCAGTCCTAATAATTTAAAATCATTTCTCTCTTTTCCCCCTCCACAGTAGTTTCATTAATTGAGATATTTTATTAACCATTTTTAAGGGGAGAGGGTGGGGTGATTACAAAGCTGGGTGCACATGATCCAGTAGGTTTGGTGCAGTGTAGGTTTCTCTGGTTTCGGATAATGTAATACACAACACTAAAGCCACCCCAATTAGATACTCCAGAGAGGACACCGCCCAGAACTACATTGCCGATCCGCCACTGACCCGGAGGTGACAAATTACAATTCCTTCCCAATGGATAATTATTTTCTTCTTCACAAAAAAATTATCTCCAGTCATAGAAGAAATAATAAGCAGGGAGATGAATGCAATCTCTCCCCCACGAGATGGTCTTACCCAGGGTCCCGAAAGGCAGCTTGTTCCTCTCCCCCAGCATCAGGTTGAACCTGGGATTGTCCCTCTTGAGTCTCCGCCATTGCCCCGTGGAGATCAGCATCTTGCCCACTTCGGCGTAGACCGAGCTGTTCCGATCCCGGAGCACGAACGTGTACATGGCAGTGATGGGAGAGAGAAAGCTGTAGCAGCCGGCAAACCCAGCCCACCTGATACACTGGGCGCTACGACCGACCCACACAATAGAGGCACTTCCTTGTAATGCCACTGCACGCTGACTAACAGACCATGTGGGTGTCAGCGAGCATCTCCCCACACAATAACTACACCCCAGATATTAACACTCCAGACACTAACCAACACCCTACACACTAACAACACCCCACACACTAACTACACCCCAGATATTAACACTCCAGACACTAACTTACCACCCACACCCCACACACTAACAACACTCCACACACTAACTGCACCCCAGATATTAACACTCCAGACACTAACTTACCACCCACACACTAGCTACACCCCACACACTAACCAACACTCCACACACTAAGTAAACCCCAGATATTAACACTCCAGACACTAACCAACACCCCACACACAATAACACCCTACACACTAACAACACCCCAGATATTAACACTCCAGACACTAACTTACCACCCACTCACTAACCAACACCCCACACACTAACACCCAACACACTAGCTACACCCCACACACACTAACACCCTACACACTAACAACACCCTACACACTAACAACACCCCACACACACTAACACCCTACACACTAACAACACCCCACACACTAACTACACCCCAGATATTAACACTCCAGATACTAACTTACCACCCACACACTAGCTACACCCCACACGCTGACCAACACCCTACACACTAACAACACCCTACACACTAACTACACCCCACACACTAACACCCTCCACACAAACTACACCCGCCCACACACTGACACCCCACACACTCACTACACCCCAGGTATTAACACCCCACACACTGACTAGCGCTCCAGACACTGACAAGCGACCTTCCTGGGTGTCAGCACTCAGCATCCCTCATCATGGACATGGGCACCGCGCTGCAAGGTCCAAGTGCAGATGCAGGCACCAACTGGGGAACACGGGCAGCAACGAGCGAGTTACTGGAGGGTGATGGCACTGACCACTGAACCCTGCCTCGCCCACAGTACAGGCACTCACTGCCCGGCGAGGAGTGAGTGAGGAGAGGAGCAGGAGCTGCAGCCCGGGGGCCGGGTGTGGCCGCTGCCGCTGGCAGGAGACGGGATCCCGGCCCTGGAGCTGGATGAGCTGGAGCTGGAGCCGGGGCCGCAGGGCGGAGTTAGAGGCGGGCGGGTGTGTGTGTGTCCCCAGGGCGGAGCTGATGGCCGGGTGTGTGTCCCCAGGGCGGAGCTGGAGCTAATGGTCGTGTGTGTGTCCGCAGGGCGGAGCTGGAGCCGGCTGTGTGTCCCCAGGGCGGAGCTGGAGCTGGCTGTGTGTCCCCAGGGCGGAGCTGGAGCCGGCTGTGTGTGTGTGTCCCCAGGACGGAGCTGATGGCCGGGTGTGTGTGTGTCCCCAGGACGGAGCTGATGGCCGGGTGTGTGTCCCCAGGACGGAGCTGATGGCCGGGTGTGTATCCCCAGGACGGAGCTGACGGCCGGGGATATCCCCAGGGCGGAGTTGGAGCCGTGTGTGTCCCCAGGACGGAGCTGGAGCCGGGTGTGTGTCCCCAGGACGGAGCTGATGGCCGGGGGCGTGTCCTCAGGGCGGAGCTGGAGCTGATGGCCGCGTGTGTGTCCCCAGGGCGGAGCTGGAGCCGGCTATGTGTCCCCAGGGCGGAGCTGGAGCCGGCTGTGTGTCCCCAGGACGAAGCTTTAGGCCGGGGGCCGGGTGCGTGTCCTCAGGGCGGAGCTGGAGCTGATGGTAGTGTGTGTGTCCCCAGGACGGAGCTGATGGCCGTGTGTCCCCAGGACGGAGCTGATGGCCGTGTGTCCCCAGGGCGGAGCTGATGGCCGTGTGTCCCCAGGGCGGAGCTGATGGCCGTGTGTGTCCCCAGGGCGGAGCTGATGGCCGTGTGTGTCCCCAGGGCGGAGCTGATGGTTGTGTGTGTGTGTTTTCAGGGCGGAGCTGATGGCCGTGTGTGTGTCCCCAGGGCGGAGCTGGAGCCGGCTGTGTGTCCCCAGGACGAAGCTTTAGGCCGGGGGCCGGGTGCGTGTCCCCAGGACGGAGCTGATGGCCGTGTGTCCCCAGGGCGGAGCTGATGGCCGTGTGTGTCCCCAGGGCGGAGCTGATGGCCGTATATGTCCCCAGGGCGGAGCTGATGGCCGTGTGTGTCCCCAGGGCGGAGCTGAAGGCCGTGTGTGTCCCCAGGGCGGAGCTGATGGTTGTGTGTGTGTGTGTGTTTTCAGGGCGGAGCTGATGGCCGTGTGTGTGTCCCCAGGGCGGAGCTGGAGCTGATGGCCGTGTGTGTGTGTGTGTGTCCCCAGGGCGGAGCTGGAGCCGGAGGCGGGGAGCAGCAGGCCCAGTGCGGCCTCTCCCTCCCGCTGTTCTTTACTTTGTCTCCCTCCCTCCCGCCTCGGGCCTAACGACGGCAATCAATGGCGCAGCAACGTCGGCGTCGACCGCTGCCATCCTCACCCTCACCAAGCGACGGCCTCTCCCACCCTCACCCCCCCCACACCCACACTCCCCCTTCCCCCCACACATCGTCCCGGGGCTTCCTGGTCCTTGTAGTTCATCCCCGTAGATTCAACGCGCCAGGCACTAGGGACGGCCGGCTGGGCCATCGTCCCGGGGCATTCTGGTCCTTGTAGTTTCAATCCGTCGATTCAACGCACTAGGGGACGCAATACGCATGCGTGGGACGGACGGCTGGGCCATCGTCCCGGGGCATTCTGGTCCCGTCGGTTCAACGCACTAGGGGCGCAATGCGCATGCGTGGGACGGACGGCTGGGCCATCGTCCTGGGGCATTCTGGTCGTTGTAGTCTCTCAAACAGAGACTACAACGACCGGCTGGCAGAGTCCACCAGGGGCGCAGTGCGCACGCGTGGACCGCCGCTCGCCCAAAGCCTTCTGGTCGTTGGAGTCTCCACCTGCAAGAGAGTCAAGATTTATTGTCATGAGTCCCAGATAAAACAAAGACATCCTTACTTGCTGCAGCACAACACAATATGTAAACACAGTGCACTGGAAACAACATGATAAACGAGAGAAAAAAAAAAGTTCAGTGTGTACATATAGTTTATTTTATACAGGTAAGCTGAGAACTATTATATTTAGGAAAGAAAACTGCAGATGCTGGTGTAAATCGAAGGTAGACACAAAAAGCTGGAGTAACTCAGCGGGTCAGGCAGCATCTCTGGAGAACATGGATGGGTGACGTTTCACAGAGTGCTGGAGTAACTCAGCGGGTCAGGCAGCATCTCTGGAGAACATGGATAGGTGACGTTTCAGGTTGAGACCCTTCAGGTTCGATCCTGACTACGGGTGCTGTCTGTACGGAGTTTGTACATTCTCCCCATGATCTGCGTGGGTATCTCCGGGTGCTTTGGTTTCCCCCCACACTCCAAAGGGGTACAGGTTTGTAGGTTAGGTATCACAAAATGCTGGAGTAACTCAGCGGGTCAGGCAGCATCTCTGGAGAGAAGGAATGGGTGATGTTTCGGGTCGAGACCCTTCTTCAGACCCTTCTTGAGTCTGAAGAAGGGTCTCGACCTGAAACGACACCCATTCCTTCTCTCTAGAGATGCTGCCTGACCCCCTGAGTTACTCCAACATCTTGTGTCTACCTTCGAACTATTATATTTGATGATCTTCTGCTGTGCTGCAGGCAGCATGTCGCACCAGAGATAGTCACTTCAGGCTGGAGTAACTCAGCCGGACAGGCAGCATCTCTGGAGAGAAGGAATGGGCGATGTTTCGGGTCGAGACCCTTCTTCAGACTGAGAGTCAGGGGAATGGGAGTCACCGAGATAAGGAAGGGTAAGGTGTGAGAGCGATACATCAAAGGAGATGCGGTTCCAGGAAGTTGTAGATTAGATCATTGTTAGTTTGTAAAAGGTGACAACAAAGCAAACAGAGATAACATTTAATCAGGCGAACAGTCAGACTGGTCGGAGAACTGGGATGGGGAGGGATGGAGAGAGAGGGAAAGCAAGGGTTACTTGAAGTCAGAGAAGTCAATATTCTTACTGAACGTAGAGACAAAAAGCCGGAGTAACTCAACGGGTCAGACTCTGGAGAAAAGGAATAGGTGATGTTTCGGGTCAAGACCCTGGGGATGCCCCCACCGACTCAATGTTCATACCGCTGGGGTGCAAGCTGCCCAAGCGAAATACGAGATGCTGTTCCTCCAATTTGCGCTGGGCCTCACTCTGACAATGGAGGAGGCCCAGAACAGAAAGGTCTATGTGGGAGTGGGAGGGGGAGTTGAAGTGCTGAGCAACCGGGAGATCAGGTAGGTTTAGGTGGACTGAGCGAAGGTGTTGAGCGAAACGATCGCCGAGCCTGCGTTTGGTCTCGCCGATGTAGAGAAGATGACATCTGGAACAGCGGATACAATAGATGAGGTTGAAGGAGGTACAGGTGAACCTCTCTGCCTCACCTGAAAGGACTGTCGGGGTCAAGGACACAGTGTGCACGCGTGCGCCTGGCTTTCACCCAAAGGCTTCTGGGATTTGCAGTGCAAACAAGGGTCTGGATTCCCAAGTAGGAGTGTGGAAGGTTTATTACAGTGTAGGAAGGAAATGCAGATGCTGGTTTAAACCAAAGATGGACACAAAACACTGGAGTAACTCAACTCAACGGGCAGCATCTCTGAAGAGAAGGAATGGGTGAGGTTTCGGGTCGAGACCCTTCTTCAGACTAGTTAGGGATAAGGGAAATGAGAGATATAGATGACAATGTAGAGAGATAAAGAACAATGAATGAAAAATATGCAAAAAAGTTACGATGATAAAGGAAACAGGCCATTGTTAGCTGTTTGTTGGGTGAAAATTAGAAGCTGGTGTGACTTTGGTGGGGGAGGGATGGAGAGAAAGGGAATGCCGGGGCTACCTGAAGTGAGAGAAATCAAAATTCATACCACTGGGCTGTAAGCTGCCCAAGCGAAATATGAGATGCTGTTCCTCCAATTTGCGTTTAGCCTCACTCTGACAATGGAGAAGTCCCAGGACAGAAAGGTCTTTTAAGTACTTCTTGGCAAACTGTAACCTGGCCATCCTATTTTTGCAGCTAACCAGTGGTTTGCATCTTGCAGTGTAGCCTCTGTATTTCTGTTCATGAAGTCTTCTGTGGACAGTGTTCATCGACAAATCCACACCTGACTCCTGAAGAGTGTTTCTGATCTGTCGGACAGGTGTTTGGGGATTTTTCTTTATTATAGAGAGAATTCTTCTGTCATCAGCTGTGGAGGTCTTCCTTGGCCTGCCAGTCCCTTTGCGATTAGTAAGCTCACCAGTGCTCTCTTTCTTCTCAATGATGTTCCATACAGTTGATTTTGGTAAGCCTCAGGTTTGGCTGATGTCTCTAACAGTGTTATTCTTGTTTCTCAGTCTCAGAATGGCTTCTTTGACTTTAATTGGCACAACTTTGGTCCTCATGTTGATAAACAGCAATAAAAGTCCTGTCCGCCAACCAATTTTCTATCCACCTCTTATACCTGCATTAAGGAGGCAATTAATCACACCTGAGCAATTACAAACGCCTGTGAATCACAACTCTTGTATTGAATAGCCCAACCGATAAAGCATGCCATATGCCTTCTTCACCACTGTGTCTATATGTCCCACCACTTTCAGGGTATGCCAAGAACGGTCTCAACCCGAAACGTCACCCATTCCTTCTCTCCAGAGATGCTGCCTGACCCCCTGAGTTACTCCAGCATTTTGTGTGTACCAAAGTCTCTCTGTTCTCCAACACTCCCAAACCCCTGTCAATTACTGTACAATGCGTGTTCTATTTTAACTTTGCAAAATGCATTACTGTGCACTTGTCTTGATTAACTTTCAGCCATTCCTATGCCCATTTCCCCATTTATCTAGATCCGCTTTCAACCCAAGATAATGTTCATCACACCAGTCATTTTGTCATCGGCAACTTTAATCATATCATCTATGTTCTTATTCAAATTGTTTATATGTCAAAACAACAGTGGGGCCAGCACCAGACCCTGCAGAACACCAATGGTCACAGGCCTCAAGTATGAGAACTGCAATAGCAACTTCCAGACCTTTCCAATACATTCTTTTCTAATTGCCATTACTACACAGGGAGTCGGAGTGAACTTACGCAAACACAACAGAACACATCTTCCAGTCATTTTTTCCAGTTTAATTGGTTGTGTGTATATATATATATGTATATATATTTATATTTATAGAGTGAGAGAAGCTCCCATGACATGTTGCCCTGTTGGAGCGGAAGTCTGTAAGAAGGCTCTTGACCCAAAGCGTTTTATATATATGTGTATATGTGTGTATTTATATGTATATATATGTGTGTGTATATATATGTGTGTGTATATATGTATATATATATATATATATATGTGCATATGTGTGTGTATATGTGCGTATATGTGTGTATTTATATGTATATGTGTGTGTATAGATATGTGTATGTATATATGTGTGTATTTATATGTATATATATATCTGTGTGTGTGTGTGTGTGTGTATATATATATATATATATATATATACATATATATATATTTACACACATACACACCACCCTGTTCATCTAACAACTGCCCCCAAGTGTCCAAAATAATACAGCAAGATATATCTAGACTAAATAACATAATATGCCAACAGTAACTCGCCTAAACATAAATGGCTCCTACAAGGACAACTCACCATTATTGTGCAAGGGTTAAAATGGTGTGCAGCTTGACAAAGCTTCAGTGAACACAAAGACCCTGGGAAGATCTTTGTCTCAGGCTTCACAGAACAAGTGTTACAGTTTTGTGCAGGAAGGAACGGCATATGCTGGTTTAAACCGACGATAGACACGAAAAGCTGGAGTAACTCAGTGGGTCAGACAGCATCTTTGGAGAAAAGGAATAGGTGACGCTTTGGGTCAAGAGCCTTCTTGCAGTCTTCCCCTCCAAAGGGGCAACATGTCATGGGAGTTACTCTCTGTATCAGGCATTGTGGAATCTTGACTTTGACAGTCCCATTGCCCCAGACAACCTCCCTTCCCCCGAGAAGAGTGTAACTGGCACCCTCTGACCCAGCTTTAGTTTAGTTTAGTTCAGAGATACAGCGCTGAAACAGGCCCTTCGGCCCACCGGGTCCACGCCGACCAGTGATCCCCGCACACTAACACTATCCTACACCCACTAGGGACAATTTTTATATTTACCAAGCCAATTAACCTACAAACCTGCACGTCTTTGGAGTGTGGGAGGAAACCGAAGATCTCGGAGAAAACCCAGGCAGGTCAAGGGGAGAACGTACAAACTCCGTACAGACAGCGCCCGTAGTCGGGATGGAACCCGGGTCTCCGGCGCTGCATTCCCTGTAAGGCAGCAACTCTACCTCTGCACCACCAGAGAATAATATAGATTATTGACAGAGAATAATATAACATGTAGTTCTATCGGTTACTAATAGTTATCAGTATGTATTAGAATTGGTTATGAACATATAAACATATCTTTTATTGGTCACTAATACCTATCAGAGTATACTAGGATTGGTTATTAGAATCTAACACGCATCTGTTATTGGTTACTAATACATGAGAATAGATAACGTTTATATTGGCTATTAACGCTATTAGAATGTACTTAGATTGGCAATTCATTACATCAACTAGAAAGTTGGTTGCGCACAAGATTCCAAATGACGACATTTCAGGTCGAGTCGGATCTCAGCCTGAAATATTGTCCTTCCATTCCCACCACAGATGCTACCTGACCCACTGAGTATTCGCTCCAGTAGTGCACTTTGGACACAGAGGGAATTTGTACTGCAGGCGTGCAAGGGAAAATCACAGTGTGAAAGGTTTCTCAAAGGTGTTCAGGAGATTTTTTTTTTAGAGATACAGCGCGGAAACAGGCCCTTCGGCCCACCGAGTCCACGCCGCCCAGCGATCCCCACACATTAACACTATCCTACACACACTAGGGACAATTTTTACATTTCCCCAGTCAATTAACCTACATACCTGTACGTCTTTGGAGTGTGGGAGGAAACCGAAGATCTCGGAGAAAACCCACGCAGGTCACGGGGAGAACGTACAAACTTCGTACAGACGGCGCCCGTAGTCAGGATCGAACCCGAGTCTCCGGCGCTGCATTCGCTGTAAGGCAGCAACTCTACCGCTGCGCCACCGTGCCGCCCAGGAGTTTTCTCCTGCAATATGTAGAGGCCCCCTCACGTAAGAGGGCAACACTTGATCTATTATTGGGAAATTGGGAAGGGCAAATGAATGAAGTGTTTGTAGAGGAGCCTTTTGGGGTCAGTATACGATTAGGTTTAAGATAATTATGGAGAGGGACAGAGAGGGCCCACGTGCTAAAATGCTCAACTGGGGTAAGGCCAACTTTGAGGGTATGCAAGTCTTGCTCAAGTTGATTGGAGCAGGATGATTGAGGAGAAAGGAACATGAGCCAAGTGGGATGTTTTTAAAAAGTGTGCTACAAAAGCTCAGGATATGCACAGCCCTGTTAGAGTGAAGGGCAAGGCAGGCAAACGTAAGGACATCGGTTTAAGGTGATGGGGAAACTATTTAATAGGAATCAGAGGGGTAACTTTTTCACACAAAGGGTGGTGGGTGTATGGAACAAGCTTCCAGAGGAGGTGGTCGAGGCTGGGACTATCCCAACATTTGAGAAACAGTTAGACAGGTACATGAACAGGACAGGTTTGGAGGGATATGGACCAAACGTCAGCAGGTGGGACTAGTGTAGCTGGGACATGTTGGGCCGAAGGGCCTGTTTCCACACCATATCACTCTGACTGTAAGTGCCAAATATTTAAAAATCTAAAATGTGTAGAGGTTCTAATGGTTAGACGATTCAGTTTCCGTTTAGTTTATTGTCACGTGTACAGTGAAACGCTTTTGTTGCGTGCTAACCAGTCAGCAGAAAGACAATACACAATTCCCCTAATTATCAATGGCTTTTCTCAGTCTGTCATGTTTTTTGGTATGACTGTATGGCAAACCAAATTCCTCATATGTTGCAAAACAAATTACAATTATGATTGTTATGTAACTATAATGGAATGAAACACCAAGCTGCTGCACATGATCAGATCAATAGGTTCCTCAAGGTTGATTGAAATCCAGTTAACATTGCCCTGTGTCTCAGCTATCTGCACATGGCCCGTATTCCAACCATTCCAGAATGCCCCATGGTAATTAATGCCACATTTGCTGCTGCAGTACTGATTACCTATAAGCATGTATATAAATCCAGGAACCATTCATTTCTGAATAAGGTAACCTTTCCAGATCACTAATGTCAAGCAAGTACCTGCTATGTAATTTCACAGCTGCTGTTCTCAAAGACAGAGTTGTTGCTTGTGCAGAAGATAGACACAAAATGCGCGGACCCGGTGGGCCGAAAGGGCCTGTTTCCGCGCTGTATCTCTAAACTAAACTAACCCTGAAAATAGTGATCCCAAGGATTTGGACCTCCTGACCCATAGACCACAATCAGTATGGTGACGAAATAATCTTCCACAATAACTCTCAATACTGAATGCACAAGAATGCATTCTCGGCACCTTCCTGCGCTCTCTACACTCATAATTCTGCTCTGACTTTGTTTATAAGTTTGCAGATGACACCACCATGGAGAGCTGAATTTCAAATAATGATGAGACAATGTACATGAATGAGACAGTGCTTTAGTAACATGGTGTCAAGCAACAACCTCTCCCTCAACGCCAGCAAAGTTAAGGAGTTAGTCATCGACTTCAGGAAGTGGGATGGTATACATGCGCCAGTCAGAATCAATGGCACTGAAGTGGAGATGGTCTTAGCAACATAGAAAACAGGTGGAGTAGGCCATTTGAGCCAGCACCGCCATTCAACATAATCATGGCTGATCATCCGAAATCAGTACCCTGTTCCTGCTTTTTCCCCATATCCCTTAATTCTATTAGCCCCAAGAGCTAAATCGAACTCTCTTGGAAACATCCAGTGAATTGGCCTCCGCTGCCTCATGTGGCAGAGAATTCCACAGATTCACATCTCTCTGGGTGACAAAGTTTTTCCTCATCTCAGCCCCTTATTGTTAAACTGATCCCTGGTTCTGGACTCCCCCAACATGGGGAACAATTTCCTGCATCTAGCCTGTCCAATCCCATAATAATTTTATATGTTTCTATAAGATCCCCTCTCATTCTTCTAAATTCCTGTGAACTTCAGGTTCCTCGGCATAAATGATCAAATTTTATTGATGCAATGGCCAAGAAAACACACCAAGGCCTATAATTTCCCAGTGGACAAAGGAAATTCAGCACGTCTCTCATGATTCTTATCCATTTCTACAAGTTGCACTGTAGAAAGTATCGCATTGAGATGCATCAAAGCATAGTTGGCAAATTCTCTACCCAAGCCCCCCAAAAAAGCAGAGAATTGTGAATGCAACTCAGTTATCATACAAACCAGCCTCTCCTCCCCATTAACTTCATCTTCACACTGCCTCAGGAAAGCAGCCAACATAATCAAGGACCACTTTCACTTCTCTCCTGGCCCATCGGGCAGAAGTTACAAAAGCTGGAAGGCACGTATCACCAGATTCAGAAAGTTCCTTCACCACAGAACCAGGGGCCACAGTCTAAGAATCCAGAACCAGGGGCCAGTCTTAAGAATCCAGAACCAGGGGCCACAGTCTACGAATCCAGAACCAGGGGCCACAGTCTACGAATCCAGAACCAGGGGAACATGGGGCCACAGTCTTAAGAATAAAGGGGAGGCCATTTAAAATTGAGGTGAGAAAAAACCTTTTCACCCAGAGTTGTGAATTTGTGGAATTCTCTGCCACAGAAGGCAGTGGAGGCCAATTCACCGGATGAATTTAAAAGAGAGTTAGACAGAGCTCTAGGGGCTAGCGGAATCAAGGGATATGGGGAGAAGCCAGGCACGGGTTACTGATTGTGGATGATCAGCTGGCTCAAAGGGCCAAATGGCCTCCTCCTGCACCTATTTTCTATGTTTCACAGTTATCAGACTATTGAATAGGTCTCTCATAAGGTAAAGGCTGTGCTTGCCTTCTCAACCTACCTGTTAGTGGCCTCTGCACAATTTCTATCTGCACTTTCTGTATCTGTAACACATTCTACATAATCAGTTTTCCTCTTGTGCTACTTGTGTATGGTTTGATTGTACTCACATGGTATGAGATTTCACGGGGTACCACACAAATCCAAGCTATTTCACCATCCCAGCGCATGTAACCAGAATGAACTTATCAGACTAGCCTCTCCATTCAAGACCACTAATATAATTTTCAGTACATTGTGCATTTTTCTTACATCTTAGTATTTGGATACAGATGAGTTAAAATGACCAGGCAATTTAAAATATGTGACATTGCATAATTAAATCAGATGCGAACAAAAGATACGTTAAAAGGTTTTAATACATTTGTACAAAAATCTTTTACATTAGGCTTTGTTTATAAAGCTCTCAGTAGCTCAATATGAAAATACGGTGTCATACATAACAAACAACAAGTTCAGAAACTTATTAATGCACAATAATCCACCACCAGCTCCTTGCATGGATGAGTAGTTGTTCACCAAATTTCAGACTTATTCTAGACCAAACAAAAGAGTTCTCACAATAAATGCCTTATAGATTGTTTACATTGATCTTTAGGAAATCATGACATGATCCAGGTAGATTTTCCAATTTAAAAACAGTTGATCAGCTTTTACATTTGCTAAACAAAAATAAATTGAAATACTTAAGATGTACAGTGCAATATTATCTGAACAGTGTAACTGTTAATGGTTCCACACTTGATTGTGACAAAACGTCAAAGCAATTTAAAACAAAACTGCAGTTCGCACATTACAGCGTCAATAAACAATGAAACACAAATTGGTTAGGATCTTGACTAAATATACCATCACCAGAGTGGTACTATTGAAACTGTACAATATAAAAGTGGCAGTCATTTTTCTCTTTTAAGATTAACTCTCAAAAACAAAAAGGTAATTACTTAAGGTACTAAAAACAATACACGTTCTTTTTCAGTGTACTACTTCTATAATACATAATCACACAATACCCAAGCAGGAAATAACTTAGAACACCAGAACTGTACAATAGGTTTTAAGCAATTTCAGTACACGGAAAAAACAAGTACTTCACCGGGAAGAAGTTTAAATGTGGTCACAGGTATATTCTCTCTATACATATATATATCATAAAAAATAATTCATTCAAAATGTAGTTCTTACATACTCAGACCAAAAGAAAATTAGCAGTGTCTGGCATGTGCCACTGCATGCATTTCTCTGAACAGTTAAACAGACTATACATGGTAAAAAAATAAATAAAACACTATCAACAAGCCAAATAAGTTAAAGAACCAGGACAAGCTACAATATACACACTGAACATCAGTCTTTCAAAATGGGTGCTAACAGAAAGGTGATGCTGTTGGGTCAAAAGTCTTGAACATTTCTTTCAGTGGTTTTTTACCCTTTTTACTGTTTAAGTCGTCTTCCTCCACCTGGTTCGAAGGTGCAGAATGTTTAGTTTGCCTTGGGTCACTGTACTGTGGTCTGATTAGGCCGGCTAAAGCCTGGATTGGTAGGTTATGCACAGCAGGAGCAGACGTTGTGGCTGCTTGAGCAACAGTCTTTGACTGCGCTTTGTACGCGTCTGCTTTCTCTGGACCAAGATCACCCGCCTCTTCTGCGCTTGTACTTTCCTGTGCCACTGAAGACTTGTGCGTTGTGGATGAATCGCACTGTGCGTTTTCTGATTTTATGGGATCTTTTGGTACACTAAGCTTTTTCGGTTGCTCTCCTTCCTTCGAGGAATCGGCTTGTGTCGTTAAAACCGAGGTCACTAAACTTTGAGAAGTCTGGGTCCGTGGATCATAGAGACTAATGCCACTGAGCAGCGTGCTAGGGGATCCAATTCCCATGCCACTTGCTGATAGCTTGGGAGCGTATGGAGGAAGTGTGGTCTGATCTGTCTTAACGGTGACTTGCGTTGAAGCACCACTTGCTTTTGATAAGCGCGGATCCACTCGTGTGACATGGGACTCCCTTGTAGCAGTATCAGTGCTGTTTTTCTGCAACCTCGGATCCGACGACTTCTGTAGTCGTGGGTCTAAAGGTCTTTCCGAAGAAGCCCTTGGGTCTATGTTCTTCTCTGCACTTTTTATTGCGCTGCTCTCCTTCAAGCGCACAGACAGCCGTGGGTCTGCGATCTGACGGGAGTCATTTGTAACATTCAGAGCTCTGTTCAGGCGCTGATTGGCTATTAGTGGAGGGAGAGGCAAATTTATTGAAGACACCGGATCTGGTTTTGGCAGAGGCAAGGGAAGGAGATCTTCCGGTGTCCAAACAACAAGTTTTGCAAAGTTGGGTTTAGAGAGAGTTATGTCCATCTTGATGTGGCTAAACTGCTTTAACTGACTGCGTGGATCCCGCAAGGTTGCAGCAGGTACGGTCTCCAAAGGTATTATGGCTGCTTTCTCCCTCAGTTCCCGTTCAGTATCTTCATCGTCATCCAGTCCTTGCTGCTTATTTGATATAGGATGGGTATCATGTTTAGGGCTCTCGCTGACAGGGAGAGCTGCAGTGGGATTCTCATGTGCTTTCATCTTTCTGGGATCTCTTGCTAATCTTGGGTCAGCAGAGACGGCTTCTGAAGATTTCTTGACTTCTCCAGCTGTACCCTGACGCAGGCCAGACCTTGATCGAAGATCAGAATGCTTATTTTCAGTGGACTTCTCTTTCACAAGCCTGGGGTCCGTGTATGTGTAAGACGATTGCTCTGTTGTAGGAACTTGCTGGTTCTTCATGGTCTCACTTTGTTTCTTGAGTGTTTTCAGTATCGATTTCACACTGCTACCATCTTCCTCTTCGTCACTCGAATACCAATTAACAGTCTCATCTGAAATGATTTAGGAAAAGAAACATACGTATGTTCATTAACACGCCAAGTAAAATACAAGCATGTAGCAAGTGGAATCATTCTGCCACTTCTAGACATATCGTACATTAGAGAATGCTGCTCTAGATATAGCCACGGGGATCATGAAACGGGCAACAGTTGAACGTTCAGTTGTTGAACTTGTACAGAAATGCTCGTCATGTCAATGGAATCAAAATGAATGAAAGGTTCCAGTACAGCAAGTTCAGATGGCCTTAAACCAATTGCAGCTGAACAAGACTTCATAACATAAATACAACTTATTGCTGAAGCTATTTTATTAGACACCACAAAGCTGACTGTGACTGGGAGCTTAACCCAAACTGTTGGAACTAAATCTAAGATTTCTTCTGCCTGTAAAGCCAAAAGATTCTTATACATAGTTATGATGTGCTGATATAAGACAGTGTCCGATCACTGAAGTTACCTTTAGGATTACCCCCTGAAGTTTTCAAAAAGATCCTAAACTGAGTACACACACTATTATCCAAATAATTCTACACAAGGTCAAATTCATTCTTATGTTACCAATCTATTTATATTATATTCATTAAATGCACAAGATCCGGCCATAAAATGCATAGAATATTCATTAGAAAAAAAACTGCAGATGCCAGTTTAAATCAAAGGTAGACACAAAATGCTAGAGTAACTCAGCGGGACAGGCAGCATCTCTGGAGAGAAGGAATGGGTGACTTTTGGGTCGAGACCCTTCTTCAGACTGAAGAAGGTATATTCGTACCTAGAATATTCATTACATTATTTGGAGCACTATATATAGTTGTGATACAAAATCAAACTTCCAGTTGATAGTTTTTATTCATGCCGTTAAATTTTGAATTCAAGTTTGCAACTCAATTGGTGGTTCTAAGCAGTGGCCACTGGGGGCAATATAAAACAGGGTTTGAAGTTGCATGCAAGCCTACACACCATCTTGTTACAATCTAAATGACACTAAATCAGGCCGTCAACTAGGCTTTGCAGCAGTTTATGCCATACAAGCCTCATCCCCAATTAGATCTAATTCAACCTACAAAGTTTTCTATTCCTCTCACCTTTGTATACACGAAGCAGACTTGTAGATTTGCCTCAACTATTTCCTATGATTGCAGTTTCCACATTGCAACTGTTTCATGTAAAATAAAAGTCACTTTTTGAAGTTGTGCCTCTTGGTCAGGTAGAAAACTAACTTAGATGGAAATGTATTCACCTTCCCTCATGCCTCTACACATTTCTGTCATACTGGATCATAACCATACACAGTGCACCAAATAATGTAATGGCCTTTATGTTAAAATAAGTAGCATTTTCCTTCACAATGCAATGTTTCAGTTTTCTATTAGCATGTGGTAATTAGCAGAGCAGATGGAGAGATAACTGGCAGTATTAATAATGTGCCCTATGGAATAGTGTTTCACAAATCAAGACTCCATGGGGTGGGATAAGATATTAGAAGGTACAAAGGATTTACTGAAAGGCTGAACTTCATAGAATACATAGATAATTTTTGATAGTTGGCAAACGTTTTAGTCCTGGGTGGGTATAGAGCATAACTACCTATAACAAAACAATATTGTGAAGTACCAAGTATCTTCATGACGCAAAGATGGCAAGTATGAGGCCGATATATGAAGCAAGTTGGAAAAAGGCAGATTAAGTATATGGGGGTAAACATTAAATGGCGAGAAATTATTAATCTATGTGCAGAGTGATTTAGGTGTGTTGGTACAGGAAACAGTTGAAATTCAAGTGGAGAAGGAATCATATCAATTAATATACTGACATTCATTGCAAATTCCTGTTTTTACATCTATACAAATAAAGACTAGCTCTTAAACAGCATCTTCCATTGCCACACGATATTCTGACATGTCCTGCAGTCAACAATGTGCCTGGAATTGTGATACGGTTGCAATGTAGGAAACTGTTAAGCCTGAAGTAGTTAGTTGATTATTGCCAGGACAAATAAAATAGCTGTCTTCGTCTTAAGCAATAGCACTTTGGGATTTTGGTATCACGGAGCATCCAGAAATCAACACTTTTGATAGTTTAGTTTAGAGATACAGCACGGAAACAGGCCCTTTCAGCCCACCGGGTCCGCACCGACCAGCGATCCCCGCACATTAACACTATCTTATACCCACTAGGGACAATTTTTAGTGCAAAGCATTTACAATACTGTGCTCGAATGTCCACCTAGATTACTGCACAAAGGTTTCCAGGCTCAAAATGGCGACTATCCATTCAGGAGTGAGAATACTACCCAGAGCTTGACAGCTAATAACAGAGGGAACTCTTATTTAATTGTAAAGTTCTTTATGATCTCCTTATGATCTTTAGGCGACAGTGATACAGATAAATTCACAGAAACATGGGATTGATTCACAAGAAGAGACTGAGGACGTACCGATAGCCTCCACCACTCAGAAAAATATGAAGCTCAATGAATCAAATGACTAAATGCTAAGAGGTAATTTCCCCTGGTTTGAGATTCCAGAACAAGGGTTATAAAACTTGCAAAAAAAGGTTGCTACTATTACAAAATACACTCTTACAGACAAATTAGACATTTTGTCAGAGAGCTGTGAATCTTGGAAATTGTGATAAGAGGGCTGGAGAGTTCCACTTTGTTCAAGAAGGAGATACAAGTTAATAAAACAAATTCCTTTGGATAAGATGTTTATTTAATTCACAGGATGTTAAATGTTGCTTGCAAGGCCAACATTTATTGTCCACCCATAAATGGGTATGAAATGGAGTCTCTTGCTGGGTCATTTCAAGGGGTAAGTAAGAGTCAATAGCTCTTAGATCGGCTTGGACGTACATAGGACGGACACGGGAGCAGTAGATTGTCTTCCCTTATTTACATTAGTTACATTATTTACAGCATGTGTTAAGACTAACCTTCATCTTTGCTCTGCTGCAAGTGTGACTGTTTATTGTCAGGCCCTCCCTCTTCCTGCTGCTTCCGCTTAATTCTGAGAAACAGGGCTTTTTGCTTGGCTGGGAGGAAGTCTGGAACATTAACAGTAGGCTTACGACCTGTTGAACTGCTGCCATCTGATTCAGTGTCACTTTCTCCTGAATCATCTGTGCCCAAGAAAGACTGATGATCTCTCTGCTCAGATGCTGAATTTGATACTCCATCTGCATATTTTAAAAAAACAAAGCTTTCTTCGTAAGTCAGTAAGGCATTACCTGTGGATCACTAACTAGCTGCATTTATATTTTTGTTAAACAAGCATCTTTTCCAGTTAAATTTTGTTGCACCTTTAAGGAGTTCAGATTTATCTCTACTCTGCATCTTCCTGTTCCAGTTAACCAGCGAGGAATCATTTACCATGCCTTCATATGATGCAACCTTAAAAAATTAAACTGCTTGCCTACATGCTGGGTCGCAAGGCAATGAAGGTACTTCATTCAGTACCGAGACAATTAAAAGCAGGGTTTAATCTTTTATGGTGGTACAGCACACCATCACAATGCCAAATTAAAAAGCAATTAAATCAGTATTACCTTCCCACTGAAAGGGTTGTATCAAGCTGCAAAGATTACAAAGTACAAAATCTAGGCTACTCAACACATCTAAGTTGTTCATACTCCACCTGAACTTGCTCTCACTATTAAACCTCTCAGCACAACCTTTCATTCCTTTTCTCCCTCATGACGGCATTTTCAAACAAAAAAGAATAATGAGATCCTCATTTGAAACTCTTGTTTGAGCAGCTGTTCCAGTGGCAAATTCGGTGCCACCTGTTGCAGAGTCGCTGCATCTAGTCGAAGGTGAATTAATAATAGATTTTGCTCTCCCAATGCTACCTGGAAAAAAAAACGTTTCATACAACTTTCAATCTTCAATTAAGAAACGATCATGCCATACCTCCCATATGATTTTCTGGCTCCAAATTATGCACAGCTTGCTGCGAATAGTAAGAGCTGTAGAAGTCCACTGGGGTTTGGATCTGCTGGTATGGGATGTCTTGTTGGTATGCCATATCTTGTTGGTATGCCATGTCTTGCTGGTATGCAACGTCTTGTTGCATTTTCTGAGGTCCATCGGGTGGAAACTGTGGGCGAGTTTGATTTAGTGATGGTGGTGGTACCTGATGCTCCATGGGCATGTTCATCATAGGTCCTTGAAATCCCATCTGACCTGGAGCTCCATTTGGTCTTTGATTTATCAGTGGACCTGGGAATCCTGGTGGGGGAGGTGGACCTAGATGTCCTGGAGGGATTGGTGCTTCAGCTTGGTCCTGTAAACCTGGCTGGCTGGGTAGGCTTGGTGGCATGATGGGCCCAGACATGCCTTGTGGAGCTGACATATTATGTGGAGCCACGGGGCCTGGAGGACCAAAACCACCTGGAGAACCTGGAGGCCCGTTGGGTCCTGGAGGCATCATGTTTTGATCAGGACCAGGACCTGATCCAAACATCTGAGGGGGAGGTGCTTGGTCTTCTTCAAATGGAGGATGTTGAGGTGATGTGCTGTTATAAAATTGGGGCCTAAGAGAAAATAATTGAACAATTAGAAAGCATTTTTCTCAGAAGCAAATAATGATAACAATTCAAAGTACCGAATATCATTATTGCCAACCATTTTCACCAACACAGGCTAATTTTCTTTTACTATGTTTTATTCTTGAATATGGATGTCAATTAAATCATCCTCAATATACTCCCAAGTAATGGAGTAATGCACATTATCAGTTTGGTGCACATTATTACAGGGTTCCCTGCCACTTTGTTCCAAAGTTTGGCTGGACTTCAATTCCAGTTCCAACATGAATGCATCAAATCTTGGCAATAAACTGGATAACATGCAAATGCTAACAAGCACATGTTAAATGGGACTAGCTTTGATGGGTCAACTTGGTTGACATGGATAGGTTGGGCTGACGGACTTGTTTTCGTGTGTATGATCAACTACTAGAACTAGTTGTGTAGGAAAATAACTGCAGATGCTGGTACAAATCGAAGGTATCACAAAATGCTGGAGTGACTCAGCAGGTCAGGCAGCATCTAGGAGAGAGGGAATGGGTGACGTTTCGGGTCGAGACCCTTCTTCAAACTACTAGAACTAGGATACTTTTAAGTAAATAAACATCTGTAAACGAAAAACTATGCAGTTTTATACAGATCATTATCTATTCAAATAAGGATGTATATTTCATGTTCATGTGATAGGAGCAGAATTGGGCCATTCACCCATCAAGTCTACTCTGCCATTCAATCATGGCTGATCTATCTCTCCCTCCTAACCCCATTCTCCTGCCTTATCTCCATAACCCTGAAACCTGTACTAACCAAGAATCTGTCAAATCTCTGCCTTAAAAATATCCACTGACTTGGACTCCACAAGCAACGAATTCCAGGTTTAGCACCTGCTGTCTAAACAAAGTCCTTTAAATTGGACGCAGCATTGTTCCAACAACGGAACATTCGAGTATTCTTTCAGGCATATGAGTGAGGTAACAAAAAAAGGAAAAGAGCAGAGCCTTTGGGCAAGGTGTACGGCGGGGGTCAAAAATTGGGGGATTTTTTGAAAACTACCAGTTTCAAGCCTCTTTTAGTGCATTTCAAAGTAAAAATGGACATAACAAAGTAATGTGAATATGTCACTGTATATTAATAACATTTAAGTAAATTTACACATTAATTGATAATCAGCACAAAAAGGTGGTAATTGGCTTTTCTGCTGTTTTATATTTTAACCCCGTCTTAATTAATTTAGTTATATAATCTTGCACTTAAATTTAATATTTACTCATTACAGTTCCACCACTGATTTTCTGGTACTCTTGGTTCCAGAGCTTTGCTGGTTTATCCAGCAGGCCAAGGAAGTCGGCTATGGGGATAGATGTGCTGACTCCAGCTGGGCTGGAGTTCCAGAGCCCCGGCCACAGGTTGCAAATTCAACCCACCGATCGGCCGTGGAAGTCCCGATGAGGTCGAGATTGGCTGCCTTGCCCAGCCTAGGTGCCACATTTTCGGGGAGACTTCCAGGGCGCATCTCGTGGAACCCTAGTGTTCACTACGTCTATACATCGTTTATTTTCTTTTTTTTCCAATCCGATTTCTCCGTTGATAAACGTGATTTTGGCACAGTGAAAAACATGGAAATCGTGCAAAAAAACGTTCAAAACGGATTTTAAAAAATTGCGGAAATCTGCAGAAACGCGAAAAATTCACATGGCTGCTATTTGGAGAGCACATTTTAGTGTATTCTAAACTCAGTTTGCATTGAATGATGCAAATCAAGCATCCAGTCACTGGCTTTTAATTCAACCGTAGACGTAAAATCTACGTACCGTAGTCCCATCTTGTGAGCAAAGACATCGGTTGGTTGTACAACAATATCAAATATGGAAGGAATCTTCCTCCCTGGGGAAGAGGGGCACTGCGGCTGGTTGTTCGGTGGACCCATCGGCATTTGACCAGAAAAGTTTGGAGGCTGCGGAGGAGTTGGTAATAAACCAACCCCAGGTGGTGGTTTTGGGATAGGACTTATGCCTTGTCTCCTCAGGTCTTCTATTTCGAGTTTATCATCATCTTCATGATACACATAGTCATAATCATATTCATAATTATCAAAGTCATTGAAATTGCCGTGGTCTTTGTTGTCATCGTAATTTACATTTTCATTATTCAGCACCTGACAAAATGAAATTAATATTAGCCATGCAAACATAGGTTTAATAAACAATTTTGCAAGATTTACAAAAGCAAGCATTCAGTTAACCTAGCTTAAGATTGTAAATATATTTAAGAAAAATGTCCTTCTAACTGAATGTATCATTCTACCAACAATGGAAAATTCAAGTACTATTGTAATTCCTTGCTGGGCACATAATCAACAATTAGAAAAACATAAAATAGCCACTTGTCCAGTAAGAATCAATAAATTTGCTTTCAGCTTTCCAAGATCTAGCTAAAGGTAACGCATGTGTACCAGTAATTCAAATTTAATCTTAAATCTAATTGAAATAGTTTGTTCCATTGGCAAATTGTTGATTTGTTCCATTCAACTATTGCCAACGGAACAAAATGTTTCAATTAGATTAAATTTGAATTACTGGTACATACGTGTTTTGTTCAATAACTTAAACACAGAAGCAATATAGTGATTTTAAATACTTAATCATTCCATATAATCACTCAAGTATTCAAGAAAATAGCCAGCCGTAGAGATAAAAACGGCGCTGAAACGGGCAATGCTGTTAATACCATTTTGATTAAGATCAGATAACTGTAATTTGTGATCTTTACCACAATGGCATATCAGATGGTGCATTTACCCACTATAGCCATTGAAAGAGCAACTTCTGAAATAGTTTTTTTGTTAAAAAAAATCAGATACATTAATTGACACACAAACCTTGTCTAACAATTCCCTTGTTTCTTCAGTGAGTGGAGCATGCGAGAACTTGCAATTATCACCTTGATAGCACATTGCTCCTGTATGATAGAATTTACATGGGTATTCACGTACATTAAAATCGTTAAGGAACATTAAAAAACAAGAACAAGGACATCTTAGAAGTTTTTGACCTTGAAGAATAAATTTGTTTATTATTTAAAACCTAACTAAGCAATTCATGTTATGGAACTAGTTTGTACAGATTAATTTTATATGTATTTAATGTATTCAAAAAGTCTGTACACAACTTTAGATGTGGAGATCATTCTGAATGTAAATACATTTGTTGAGAAGCAGGATTTCAGAGCCAAAGAACTTTAGATTCCCAAAAGTGCACAAATAAAATGTGAAGTACATGTTGTACGATGAATAATAAACTGCTTCAATCAGTTTCAACAGACAATCAGCTATATTTATTTTATAGGGTTATTTAAAGCAGTTATTTAGGGTAGGAACTTATTTAGAGTAGGAACTTAAGAACAAACAAAATAATGTTTATATGTTATTAAAATAGTAAAGAGATAAAAGGATATCATGCATGAAAATGCAGTTGTCTCCTTTGGTACAAAATCCGTTAAGGTAGAATTTGCAGATATCCTTCTTCTTTTGTATGACTACGTCATGACTGTATCTGCATTGGTCCCCCTGTTTAACAAAATCAAAAAAACATACATCATGGTTGGAAATCATTGCATCAAGCTTTCAGTCTTTTTGCTGTCAGAAAAATGACAAGCTTGAAGTGTGCGCCAAGTGCAAATTTGAGACAAATCCTTTCCAGCAGGATAAAATCATTATTGTGTATCTTGTGCATCTTCTATGGCGGGCCTTCCCAATTGTATGCAAGAGTCAACGTCTACAGGCCATGGTGCCATTAGTGATGGATGCTCTTAATGACTTGCTACTGTTGCTAAGATATAGACTAATGAACACATCCAACATGAAGTTATAGTTCAAAAAATGCTAAGGACATTATTGCCCAGACTATATTGTATAAAATTCCTCATTTTAGTTTGAATTATAAAGTTGAGAGTTTTGAATTTTCAGCAACATGTAGTGGAGATTGTAATTTATGCTATTAACTAATCTAACTAACCAGTTCAGCATATTGTTAACTGTACAGCAAATCATGTGTTTTCATTGAATATTTTAAATCATGCTTTCCATTGATAATGATGTGGGAATTCTGTCACGAACAAAGAGTTGTCAAAACCAAAATGTAATGACACAAGGCTAACCACAGTTACATTTACATCGTCAAGAGAAATTAGCTCCTCTTTACTTTTAATTTATTTTAACCATAGCCATCTCCAATTAAAAACATCAAAAACTATGAGAAACATACCCTTGTACAGCGACCCTCCAGAAAATATTTGCATATGCCTCCTTTCCTATTTTTTTCAACGTTGCCATGGTATGGATAATCTTGATTTTTCTTCTTTTTTCGGGCAAAATTTGCACCTCCATAACCATCCTGGAATATCAGCAAAGCTGCTTAAAACAATTTCTCCCCCACACTTGCAAATCAAAGTCATCAAATTCGCAAGCAATTAGAAGTCTGCACATCTATAATAAATTACCATTTACAAAATCAAAGAATTAAAGTTGTTACTATTGAAAACATGCACCATAGTAAAAAAACTATCGATATAAATGT
Source organism: Rhinoraja longicauda (assembly GCF_053455715.1). NCBI lineage: Eukaryota > Metazoa > Chordata > Chondrichthyes > Rajiformes > Arhynchobatidae > Rhinoraja > Rhinoraja longicauda. The sequence continues at coordinate 4,079,321 of NC_135957.1, forward strand.
CTTGCCTTAAAACCAATGAAATGTCTATGCAATCTAGGATAATTTTATTAACACTTGAAGAATAGGCAGAAAAACCAACAGCAACAAAAAGCACATTGAACACTACAAAACATTTAAAAGGGTAACATAATTGATTTCCAATAGGTGTTTGACCACACAATGCATTTGCTAGCAAAATTAAAGCATATATTAAAGGGGCAGTGTTACGTGGATAAAGAAAAAAACTAAGAAATAAAAGGAAGAGAACAGTGGTTTAATCAGACCAAATGATATACAATTGGTATTCTGAGGCGTTGTTCCAAGGACAACTGCTGTGTTTAATATTTTGTAGTGACGATTTACAAATTGCATCAGTTTGTGTCATTTGGTTGGTAATAAAAATAACAAGATTTCAAAATATCCGAAAGAGCAGATGGAATTTAATTAACTTTTAAGATTGTTTTTTAAAAGTAGCAAATTAATCAACTCTGACAACACCAAGCATTTTAAGGCATTGGTTGGTTGGGGTGTATTGTGAACCAGATTAAGCCGTAGAGTCAATGCAACCAAACTTGAATACAAAGAAGTTTAATGTTCGAGTTCCAGTGGCTGCAGAAGATATGCAAATATATGGCAATGATGCTGCCTGATCTGCAGTACTTTGTGTCCTTTTGTGTATTAACAAGCATCTGCAGTTCTTTGTTTCTACTGCTTGTACAATTATACTATTAGTTGTCAAAAACGTACTCGGTTATAGTATAAGAAAATAACTGCAGATGCTGGTACAAATCAAAGGTATTTATTCACAAAATGCTGGAGTAACTCAGCAGGTCAGGCAGCATCTCAGGAGAGAAGGAATGGGTGACGTTTCGGGTCGAGACCCTTCTTCAGACTGATGTCAGGGGGGCGGGCGGGACAAAGGAAGGATATAGGTGGAGACAGGAAGATAGAGGGAGGTCTGGGAAGGAGGAGGGGAAGGGAGGGACAGAGGAACTATCTAAAGTTGGAGAAGTCAATGTTCATACCTTTGGGCTGCAAGCTGCCCAGGCGAAATACGAGGTGCTGTTCCTCCAATTTCCGGTGGGCCTCACTATGGCACTGGAGGAGGCCCATGCCAGAAAGGTCAGACAAGGGAGTGGGAGTTGAAGTGCTCGGCCACCGGGAGATCAATTTGGTCAATGCGGACCGAGCGCAGGTGTTGAGCGAAGCGATCGCCGAGCCAAACTATACTCGGTTATAGTGGACAATCGGCAATAACAGAAACCATCCTCTCCCCATGGTTCGTTATAACAAGGGTTTACCTGTATTAAATCACTATAACTTTTAACAAGAAATGATTCACTTTCATTTCTTTACCTCATCACAGCCATCCATCATACCATCAGATCCTCTTCCAGGTCCCCAGGTTTTGCGTTTCTGTTTTGGTTGACCTCGTATCGCACGGCCACGGCCAATTCCTCGACCTCTACCCTTTTGCATGACACCTAGAAAAATTGCACAACTTAGTAAATTTTCCAGTTTCAAAACACACTCAAATCACAAAAGCATCTGCTAGACAAAGTCCTGCATTAAATCTTTACATAGTAAATCTTTTCATTTAGTCACACTAAATAAGTTTTCAGACGAGTGTCCCTTATTATGGGGACGTCTGGATAGATTCTCATTTAGGTAACAGAAGAAATGAGAAATAACAAGGCTGACAGAGTATTTCAGTACAGTAATCAAATAAAAAGTAATCATTTATGGAGTTATTTATTTCAGTATTTTTTATTTGGATTAAAATTCATTCAAGAAAAAGTTTCTTCTGTCTGCTGCGTCATTAAAAAATTTTTTTTTTAAATTAGCCAAATCAGCAATGGGCCTGCTAATGGACATCAGATGATGCTGCCTGTCCTGCTGAGTTACTCCAGCATTTTGTGTCTATCTTCAGATGATACATCGGGATTATGAAAGAGAAAAAAACTAATTCAATGGAAGTAACCACAGAGAAGTTTGTATAAAACTAGGTATTGCAGATGCAAGTTTTAAAAAATAATACAATTTTAGAGTAACCAGAGAGTATCGCTGGAGAACATGGATAGGGGACGTTTCGTGTCGGGACCCTTCCTCAGACTGTCTTGTTTCGTGTGTGATTGAATCATTTGCAAATGATGTGTGATTGAATCATTTGCAAATTCAATAAATAAAAAATAAAAATTCTACTCTAGAGATTTAGTGAGGCTTCAAATAAGTCATGAAGAATTGAGGAGCTTGATTATCAACAGTTGACTTACTTGGAGCAAATGAGCACTCGAGATTTAGGGCGGCACGGTGGCGCAGCGGCAGAGTTGCTGCCTTACAGCGCCGGAGACACGGGTTCCATCCCGACTATGGGTGCTGTCTGTGCGGAGTTTGTACGTTCTCCCCGTGACCTGCGTGGGTTTTCTCCAAGATCTTCGGTTTCCTCCCACACTCCAAAGACGTACAGGTTTGTAGGTTAATTGTCTTGGTATAAATGTAAATTGTTCCGAGTGTGCGTAGGATAGTGTTAGTGTACAGGAATCGCTGGTCGGCGCGGACCCAGTGGGCTGAAGGGCCTGTAACTAAATTAAACTAAACAACGCTAAAATGTGTTTGAGGGGAAAAGGACCTAAACTTTGTGGCTGTCATAGAGTACAAGTTCTTACAGCCCATTCACAAATGACCACCTAAATTTAAATGCAACACACACAATTCTATATACACACCATTAAACTTCCAGAATACAAGGTTTTAAAGAAACAAACACAACTCACCCATCTGGTTATCCTTTATACCAGGTTTCCGCACCTGTACCATTGATGGTCCTTTTGGAGACATAACATTTGAGGCTTCCTTTGCCTGCTTGTATTGTTTCAGTTCATTCGCAAAGTCATCACACTCTTCCTCTTCATATGTATCATATTTCTCCTCACTATAGTCGCTATAATCAGCGTAGTCGCGGTTATCGGCGTAGTCACGGTTATCAGCGTAGTCACGATTATCGGCGTAATCACGGTTATCGGCGTAGTCACGGTTATCGTCGTAATCACGGTTATCGGCGTAGTCACGGTTATCAGCGTAGTCACGGTTATCGTCGTAATCACGGTTATCGGTGTAATCACGGTTATCGGCGTAATCACGGTTATCGGCGTAGTCACGGTTATCGGCGTAGTCACGGTTATCGGCGTAGTCACGGTTATCAGCGTAATCACGGTTATCAGCGTAATCACGGTTATCAGCGTAGTCACGGTTATCAGCGTAGTCACGGTTATCAGCGTAGTCACGCTTATCAGCGTAGTCACGCTTATCAGCGTAGTCACGCTTATCAGTGTAGTCACGCTTATCAGCGTAGTCACGGTTATCAGCATTGTTGTTGTTGTACGGTTTCTGTGCAGGAGATTTCATGTAATTTCCAGGTCCTTGTGCATGCTAAAATTTAAAAAAAAGGCTAGGTCAAGTCCAAACACACAATTTTATATCAATTTCAGATTCACATTTAAACATTATCAATATGTATTATAAAGCAGAATTTCAAACCAGGATTGTTTAACATCAGGAGCTTTCTTCAAATGTTTAGTTTGGAGATACAGCATGGATAATGGCCCTTTAGCCCACCGTCAATGCTGGCCACTGATCACCCGTTCACACCAGTTCTACGTTATCCCATTTTCTCATCCATTCCTTTCACACGAGGGGCAATTTACAGAGGCCAATTTACCTACAAACCCGCACATATTGTGGCATGTCAGAGGACACAAAGCTGGGTGGCAGTGTGAACTGCGAAGAGGATGTTAGGAGGTTGCAGGGTGACCTGGACAGGTTGAGTGAGTGGGCAGATGCAGTATAATGTAGATAAATGTGAGGTTATCCACTTTAGCGGCAAAAACAAGGAGGTAGATTATTATCTCAATGGTGTCTCAAAGCTGCATTGGGTAGACTGATGGGACTGAAAGTTGATAAATTCCCTGGGCCTGATGGTCTGCATCCCAGGGTACTCAGGGAGGTGGGTCCAGAAATAGTGAACGCATTGGTGATCATTTTCCAATGTTCAATAGATTCAGGATCAGTTCCTGTGGATTGGAGGATAGCTAATGTCATCCCACTTTTCAAGAAAGGAGCGAGAGAGAAAACGGGGAATTACAGACCAGTTAGCCTGACTTCAGTGGTGGGAAAAATGCTGGAGTCAATTATTAAAGAGGTAATAATGGAGCATTTGGATAGCAGTAAAAGGATGTCCAAGTCAGCATGGATTTATGAAAGGGAAATCATGCTTGACTAATCTTCTGGAATTTTTTGAGGATGTGACAAGTAAAATGGATGAAGGGGAGCCAGTGGATGTAGTGTATCTAGACTTTCAGAAAGCCTTTGATAAGGTCCCATAAACAGGAGATTGGTGAGCAAAATTAGAGCACATGGTATTGGGGGCAGGATATTGACATGGATAGAAAATTGGTTGGCAGACAGGAAGCAAAGAGTAGGAGTAAACGAGTCCTTTTCAGAATGGCAGGCAGTGGCGAGTGGAGTGCCGCTGGGGCCGCAACTGTATACAATATATATTAATGATTTGGAAGAGGGAATTAGAAGCAACACTAGCAAGTTTGCGGATGACACAAAGCTGGGTGGCAGTGTCAACTGTGAAGAGGATGTTAGGAGGTTGAAGGGTGATCTGGACAGGTTGAGTGAGTGGGCAGATGCAATATAATATAGATAAATGTGAGGTTATCCACTTTTGGCGGCAAAAACAAGGAGGCAGATTATTATCTCAATGGTGTTAGGTTAGGTAAGGGGGAAGTGCAGCGAGACCTGGGTATCGTTGTACACCAGTCACTGTTGGCGTGCAGGTACAGCAGGCAGTGAAGAAAGCTAATGGCATGTTGGCCTTCATAATGAGAGGATTTCAGTATAGGAGTAAAGAGGTTCTTCTGCAGTTGAATAGGGCCCTGGTAAGACCACATCTGGAGTATTGTGTACAGTTTTGGTCTCCTAATTTGAGGAAGGACATCCTTGTAATTGAGGCAGTGCAGCGTAGGTTCACGAGATTGATCCCTGGAATGGCGGGACTGTCATATGAGGAAAGATTGAAAAGACTAGGCTTGTATTCATTGGAGTTTAGAAGGATGAAAGGGGATCTTATAGAAACATATAAAATTATAAAAGGACTGGACAAGCTAGATGCAGGAAAAATGTTCCCAATGTTGGGCGAGTCCAGAACCAGGGCCCACAGTCTTAGAATAAAGGGGAGGCCATTTAAAACTGAAGTGAGAAGGAACCTTTTCACCCAGAGAGTTATGAATTTGTGGAATTCTCTGCCACAGAGGGCATTGGAGGCCAAATTACTGGATGGATTTAAGAGAGAGTTAGATAGAGCTCAAGGGGCTAGTGGAATCAAGGGATATGGGGAGAAGGCAGGCACGGGTTATTGATTGTGGACGATCAGCCATGATCACAATGAATGGTTCGAAGGGCCGAATGGCCTCCTCCTGCACCTATTTTCTATGTTTCTATGAAACCAGAGTACCTAGAGGAAATCCATACGATCACAGGGATAATGTGCAAACTCCAAACAGACAGTGCCCAAGGTCAGGACCAATCCCAGGTGTCTCATGCTGTGAGGCAGCAGCTCTACAAGTTGCGCTATTGAGCCGCGCCCTAAATGTGTTCCACGTCTTTTCCCTTTTTTGCAGTCTGTAGTCTCTTTTTTGCTCTGGTCTATTTTCACCTGCATGTTTAGACTGTAATGTTGTATCCTTATAGTTTTGATGTGGATATGCTTTATTCTTAATTGTTAACTGTATGTTTGTTGTCATTTGTGAGCAGAGCACCAAGGCACATTCCTTGTATATGCACATACTTGGCCAATAAACTTATTCATTCATCATTCAAGCCACAGTAGATAAACTTATACATATTATTGTATCATGACCATTGAATACTATATTTGTCAACTTCACCTTTAAATGAGGCAGAATGCAAAAAATGGAATCCACAAAAGACAATGTAGTTTTCTGAATATATTGCTGACCAATTTATTAAAGCTATTTAGTTGGGAGTTATGTACTGCACAACAACAAATACATCCAATTATATCACTAAAAGAAAGTGAGTAAAAATGTTATTTTACATAGGAGATGGACACAACATGCTGGAGTAACTCAGGCAACAGGCAACATCTCTGGAGAGAAGGAATGGGTGACGTTTTGGGTGGAGACCCTTCTTCAAACTGTTTTACATAGGGTTGGATCCTCATCATTATAGGTATGTCTACATACCATTCCCATCCATTTATGCACACCAATCAAGTGTGCTGGAACAGAGTAAATATCACCAATCAGGACATTTGGCATGGGAGTAGGTGAAAACAAAGTAGTGTGGGCAGAAGAAAGTGCTTAAAACTGCTATTATGCAATTGCATGCAAAGCAAAACCAGTTTCCCATAATTTATGTTTTTAAAACAAAATTGTACTTTGAATTAAAAAAGGGCTCTAATATTCACCGTATTCGAGTTCCCGGTCAGCAAATTAAAAAGATCCACATGCATGCTTTAGGTTCAAAGCATGTTTTATCCAACAATACAGAAATTACTTACAGCAGCATAGTTGAAGTAAGTATGTTATAAAAAATTAAGTATTGCATTAAAATATATATAAACTAACAGACCAGAAAAAGAGGGATTTGAAAATATCTTTACTATTTTTGGTTACTTACCGCAGGGAACGGAGCATCATATTCCCTGTAGGGTGCAGGAGCTTTCTTGTGTGATCTTTCAGTATCAATATCAGAATCATAGCTGAAGTCTGAATCACCACTGGAAGGAGAATGCCGCTGTAAAGGAATTAAAGTTCATTTCAGTACAATATGGCACTATATAGAAAAAGTGTGAATGCTTATTCGGTTCTAAAGGGTTTTTTTTCTGGTAGGCTGCCAGTGACCAGTGGAGTTCCGCAAGGGTCAGTGCTGGGCCCGTTACTCTTCACGTTGTATATTAATGATTTGGCACGAGGGGATTGAAGGCTTTGTGGCAAAGTTTGCGGATGGCGCAAAAATTGGAGGGGGGGGGGGGGCAGGTAGTGTAGAGAAAGCAGGACTCTGCAGGAGGACTTGGACAGATTAGGAGAGTGGGCAGATGCAACAGTGTCGTAAAGTGTGGAGTCATGCATTTTGGTAGTAGGAATAAAGGCGTAGACTATTTTCTGAATGGGGTGAGAATCCAGAAATCAAGGTGCAAAGGGGATTGGGAATGCTGGTGCAGGATTCCCAAAAAGTTAATCTGCAAGTCGAATCGGTCATAAAGAAAGCAAACTCAAAGATTTATTTCAAGAGAGTTTGTATACAAAAACAGGGATGTAATGTTGAGGTATTTATCGTCGGCCGGGGGGTCTTGGAGGAACTGGTTGACTTATCCGGCCGTGTCCTGTTCGAGGGCCCCTACCAGGTAGAAGTAGTGGGTGTCGTCCACTGCAATGCCTCGCAGCTGAAATTGGGCCTCCGTCTGCTGAAACCAGACGCGATGCCGGGCAGTTCAGAACGTGGGTAACTTCGCGGAGACCGCGTCGAGAGACAGAGCCTGGTCGGCCTGTGAGGTGGACGGTCTGGTGGTTCTGCCTTTTGGCTCCATCACGATACTAATGGAGCGTCAGGGTCACCAATGTAGCGCAGCGATTAGGCCAAAATGAAGGCGAGGAGCCAGGTGTTTCGGGAAGAGTTTTAATTGCTGTCGTTGTCTTGACCAGACGAGTCTGCAAGAGTGATGGCGCCTAAACCTCTGCCATTTATCGCTGTAGCTAGGGGCCGCCCCCGGACTAGTCCATTCTCGTGCCGAGGGGTTCGATAATGGAATGGCCCGACCCTTGGTAGCCGCCACAAGGCTCTATAAGGTGTTGGTAAGGCCGCATTTGGAATATTGTGAGCAATTTTGGGCACCATATGAGGAAAGATGTGCTGGCTCTGGAGAGGGCCCAGAGGAGGTTTACAACAATGATCCGAGGAATTAGTAGGTTAATCTATGATGAGCGTTTGTCAGCACTGGGCTTGCACTCACTGCAGTTTAGAAGAATGAAGGGGGACCTCATTGAAACATACAGAATAGTGAAAGACCTGGACAGAGTGGATGTGGAGAGGATGTTTCCACGAGTGGGAGAGTCTAGGACTAAAGGTCATTGCCTCAGAATTAAAGGATGTTCTTTGAGGAAGGGGATGGAGAAACGTCTTTAGTCAGAGGGTGGTGAATCTGTGGAATTCTTTGCCACAGAAGGCTGCGGAGGTCAAGTCAGTGGATATTTTTAAGGCAGAGATAGATTCTTGATTAGTTTGGGCGTCAGAGGTTATTGGGAGAAGGCAGGAGAATGGGGTTAGGAGGGAGAGATAGATCAGCCATGATTGAATGGCAGAGCAGAAGATGGGCCAAATGGCCTAATTCTACTCCTATTCCTTATGACATAGTGGCCAAATTACACTGGTAAACCAGTCAATAAAAAGGCACTAGTAATACTGTACCTTGTGCTTCTCTTTCTTCCTCTTTTTTGTCTTTTTCTTTTCTCTTTCTTTCTCACGTTTTCTTTTCTTCTTGGACCTTCTATGGGACGATTTGTCCTCTTTCTCATTTTCTTTTGTCTCCTTCTTTACTTCATTTCCTTCAACTCCATCATCGTCGATTTCCCCATCTTCAAGTTCCCCATCCTCCCTGTAGAAACGATTATCAGCAGCATAGAAAAGTCACGTCATACTCAAGTTTCCACATTCATCATTGAAGTTTTAGCTGGGTAGTGTTTTTTTTGTTGTTTTAAGGTTGGCTTTTTAAAAAAACATCTGTCGAACTTACTTCCAAAAAATCCCACAGAAAATGGTCCATTGTACAAAATTCTAAACTAGACATGTGCTTAATCTTGATCTCTTGCAACAATCAGAAATTGTGCAAATCCATGCTTCAAAAAAAAACTGTTACAATGAAATAAATATAGTAAAAAAAAGAGCAAATTGTACCAGATCCACAAATTACCTAATGAAAATGCCCAGAGCTAGCGCAAGACAAGCAAATAGAAGGCTAGTAGACCCATCAAGCTCACCCTGCTATTCCATAAGATTATGCTCATCTACGCTGGCATCAATTTCTCTTGTCAGTTCCATAACCCCCAATTCATTGACCCATCAACTATTTACCCATCACTGTAAATACTTCTAATAATCTTAGCCTACACAACTTTCTGCGACAACATTCCAGAATCACTCCTGATAAAACATTGCTACGCAACCAGTTTCAATCACCAACCCCATACCTTGTATTTATGTCCGTTTATTTAAGACTCTTCCACTTGTGAAAACATCTCAATGTCCACCTTCAGACTGACTGAAGGGGGGTTTAAGAAAGCTGGAAGAGAGCTGTGTGTCACCTATCCACGTTCTGCAGAGATGTTGCCTGGATCGCTGTTTCTCCAGCATTTTGTGTCTTTCTTTGGTAAACCAGCATCTGCAGCTCCTTGTTATTTCAATAACTACCTTGCCAGGCCCTTGAGAACTTATAATGTTTGAATAGGGTTATATCTCATTCTTATACACACAAAGGAATATAGACCAAACTGGTCTGTCTCTCTTGCTCGGCCAGATAACCCTCTCATATCTGGAATTAGCCAGGTGAATCTTATTTGAACTGCATTCATGAAAGTATCACATAATTAATGTATCCAGCTCTACAATCCAGAACTGGAGGCACTTTTGGCAACCCAGTAACTGTCTACTTCCCCATGTACCAAGGTCTATTAAAAGCAGTACAATTCCATTATACGTGCAGAACAACTCATTGGTAGAAACACTTGAGAGTAGAAGACAGAAACAGCCAGTCTATTTTGTTATGTCAAGGATTTGGACATCATACTTTGTTAAGACAATATTTGCAGTGACCAAAGTTCAACTGGAAACAGATTCTGCTGATTATACTTGTAGCAATTCTGGTAACACATTCAAAAAAATGAACAAAGCGATGGATTTAGGTTAATTTAGGATTTATGTGGTGGTGTTGAAAATTTAAAGCCAATTTGGGGATAGCATGGAATTCCATTCATCATTTATGAGTTAACTTTTGATTATGAAAGCATGCTTCAGTAAAAGATGCATACAAACCCTTACAAGACATCAGCCAGTTGTCAAAGATCCTAACTCTACCAATGTATCAGGAACAAAGTCTATTTACATTGTTTAACAACCAGTCAAAATATAAGGATATATCTCTGAAACATACCATGTGGGTGTAGAGTAGCAAAAAGATCCAAAATGAAAAACTCAGATCATTCTTCCAATTAAAGAGATAATTCAGGTAAACAAGCCCAAGTACATTATGTCCTCGCGATTCACGAGAGATAGGGGCATGGACATCCCACAGATAACCAAAAATAAACATTTTGCTGATAAAGATACAAGGAATGCAATGGGTACACCTGTTAATACCTCCACCGATATAACTTATTTTACGTTTCAGCTTGTTCATAAACCTACCCTGTTCCTGACCATATGAATACATAGGTGGCAAATGAGCAGATAATGGGGATAGGTGTACTTTTTGAAAATAGAGGATGCAACAGTATCGCTACCACTGCCCTACATGCTCTTGCGTGTGTCATAGCCAGAACTGGTATACAGAGCGGAGAATACAAACACAATTTAGGAACTGTCTCGTTAATTTAACCATAATTATTCCTTTACTGTCATTGGGACAAAATCCTATAATTGGAGGCCTTGCAGCAATTGCTGAAGTTCTTTAATACAAAGGCCAATGATTGCTCACTACCAACCTCGAGGGATAAGGATGCACAATAAATCCCGCCAGCAATGCCAGCACCCAAATAAATAGTTCACTAACTTTAAACAGTTTTGTTACTCAAATTGCAGCACACTTTCTGTTAATGTTCTGTGTCTAAAGGAGTGCAGAAAGATTAAATGAACATCAATCTTGTTGCTGTCAATGATTTACACTGGTTTTAGAGCAACTCTTCCCTCGCTCCACCACAAAACGTGTTTCCCCACAGACGTCAATGTTGGTCTTTGACTCAACTGCCTCTTGCCATCTGTTTCCTTGCCAGTGAAACCTTAATTAAGTTTTAACAGCAAATGCTAACCAAAATGAACACATGTACAGGGAGAGGGGTGGGAATAGGCCAGTTCCCAAGAATCATTGATACCCAGAGCTAGAACTATTACCCAAATTACCCACTGATCTAGAAATAACAGTAGCATTTCTCTACCACTATAAAGTTCCAAATTTAGTACCATGGCACTTGACTCAATGATTTACTGGAGAGGTTGGTGCCAATTTGCCAAAGTCCAAGTAAAAACAGTACTCAAAATTAACACATTTAATTCAATTTATTATTCTGATAAAAACCCATAATCTGGTTTAGTTTAGATACAGCATGGAAACAGACCCTTCAGCCCACCAAGTCTATGCCGATAATCGATCTCCCTACACTAGTTCTATGTCCTACACACTAAGGGCAATTTATAGAAGCCAATTAAACTACAAACCCACAAGTCTGGAATGTGGGAGGAAACCCAAATGGTCACAGGGGGAACGTGCAAACTCCACACAGACAACAGCTCTACCACTGCATCGCCCCAAAGTTAGACAACCCTTTTAAGCCTTCCGTTAAGATTTTTGCTGACATGAATAACATGGTCATGGTTGACTGCATAACCTTCTAATTTTCTTTCTATCGTGTAACCCAGGTTCTCTTCAGTCAATGCTATTATCTCTAGTATCCAACAGAAAGCTATTTTTCTCTCCTTCATTTTTCATGAACTTGCCCAAGTACTAATATCCAAAACAAAGCAGTAATTTATACAAAAACATCACTGTCACCTTCCCGTAACCCATGAGCAAAGTTCCAAAGATACCCCTGCTTTACCCTTAAACACTTTTTAAGAGTAATGATACTCTTAGCAAGGACATGCTAAGAGTAACATTAGGTATACTAAATATGAGATGCCAATCGAATGTACCACACACAACTCCATGCCTGCCAAACATGAAAGTAGTGTGCAATAGACAGAGTTAAGCAATCCCACAACTAGGTTTGATTGAAGTTCGGCAACCCTACAGCTGATTATGATCCACTGCTCATTAATAAGTACCTAATGGAAGAAGCAAGCTCCAAGAAAATACTCAAAATCAATAATAACCTGGTACATGGATGCTAATTGTACATCTAAAACACTCATAAACCACCTTCAGCCAGAGGTGCTCAATGGATAACCCATCTCAAGATTCCTCCTGACAAAATTCAGTCTTCAGCTAATTCTATTCACTTCATGTTGTATGAAGAATCAGCTGACAGCGCTAGATATTGCAAGGACATTAACATCCCAGGTGTAATATATAGAAGTGTGCTCCAAAACTAGACCCACCTCCAGCTCATCTGTTCCAGTGCAGCTACACAATGCATCAACCCAAGAACATAGAAAATTGTCCTGGTATATCTGTTCCCTGAAATTCGGACAAGTACACTCCAGCCAATTATGACAAAGCCAGCCTATTTTCAAAGTAGTTGATCCCTGCATGATGGGGTGATGGGAGGGGGCAGGGGTGGGTAGTTCATCCTGTAAAAACTGTTTAGACCCTGATTTTAGCAGCATGAAATCCTATCATCTGCACATGCAACAAGATATGAAAGTTGTAAAATAAATACTTACTTTTTCTCACAAATTTTGTGAGTGAATTTCCATTACCCCTGACTAGCATAACATGGGGATCTTCTGTACTGGAAGGTTTAGTCGACAGTGTAACCAAGCAGCATTTATCACCAAGAACCTCCTCATCAATGTCCAATTCAAGATTGAGCATAGATATTCAGCTTCAGTCCTCATCAGACTTGGTCCAAACATTGGCCAAAGAACTGAATGTTCCATGAATGCCCATAACACCAAGGAAGCATTTGTCCAAGTAAGGCATGAAAGAACTCTGGATTATGTTTCCCCTCGATGTTAGTTTAACAATCTTTGGAGACACAAGTAACTGCAGGACAGTGCAATCTTGAGTAGAACACAAAGTCCTGTAATAACTCAATACGTTAGGCAGCATCCCTAGTGGGAATGGAGGGACATTTTGGTTCAGGACCTTTCTCCAGATTTCAATTTTTGGTGTTACAGTCTGCACAGAGAAAACTAGATATTCATTTGAAGGTTAAACTCCTAATTGCTGGATGACTGCTACAATAGCTTCGCTGTGTTGTCCTAGGCTCAAATTTTTTCAGCTGCCACATTAGTGAACTTTCTTCCAACACAAGGTCAGAAATTCGGATGTTTTTCCTATTTAAAACTCTTCTACAAATGAATCAGTGTCTTGATAATATGTAGGTGTGGTTGAAAAGTGGCAATGGATACTTGTACCACAGAAACACTAGCCATGATCATCTCTAAGAGTTAAATCTCCTACTCTTGGTAAATCAATACAATTACCATTGTTAAATCATTTACTACCTTCAAGTGTCACCGTTCACCAAAAACGCAATGAGAAAAATACTGTGACTATAGGTTGAGTGGGTGTGTAATGCTGAGCAATTCATCTCCTGACACCCTAAAGCCTCTGCTATCTACAAGGTACAAGTAAAAAACACAAATAACAAACTAGTTTCTAAACCATGTAAGAAGGGAAACATTACAAACCAGGATACGAGAAATATTTGAGAATAGGGAAATAAAGTTTATGACACAAAAAATTGCCTGAAAATAGTGGTGTAAAGTGAACGCGGAGCTCAAAGAAATTAGGTAGACACAAAATGCTGGAGTAACTCAGCGGGACAGGCAGTATCTCGGGAGAAGGAATGGGTGACGTTTCGGGTCGAGACCTTTCTTCAGACTGATGTCTGGGGAGTGGGTGGGACAGAGATCTTTTCTTGATCCCTTTCAAATCAAAGAAATTAGTATTAGTAAAAAAAATGTTCACTGAAGATTTTAAATGGGACTGAAATGTAATCAAAAAGAAATCATTAAATAAAAGTACAATGTATCATGGGTATTATACATGAATGGACTGGGGATTAGTTAAAAGATGGAAAATTGAGATGGAATAAATTGATCATTTTTCGGTTATTGTATTGTAACCAGTGTTTGTTGCGGCCCAGGACACAATCTATTTGTCTGGCAGGATCAAGTGCAATATATACCCAACTTTGCTGATGATATAGCTAGTTGGCAGCATAAATGCTAAGATGCTTCAAAGTGCCACAGAAAAGTTGTGAAGAAAGAAAGAACATGGCAGAAAGAACAAACCTGTACATCCTTGTATACAAACCACTGAAATTCTGACATGCAAAGGAAAACATAGTTAGAACGTTGGTCTTTATTGCATGAGGATTTGAGTACAAAATTAGACTGTCTTGATACAGTTATATTTAGCCTTAGTGAGAGCACATCTGAAATATTGTGCATATCTAGCCAGCTAAATGATACACACAATATAGAAAATGTAGTGAAGATTCACTAGATTGATTCCTTTGATGGCAGATTTGCTGTACTGGCAGACTGGCCTCTACCTTGGAGCTTAAAATAATAGAAATGGTAAGATTGAAATATTGTTCAACAGGGAACATGGAGAGATGTTGTTTCCTTGGTTAAGGTATCCAGGACTAGGTGCCATAGCTTCAAAACAAACGTCAGCCATTCAGGACAGATGATAAGAAACTTCATCACCGAGATGTGCAACTTTAAAAATTCTCTAACCAACATGGCTGTACAGGGTCAATGGCAAAATAGGCTTTTTGAACTGAAAAGCTTATTCCTACTTTTACTTATGCAACTATGTGATGCAATGCAATTACTTGATCAAGTATAGATTGATGAGATTAACATCATCCAGGACAAAGCACTTCTCTTGCTTGAAACCCTACTCGCCATTCCAAATATTCATTCTTCCACAACCAATGCATTGTGATAGCAGAATATGTACAATTCACAAATGTACTGCAGTTACTAGTCTAGGCTGTTCGAAAAGCTGTATCTCCCAAACAAGGACAGTGTGAATGGCACACCATTCTTACTTAGAAATCTATCACCCGTCCTAAATTATTGTGCTATTGCATAGCATCCCCAATTGCCTTAACTGTCACAAGCATGGCCTCAGCTGTTCAAAAATAGCTAAATTTTCAAGGACAATTAGAGTTAGACAATAAATGGTGGCCTTGCCTATGAAACATTAAACAAACTTGTTAATGTTAAACAAAATTATTTAAAGCCTCAAACTACAAGATCTAGTTTACTGCTTTTGAAATTGAATGAGTTATAAATGGATCCCATAACACCAGGAACTGGAACATTTTCTGGTGACCACTATAATCTACACAGCAAAATTTTAACTAGCTCAAAATCAAGTCTTATCGCATCTTTTACATTTGTAAACATGCACACACTTGTCGAGCCCTATGACTTTTTCTCCCATCATGTATAACAATAAAACTAAATGTCTAAAACAAGCAAAGAATGTTATTCTATTGCCAAAGTGCAACCTTTTGTAACCAATTCAATTATGCAAGATATTTAATTGCAAAATGTATTCTGAACATGTATAATTTCAACAGTAAGTACATTTTTGTGTGGCAACTCCCATTTTACTAATATTGCCATTAACTCTTCCACCAATCTATGCCGTCATTTTTATGAACCCGAGGGACACCATTTTCCATACAGACTGTGCATGTGGAATGAGCTGCCAGAGGTGATAGTTGAGACAGGTAATATAACATTTAAAAGACATTTAGACAGGTGCACGGATAGGAAAGGTTTAGAATATGGGTCAAACGCAGGCAGGTGGGACTAGTGCCGATGGGGCATCTTGGTCAGCACAGGGCCTGTTTTGTACTGTATGACTATATAACACGTCAAAGTTTGTTTTCTCTGCCCTGACTCATGAAGGCAAGGATGCCACATGCCTTCTTCACCAGCCTATCTTCTTGTATTGCCACTTTCAAGTAATTACAGTCTTGAACCCCAAAGTCCACCCATTCATCAACATCCCTGAGCGCTGTACATTTTACTGTATATGCATGTCCTACTTGTATTTGACTTTGCAAACTCCATCGCCTCTCACTTGTTGGGATAAAATTCCATCTGACAACATTCCACCCAATTTTCCTGATCTATATCCTGCTGTCGCCTTAGAAAATCTCTCCTGCTAAACGCACCAGCAACTTGTGTCATTCACAAACTCCAGTCAAAAAACTATCCTTCCCCCACAGCCCTACCGATTTTGGATCTAGTTTGTCAACATGCTTCAAAGATTCCTTGCACTTTATTCTTCTGGACCAGCCTACTTTGCGGGACCTTGTCAAATGCCTTACTGATGTTCAAATGAACATCTACTGCCCTGCTTTCAATGTTTTCAAGTTACCTCCTCTTAAGTAGTATGCAAGCTGTGGTCTTGCTAGCACTGTGCAGTCACAGCATAATTTCCCTGCTCTTATATTCTATTTCGGCAAGTGAAAGCATCATTTCATTAACCAAAGCTCTTTATCTTACTGACCTTCTCTGCTACCTTTAAGTATCGATGGGAACACATCCAATGTTCCTCCACTACTCAATTTCCTTCCAGTATCTCTGTACATTTGTTCATCAATCATTCACCTGGGGCATTGAGAGGCAAATTCACTAGCCTGAATTTGACGAGTAAGTTTGATAAATGCAACCAAAGCAGTAACCCAAGAGAGTGGCCAATATAAATATGCAACATAGATTGACCTAGAATTTAGGACCAGCAGTGTAAAAAAAATGTTCAATACATAAAACTATAAAAAATAATTGGAAGCATAAAAATATAAAATGCCAATATCTTGGATTTTGAGGAGGGTCAAATGGAATAGTAAAGAATGGTGCTCGTGGCAATAGATATAACCTCCAATTGTAAAATAAAAATGCACAAGTGACTGAAAACTTTAGAACAGTATGGAGAACTGTAGGCATAGAATCTGAGGAATGAGAATTTTAAATGTTGTTTAGAACAATAAGATTCTTCAAATTTATTTCAAAATTCAAGATTGCAAAATGTAGAAAACAAGCATTTCCCCAAAGCTTTTCATGCTAATAGTATTTCAAGAAGCAAATATCCAAAAAAGATGTTTCTGATAAGGTGATTTGATTGGTTACTTATAATTGGAAACTAACTTTATTTATCACAGTACATCGTGGACAAAAAATAGTGGAAAACAATGAAGAAACTTAAAGCATCTTATAACTGTTATAACGTTGTGTACAAAATACATTCTAATGATTCAGATGACTGATGAAACAAGTACTTTTCAGTTTCAACTGATAGTAGTTGTAATGCAAGACAGGTTAATATAGACTATGCAAATGTATAGGTGTGTACATCTCTATTCATACACAGGACATTTGATAACTATGAACTGCTTGCAAAGATGACTTTGCATTGCAGGCTTTGTCTGAAAATGTGTGTGATGTTAAATAATACTTATGGCTTCATACCCCAGCAAAAAAAGCTATTCTGGAGGCTATTAATTCAAATGACTAGAACATTTTCAATTTTACTTTGGAGTACAAATCTTCAATTTTGCTGCAAATCACAGGAAAATGAACACCTGCAAAACTACAAGCTAACAACATTCCCACATTTTTACAAAAAGACACACCCTGACCAAAAATGTTTGCTAAACATGAGTTAAATCGTAATGGGCAAGGTTAAAAATAAACAATGATTATTAATAGCCTAGATACCATTACTCATTTGCACTCAATGCAAGAATCAACGGAACACAAGCAGATTGCCGGGGCTAAGAGATCAGTTGCATCTCAGTTGTCAACCTTTCAATAGGTCAACAAACTCGCTATCATTTGTAACTGCTATTATAGAAATCAAATCTATGAATAAAATTGACCTAACATATTTGGTAGTCGTACATTTATAACAGTGTAGGTTTTAGCCATAGTGGGTCTGCGTGAAGTTCAACTACTTGAGTTAAGAGAAGAGCCAATATGAATCAGCATATTTTGTTCTTGCAATCCCATCGTAATTGCCCACTGTGTTTAAGATATACTTATCTCACAGAAATATAGCAAAGAACTAACCATTCAACCCATTGAGCCAATATCAACCACCACATATCTATTTTTACACTTATCCTGATCTAATCTATATTCCTATAAATCTCCCCAGATTTAATCATGCATCTCAATTTCCACCACTCGTGAAAGCAGATTCATGTCACTTCCAAACTGGCCACTTTCCAGTATCTATTCAACTGGTTGCCTATAAAACAACTGACACATCAGTCAATGTGGCTATCAAGTTCATCAAATCCAGTTCTGCCCTCAGAAGGTGCAAAGATTCTAATTATCGGGGATAATGGCAACAGTAATCAGAAAATAAATTGTCTTTTCTCCATGCTGAGAATAACTGTACTTGCTCAAGACATGCAAATAGAGTTCAATCAACAATCACTGAAATTGAATTCAGCAGTTTAGCCAAGTGATTTATAATGAAAACAAATGGAAACATGGAATGCAACTGAATGGAGCTTGCATTTTGCATTGGATTTTCAAGCTGAATAAAAAGTTCTTGCAAATCAGACTATTATTACCGTTCTATATTGCTCAACAATTAAAGCACATCTGTGATCAGCTATTTTCCACATGGGCAGTCAAGGCAATGGAGGCAAGTGCTCCTGGGAATTAGCACTAATTTCACTACCACCAGCAAATTATACAAAAGCAGGTGGAGCCACCTCATTACTTCATTGTTATACTTAGAGCATAGAAGCAACAAGTTTTGGGCCGATCGGTAAAGTATTAAATTTAATCAAGACAATGTCAATACTCCTGGATTACACATTGCTCACTTGTGTTAACTCGTACATGAGTGGAAAAAAACCCCAATTTGGAATGGAGTGACGTTATTAAGAAGGGAAACTAATAAACAAAATATCTCAGCAACAGTGGACCTGCACATCATTAGCATGCTTTGACAAGCCACAAATAATTTGGTGTAATGTCATACACTAAAACCTACATCTAAATTTGACAGAATTGTTAAGGTCTACTATAATGAAAAGTGGTAGGGGCCTCATATCTGCAAATATAAAATGAACACACTGACGACCACGGTCATTTAATTTTACGTTAAGCATTACAAAAAAATAAAAAAAACATAAATTCTAATCCTACCAAGACATTGGGGACATTTGTAAGTGTATAAATGGTCAGAAAGGAAGTATCCTATTTTAAGTGTTTGCTGCATTCTCCATCCACCAGATCATTCTGAACATCCACATTTTTGGTTAGAATTAAGCAAATGTTCATGGCCTCAAGTATACGACGTGATGGTCTAATATCATTACTAATTCGGAGAAATTAATAATAATGCTTAATATTAAACTTACTTGAAGTGCTAACTGCAAAAACGAATGTATTTAATTTCCTAATTGCTCCAAGCCATGATGATCTCACTGTTGGTAATATTCTATTACAGAAAATAGGTTAAAAATCTGTTCCCTGTTGGTTTTTGTAATTGTTTTTTTTAAAAGGAGGCACTCATTCATGCAAGGCTGCCTCAGATAATTAGAATGATGCACTTAAAAACAATTCTGTACAAAGATCAGCAACAGTCAAGTCCTAAACCTAAGGTGAAGAACATGGCAAAGTTTGGAATGAAGGGCACCATAATAGAAAATTGAATATTTATGAACAAAGAGATAGATGAAATACCCAGAAAAATTAAAAAAGTCTTCAGTAGGGCAGCAAATTTTTGGGAACCTATATTTTATGTACATCTTAAAAGACCTAAACAAGGACACACTGACATGGCTCTTCATCTGTCAAGAAACTACTCTGCACTCGTTGATATTCAAAGAAAAGTATGTAAAGGTAACCATAATCTTTAAGTGATATAATCACCAGTCTTACGTCCACTCCATCACTAAAAGTGTCCAATTTAAGGCATACATGCCAATAACAGTATTCCATTGTAATATTAATGTTCTGAAAATTTAAGCAGAAACATATTTTAAAAATGCTTGCATTTTTAAAACATGAACTCTATGGATAGGGCCATAAAATAGGAATTTCTGCATGTGATTCTGGCTGAAAATCAATCAGCATGGACTTAATTGAAATGGTCAACTTCTGTTCCATAATATGCCCTATTTCTAATCTAAAAATATTATGAACTAATAATCAAGGACTTTACTGCAGATCCAACAATAATTTGGCCACAAAGGAGGGGAGTTTGAGAGAAAATTATTTCCTAAATTAGTATTACTCCCACCTAACTTTGCAGAAAGGAGCAGAATGACACCAACTACTTTAAATTTGATGGGCATGTCTTCCCCACCATTGTAAGAGAAATGTTGGTAGAACATTTGTTACATTTAGTACAATTAAAAAGTACAAACAGAACGGTAGGGGAATGTCTTTTGGGATGTTTCATCAAATTACATTTCCCATTTAACAAGTAGCTGGTTAAGTCATCTCAGCGGGCATTAAGATTCAAATCTTTAATGTGTGACACTGGAACCATGTGAAAGCCAAACAGATTCTCTCTCCTTTTGGGTGTAAACCATTTGCATGTTTAATAATGATCTGGCAGTTTGTGCTTTACGGCTGGACAATTATCAGATTTTCTGAAACACATTCTGACAGGATAGGAAACTGACTTTTGGTTAAAGGTTTATATCCCATGGCAAATCGTGGAACTGAATTACTGAGCACAACTTTTGAGAGAACTGAATCGGAGGGTAATCAAATTTAAAGTACATTTACTATCCTATTCTGCCCCTCACAACAGTATCATCTCCAAGCTCACAACCTGGCTGAGCTCACCGTTTGTGTTTTTTATTTTAATAACTGATGTTTACTGAGACTACCTGTTGATGAATGATACCATTTTGTTGTAGTTTTGAAATGGAAAACAAACATTAAGATCAACTATCCTCCCGCAGAATAAATGCCTATAATCAGAAATGTTGCAGGAATCTCAAGTTTAAGTCAATTTACTAAAATTAAGCTACCCACTGCACTAGTCCATTGGGAAAACAGTTCACATTTGAAATCGCTGTCTGAATTGAGAAGTTGTCACGTAACCTCATTTATTTTTTACAAGGGAGGGAGGTGAGCAGAGTGAGAGTTGAGAACCCAAGTTATCTGACCACGCTACGGGGGTCCCAGAAGTCCACAATGTGTAGTACAAAAACAAGAGTCGTGTACTCAACACAAGTACCTGTATCAAACTGTCAATTATCGACAGTAGGGGGGGGGGGGGGGGGGAGTGCAACAGCAAAAGTATCTGCATATACCTAATTTACGGTATGCGTTATTTAACGTGAGAACGATTCTTTTTAAAAAAAGTTATAGATTTTGTTTCTCGGGTATGTTTGTTTGTTAAGAAGGTTATTCCCTTCTGCAATAAGCAAGGGAAAAGATGAAACTAACAATACCAAATGTTTTCGGACATGCTATAAATAGACCTGGGGCAAATTGATGTAACAAGTCTGGGAGTAAACAATTTTAAAATAATTCAAGGTTAAAAGGAGAACACTCGAATCGTTTTAGTTTTCCAAATTATTCCATGTGATAAGTGCTTGTTTTCTTTTAGTAAAGCAGTTTTCTTTGGAGGGGGAGGGTAGGGGAAGGACTTCTTTTCTCTGTGCTCATGGGTATATCAGTGTGGCAACAAGCTGCAAGTTAACATGTCGGTCACACCATTGATTCACATAAAGGTTCACTGCCAAAATGGAGGCTCTAATCCCATGAAGACGACATGAAACCGGATCACCCCGACTTCGAGAAGAGGTTTCGTCGACCCAGAATAGACAAAACAATTCAAATCTCGTTACTACATAATAAATCAAAAATGATCTCTCCCCACCCCCCCCCCCTCCTTATTTAAAGAAAAAACTCACTTATTTTTGAAAACTTACCACAATGAGGTGTTTTTAAATGGACGAATGAATATTGTTTTAGATATTTTTTAAAAAGCCAAGCATGCACAACTGTTTATATATTTTTTTTCCAAAAAAAGGACAGGAATAATAGCCCTACCCAGCATACATTTTTTTTTTAACTGTAAAAAGAGAAAGAGAAATACAAACTGTATAGTATTCACATCCCAGGAGCTGATTTTCCCCCGGAAACAAAGTTAAAAATTAAAGCAGGTAGAGAGAAAAGAGAGAGAGAGAGAGAGAAGAGAAAGAGAATGGCAATGTTAAAACTTATTTTTTAAGAATAATTTCAGAATGGTTGAGATATAAGAATGTTACTCGACCTTTCGTTCCCTGCAAGCTCAGACTCTGTCATATTTAGAACATCATTTTTGTCAACTGGGTTTGGGGGGTTGGAGAAAAGGCTTTCAAAAGCCATTTCCCCCACACAAGCAGTACAAGACTGGAGAGGGTCTCAACAAGAGACGTTGCTGGTGTGACTGTTGATTTAAAAAAAATAAAATAATAAAAAGAAATTATAAAAAAAATCTCACGGCAAATTTGATGAAGAGTACAGTATTTTTTCTTTTTTACCAAAAAAGAAAAAAACACAAGAGCGTTCAACCTTACGCGAGTTCTTATTTGGTTAAGACTGTTTGCGTATTGGTTCTATAGAGTTTGATACCCCTCTTTTTCCGTCGGTTTTGTTCTTGGTGATATTGGTTGGCGAGAGCAACAACAAAAAAAGAAAAAGGAAAATTTTCAAACGCTGTGGTTAACTCCTCACAAACATGGCGCTCGATGCTGTCTAGCGCAGCGACGGTGACAGGGTTCTCTACCGACTTTACACGGAGGGCACGAATGAGCCTCCCCGCACCCGGCCGCAACCGAACCCGCTGGGCGTCAGCTCCCGCCCCCGGCCCGCTCCCACTGGCTGCCCCAGGCCAACCCCGCGGTTCGATTGGCCTCCGCCGCCGTCAGTCCACTCGGGTCCCGCCCCCTTGACGGGCACTTCCGGTAGCAGGTTGGGTTGACGGCGCGATTCGGAGGACTCTTCTGGAAAAGAAAATAGGGCGCGCACTGATATCGACCGGAGTGATTGTAGGTATGTGGGTGGGGTTAGTGAACGCTCATGGAGCCTTGTTCATACTTTGTAGTGTTTCTGCTCGCTCTCTTTTTGTTACCCGCCGTCTTTTCTTGGCGACCGCCGAGCTTGTGCGTTAGGTATCAGCCCCAAAGGTTTGAATTGGGGGAATTAAAAATCCTGCGACGCAAATTTAAACCGAAAAACCATCCGTCGTGCTGACAAAATGGCGCCGGCAGGAAACGAACGGCCTGCTGGCAGATTGACTCCATTTGCAGCCTTTGTTCCGAACAACTGGTGTAAAATCACTTGACCGCATGCAAGCAGTCTCTGCATCCCTCTTGATTCTAGACGCAGAACCATTCCCCCCCCTGTTTTAAGTCGTGTTTCTGCACAAAAGATGACATGGGGGTAAAAGCGCCAAAAGTCACTCCCCCAATCAATGCTCCAAAAAAGGCACCAATTCAGAGAAGGGAGTGGGAATATTGCCTCTGTTGAAAGATGCAACGGTCACCTCTGGTTGAAAATCGTCCATTGACTTGTTTGACGGATCCCTGAAACAAATGGGCACAGTCAGATTTGGAGGGTGAAGAGGCAGCAAATTGGCACACTGATTGAGTACACTGTTCGTCGTTGTCACACAAATTGTTATGTTACCTATTGAGCAAACAGCCAAACCATGACTGTTTTCTCCAAGTTAAAATTTAACCAAAGTCAAATATTGCTCAGTCATTTTAACTCCCCCCTCCCCCCCTAAGATGTCAGACACACTTTCACTTCCCCCCCATCTTATAACTTCCTTTGCCACATGAAGTCCTTTCGGCTCTATCACGAAACCTCAAAATTATAAACAGTTGCTTATCACTTTTATTCTTGTATCGCCTTTTTGATGCAGCCTTCCATCAATCAGATTTCCTTTTGATGATGCAATTCTTGTTTGAGTACTAAGATGTCCTATGTCTTTTTATGTCGGTGTGCTACTATTTCAAAATTAGTTGAGTTAATTTTATAGCTATCATTTTGTTCTAATCCAATAAGCAGAAAAAAAAGTCTTGAAGCTCTTTGTGTTATTCCTGGCTGTGGAAAACTGGTTTATTTTATGAATGACAGGTCAATTGTAAGGTTACATAATACTACACACAAAATATACTCTTTATTTTCTCAGAAAATATCCTTTTTGGCTGCTTTGATTCTGTTGTGTGTCAAATGCCAAAGTAATGGTAGCACTCAATCAAAGATTTGAGTACAGTATTGTGTTATCAAATGGTTTCCTTAAAAATAAATCTAGGTGCATATTAAAGAGTGCATCTGACAATTTCTCAGTGACCAAGTCCATGTTAGAAATCAAAACAAAAACATTAGGATTTAGAATAGTTAGAGTAACAAATAAAGAACACTTGGAAGTAAAGACTGTGGATAAAGTGTGTAGAATGAAGATATTGGCAAAAGAACCAAAAGTGGTTTAGTTTAGAAATACAGCATTGGAATCAGACCCTTCAGCTCACCAAATCCATGCCAACGATCAATCACTCGTTCACACTAGGGAAAATTTACAGAGAATTAACTCACAAACAAACCATCGTGCTTTGGGATGTGGGAGGAAACGCACATGGTCGCAGGGTGCAAACTCCACACAGACAGTACCCGATGTCTGAGGCTGCAGCTGCACCACTGTGCCAACCTGTGCGCCACTGTCGCCTTTTGAGGATAATGATTAGAATCGGGAATGAACCTGGGGGGAGCAGGATGCAGTTATGACTTTCAGAAGGGAATGCAATAAGTATTTGACAGGGAAATAAATAGCAGGGCTCTGGGGAGAGGTTAGAGCATCAGTTAGTCTGCTTCTGCATTGAGCCATCGCAGACTCGAGCCAAATGACCCACTTCTGTGATGTTACCTTTCCATGAACTAATTTTCATCTGATGAAGTGTTCACAAAACTACTGGTTTGCTGTTTGTGCACAGCACTGATCTGACACTTAAGTAATATGCATGCTTCATTGACTTAACTGCAGTTATAGCTGCCTCTATGATTCTAGTTAAGATACATGAAGGTTCATACTAGTTTTAAAGCCAACATTTATTTCTGAGCCTTGGGAAAGTCTAATGGTTATGATACTTAATACTATTGTAAGAAAATAACTGTAGATGCTGGTACAAATCGAAGGTATTTATTCACAATATGCTGGAGTAACTCAGCAGGTCAGGCAGCATCTCAGGAGAGAAGGAATGGGTGGACGCTTCGGGTCGAGACCCGACGTACTTAATACTAATTGTTGCTGCTATATACAACAGAAGATAACTAAAAAGGCAATACGGGGAGAAAAGACGAGGTACGAGGGTAAACTAGCCAATAACTAGCAATAATATAAAGGAGGATAGTAAAAGCTTTTTTAGGTATGTAAAGAGGGAAAAAATAGTTAAGGCAAATGTGGGTCCCTTGAAGACAGAAGCAGGGGAATTTATTATGGGGAACAAGGAAATGGCAGACGAGTTGAACCGGTACTTTGGATCTGTCTTCACTAAGGAGGATACAAACAATCTCCCAGATGTTCTAGTGGCCAGAGATCCTAGGGTGACTGGAGGAAATCCACATTAGGCAGGAAAAAGTTTTGGGTAGACTGATGGGACTCAAGGCTGATAAATCCCCAGGGCCTGATGGTCTGCATCCCAGGGTGCTTAAGGAGGTGGCTCTAGAAATTGTGGACGCATTAGTGATTATTTTCCAATGTTCTATAGATTCCGGGTCAGTTCCTGTGGATTGGAGGGTAGCTAATGTTATCCCACTTTTCAAGAAAGGAGGGAGAGAGAAAACGGGAAATTATAGACCAGTTAGTCTGACATCAGTGGTGGGGAAGATGCTGGAGTCAATTATAAAAGACGAAATTGCGGAGCATTTGGATAGCAGTAACAGGATCGTTCCGAGTCAGCATGGATTTACGAAGGGGAAATCATGCTTGACTAATCTACTGGAATTTTTTGAGGATGTAACTAGGAAAATTGACTGGGGAGAGCCGGTGGATGTGGTGTACCTCGACTTTCAGAAAGCCTTCGACAAGGTCCCACATAGTCAAGTCAAGTCAAGTCAAGTCAATTTTATTTGTATAGCACATTTAAAAACAACCCATGTTGACCAAAGTGCTGTACATCTGATTAGGTACTAAGGAAATTGGTAGGCAAAATTAGAGCACATGGTATTGGAGGTAGGGTACTGACATGGATAGAAAGTTGGTTGACAGACAGAAAGCAAAGAGTGGGGATAAATGGGTCCCTTTCAGAGTGGCAGGCAGTGACTAGTGGGTACCGCAAGGCTCGGTATTGGGACCGCAGCTATTTACAATATACATCAATGACTTGGATGAAGGGATTAAAAGTACCATTAGCAAATTTGCAGATGATCCAAAGCTAGGTGGTAGTGTGAACTGTGAGGAAGATGCTATGAGGTTGCAGGGTGACTTGGACAGGTTGTGTGAGTGGGCGGATGCTTGGCAGATGCAGTTTAATGTGGATAAGTGTGAGGTTATCCACTTTGGTGGTAAGAATAGGAAGGCAGAGTATTATCTGAATGGTGTCAAGTTAGGAACAGGGGACGTACAACGTGATCTGGGTGTACTAGTGCGTCATTCATTGAAAGGAAGCATCCAGGTACAGCAGGCAGTGAAGAAAGCCAATGGAATGTTGGCCTTCATAACCATATAACCATATAACAACTACAGCACGGAAACAGGCCCGTTCGGCCCTACCAGTCCACGCCGACCACTCTCTCTGACCTAGTCTCATCTACCTGCTCTCAGACCATAACCCTCCAATCCCCTCTCATCCATGTACCTATCCAATTTACTCTTAAGTAATAAAATCGAGCCTGCCTCCACCACTTCCACCGGAAGCCCATTCCATACAGCAACCACCCTCTGAGTAAAGAAATTACCCCTCATGTTACCCCTAAACTTTTGTCCCTCAATTCTAAAGTTATGTCCCCTTGTTGGAATCTTCCCCACTCTCAAGGGGAAAAGCCTACCCACGTCAACTCTGTCCGTCCCTCTTAAAAATTTAAAAACCTCTATCAAGTCCCCCCTCAACCTTCTACGCTCCAAAGAATAAAGACCCAACCTGTTCAACCTCTCTCTGTAGCTTAAGTGCTGAAACCCAGGCAACATTCTAGTAAATCTCCTCTGTACCCTCTCCATTTTGTCGACATCCTTCCTATAATTTGGCGACCAGAACTGCACACCATACTCCAGATTCGGCCTCACCAATGCCCTGTACAATTTTAACATTACATCCCAACTTCTATATTCGATGCTCTGATTTATAAAGGCAAACATACCAAACGCCTTCTTCACCACCCTATCCACATGAGATTCCACCTTCAGGGAACAATGCACAGTTATTCCCAGATCCCTCTGTTCCACTGCATTCTTCAATTCCCTACCATTTACCCTGCACGTCCTATTTTGATTTGTCCTACCAAAATGCAGCACCTCACACTTATCAGCATTAAACTCCATCTGCCATCTTTCAGCCCACCCTTCTAAAAGGCCCAAGTCTCTGTAGACTTTGAAACTCTACTTCATTATTAACTACACCACCTATCTTAGTATCATCTGCATATTTACTAATCCAATTTGCCACACCATCATCCAGATCATTAATGTAAATGACAAACAACAGTGGACCCAACACAGATCCTTGGGGTACTCCACTAGACACTGGCCTCCAACCTGACAAGAGGAGTTGAGTATAGGAGCAAAGAGGTCCTTCTGCAGTTGTACAGGGCCCTAGTGAGACCGCACCTGGAGTACTGTGTGCTGTTTTGGTCTCCAAATTTGAGGAAGGATATTCTTGCTATTGAGGGCGTGCAGCGTAGGTTTACTAGGTTAATTTCCAGAATGGCAGGACTGTCATTGAAAGACTGGAGCGACTAGGCTTGTATACACTGGACTTTAGAAGGATGAGAGGGGATCTTATCGAAACGTATAAGATTATTAAGGGGTTGGACACATTAGAGGCAGGAAACATGTTCCCAATGTTGGGGGAGTCCAGAACCAGGGGCCACAGTTTAAGAATAAGGGGTAGGCCATTTAGAACAGAGATGAGGAAAAACTTTTTCAGTCAGAGAGTTGTGAATCTGTGGAATTCTCTGCCTCAGAGGGCAGTGGAGGCCAATTCTCTGAATACATTCAAGAGAGAGCTAGATAGAGCTCTTAAGGATAGCGGAGTCAGGGGGTATGGGGAGAAAGCAGGAACGGGGTACTGATTGAGAATGATCAGCCATGATCACATTGAATGGCGGTGCTGGCTCGAAGGGCCGAATGGCCTACTCCTGCACCTATTGTCTATACTATATGGCGGTGCCTAACGGCAGCGGCTGACTAGCAGTCTGTCCGTCTTTTTTTTTTTCCTTTTTTTGTTGTGTGTCGGTGTTGGGATGGTTTTTATATATATTTTTTTGGTTGTGTATGTGTGGGAGGGGGTGGTGGTGTGGGTGGGTGTGGGGGGGGGGGAACTTTTCTCTTCCTCATGGCGCGGGGTGCGGCTCGGCTGCGGGGCCTAACATCCCCCGGTGCGGCTTGGCCGCTGGACTTTACATCCCCCGGTGCGGCTCGGCCGCTGGACTTTACATCCCGGTGCGGCTTGGCCGCTGGACTTAACAGTGCCCGGTGCAGCTCGGCTGCGGGGCTTAACATCGCCCGGTGCAGCTCGGCTGCGGGGCTTAACACCGCCCGGTGCAGCTCGGCTGCGGGGCTTAACACTGCCCGGTGCAGCTCGGCTGCGGGGCTTAACACCGCCCGGTGCAGCTCGGCTGCGGGGCTTAACACCGCCCGGTGCAACTCGGCTGCGGGACTTAACACCGCCCGGTGCAACTCGGCTGCGGGACTTAACACCGCCCGGTGCAACTCGGCTGCGGGACTTAACATCGCCTGGTGCAGCTCGGCTGCGGGGCTTTACATCGCTGGTGCGGCTCGGCCACGGGACTTAGCTGCGCAAGGCTTGGTCGCGGGCCTTTCATCGCCCGGTTCGGCCGCGAGACGTTTCAGCGCCCGGTGCGGGGACTGTGCGGGTCGGTCGGGGACGTGGGGAAGAGAGTGGAAGTTTTGTTGCCTCCATCACAGTGAGGGGGTGTTTGGAGTCACTGTGATGGACGTTTGTGTTGGGGTTATGTGTCTTGTGTTCTTTTTTTTCTTCTATGACTGCTATGTAGTTTAAAGCTCTGTTATACCTGTTATTACCTGTTATATAGATGCTGCCTGTCCTGCTAAGTTACTCCAGCATTTTGTGTCTGCCTACTATTTGTTTCAAGCTGGAATTAGTAATTCAGAAATGCATGAACATTTTCAGGCCCGTGTTTTTAATCTTTAACTGCATCCTCATCTTCATTATC
The DNA here is from genome assembly GCF_053455715.1 of Rhinoraja longicauda. Taxonomy (NCBI): domain Eukaryota; kingdom Metazoa; phylum Chordata; class Chondrichthyes; order Rajiformes; family Arhynchobatidae; genus Rhinoraja; species Rhinoraja longicauda. The sequence continues at coordinate 4,108,667 of NC_135957.1, forward strand.
TCACGAAACCAGTTCTTGGCAACTGAACGAGTTAATCCTGTGCTGCTGGCAATCTTGCTTATTCTTCGAATAGGTGTCCAAGCCTTGGTACAGGAAGTCAATAGTTTATTTCGGTAAACTATAAATAGAAAGGCAACATATTCATTTTCTATGTTGATGGTTTTCTCTGGCTGCCAAGGGTTGTATTCTTGGTTATACCTTTGCTTGTTAACAAAAGGTCAGTTGTATCACGGAAGCCTGATAACAGACATACAAACGTTTAAATGGTAAAATTAGACCCTCCTTCAAGCTTTACCTCCAGCTGTGATATTTTATTTTAGTGTAGAATGTGAGACTGAAAGGGTGGTACATTTCCAGCAAACAAAATGAAAGCTAAAGCTCCAAAAATTCCCATCAGTTTTGTGACCATGTTGGTGCCTTGTGATAGTCATGATAGTCTAGATCATCAGATTTTATTCTCTGAACGGACCTTGGCTTGGCCTGCAATGTACTAAGTCCTTAAACTTAATGTCGTAAATGGCATTTGGCATATACCTGCTGAAAAGCTGATTCTATGAATCTGAGGTGTACCCCAAGGCATCCTAGAATTTTTCTCTTCCTTCTACTAATTGATAATCACTATTCTGCGGTAAAATGAACAAGATTAACTAATAGTGGCAATAATGCTGGATTGGTAAAATAAATTAGATGGATAGATTTTTGGAAAATAGAGAAATCCCGCATTCTGGAGATAGGGTAGGACATTGGTTTTCTGCCTTGAATTTGTTGAATTATGCAGCAGGCGTGAAAGGCTGAAATCCTTTCTTTAATGCTTTTATGAAACCAGGTCAAGATTGGTACTTAATTAAGTGGGCCGGCAGCATCTTGTATCAAGCAAGAAATTAGATGTTTTGATCAATAAGTGAGTTAAGAAGATTAATCCCTTGGATAGGCGTTTCTGTGGACGCAGTCGGGAGACCCGGATGGTGGTTTGCCTCCCTGGTGCCGGTGTCCGGGATGTGTCTGAGCGTGTCCAGGATATCCTGAAAAGGGAGGGAGAGGAGCCAGAGGTCGTGGTACATATAGGTACCAACAATATAGGTAGGATAAGGGAAGAGGTCCTGAAAAGAGAATTCAGGGGGCTAGGAAGAGAGTTAAAAAAAAGGACTTCCAAAGTAATAATCTCAGGCTTACTGCCTGTGCCACGCGATAGTGAGAATAGGAATGGAGTGAGGTGGAGGATAAATACGTGGCTGAGGAACTGGTGCAGGGAGCAGGGTTTCAAGTTTCTGGATCATTGGGACCTCTTCTGGGGGAAGTATGACCTGTACAAAAAGGACGGGTTGCATCTGAACCCGAGGGGAACCAATATCCTGGCGGGGAGATTTGCTAAAATAACTGCGGAGACTTTAAACTAGTACGGTTGGGGGGAGGGACTCAAACACAGATAGCTAATAGGCAGTGTGTGAGGCAGGAGGCAGAAAAGGGAAACACTCAGACCCAATATGTAGGAGAGAAAGAAGGGAAAAGAAATAAACTGAGAATAAGAAATGATGGGTCCCTTAAATGTGTATATTTTAATGCTAGGAGCATTGTAAGAAAGGTGGATGAGCTTAGAGCCTGGATTGACATCTGGAAGTATGATGTTGTGGCGATCAGTGAAACATGGTTGCAGGAGGGTTGCGATTGGCAATTAAATATTCCAGGATTTCATTGTTTCAGATGTGATAGAATCGGAGGGGCAAGAGGTGGGGGTGTTGCATTGCTTGTCAGGGAGGATATCACAGCAGTGCTTTGGCAGGACAGACTAGAAGGCTCGATTAAGGAGGCTGTTTGGGTGGAACTCAGAAATGAGAAAGGTTTAGCAACACTTATAGGGGTGTATTATAGACCGCCAAATAGGGAACGAGAATTGGAAGAGCAAATATGTAAGGAGATAGCAGATATTAGTAGTAAGCACAGAGTGGTGATTGTGGGTGATTTCAATTTTCCGTATATAGACTGGGAATCACATTCTGTTAAAGGGCTGGATGGTTTGGAGTTTGTAAAATGTGTGCAGGATAGTTTTTTGCAGCAATACGTAGAGGTGCCTACCAGAGAAGGGGCAGTGTTGGACCTCCTGTTAGGAAATGAGATGGGTCAGGTGACGGAGGTATGTGTTGAGGAGCGCTTTGGGTCTAGTGATCATAATGCCATTAGTTTCAATATCATTATGGAGAAGGTCAAATCTGGACCAAGGGTTGAGATTTTGGATTGGAGAAAGGCTAATTTTGAGGAGATGAGAAAGGATTTAAAAGGAGTGAAATGGAAATTGTTGTTTTATGAAAAGGATATAATAGAGAAATGGAGGATATTTAAAGGTGAAATTTTGAGAGTACAGAGTCTTTATGTCCCTGTTCGGTGGAAAGGAAAGAATAATAATTTGAAAGAGCCGTGGTTTTCCAGGGAAATTGGACACTTGGTTCGGAAAAAGAGGGAGATATACAATAAATATAAGCGGCAGGGAGTAAATGAGGTTTTTGAGGAATATAAAGAATGTAAAAGGAATCTTAAAAAGGAAATTAGAAAAGCGAAAAAAAGATATGAGGCTGCTTTGGCAAGTAATGTAAAAGTAAACCCCAAGGGGTTCTACAGATATGTCAATAGCAAACGGATAGTGAGGGATAAAATTGGTCCATTAGAGAGTCAGAGTGGACAGCTATGTGCTGAGCCGGAAGAAATGGGGGAGATATTAAACAATTTCTTTTCTTCGGTATTTACCGAGGAGAAGGATATTGAATTATGTGAGGTAAGCGAAACAAGTAGAGTAGTGATGGAAATTAGGAGGATTAAAGAAGAGGAGGTACGGACACTTTTGAAGAATATAAAAGTGGATAAGTCTCCAGGTCCTGATAGGATATTCCCTAGGACATTGAGGGAAGTTAGTGCAGAAATAGCAGGGGCTATGACGGAAATATTTCAAACGTCATTAGAAACAGGGATGGTGCCGGAAGATTGGCGCATTGCGCATGTTGTGCCTTTGTTTAAAAAAGGTTCTAAAAGTAAACCTAGCAATTATAGACCTATTAGTTTGACGTCTGTGGTGGGAAAATTAATGGAAAAGATACTTAGGGACAATATATATAATTATTTGGATAATCAAGGCCTGATTAGAAACAGTCAACATGGATTTGTGCCTGGAAGGTCATGTTTGACTAATCTTCTTGAATTTTTTGAAGAGGTTACCAGGGAAATTGATAAGGGCAAGGCTGTGGATGTTGTCTATATGGACTTCAGTAAGGCATTTGACAAGGTTCCACATGGAAGGTTGATTAAGAAGGTTAAATCGTTGGGTATTAATAGTGAGGTTGCAAGATGGATTCAACAATGGCTGAATGGGAGATACCAGAGGGTAATGGTTGACAATTGTATGTCAGGTTGGAGGCCAGTGTCTAGTGGAGTGCCCCAAGGATCTGTGTTGGGTCCACTGTTGTTTGTCATTTACATTAATGATCTGGATGATGGTGTGGCAAATTGGATTAGTAAATATGCAGATGATACTAAGATAGGTGGAGTAGTTGATAGTGAGGTAGATTTTCAAAGTCTACAGAGAGACTTGGGCCTTTTGGAAGGGTGGGCTGAAAGATGGCAGATGGAGTTTAATGCTGATAAGTGTGAGGTGCTGCATTTTGGTAGGACAAATCAAAATAGGACGTACAGGGTAAATGGTAGGGAATTGAGGAATGCAGTGGAACAGAGGGATCTGGGAATAACTGTGCATTGTTCCCTGAAGGTGGAATCTCATGTGGATAGGGTGGTGAAGAAGGCGTTTGGTATGCTTGCCTTTATAAATCAGAGCATCGAGTATAGAAGTTGGGATGTAATGTTGAAATTGTACAGGGCATTGGTGAGGCCGAATCTGGAGTATGGTGTGCAGTTCTGGTCGCCAAATTATAGGAAGGATGTCGACAAAATGGAGAGGGTACAGAGGAGATTCACTAGAATGTTGCCTGGGTTTCAGCACTTAGGCTACAGAGAGAGGTTGAATAGGTTGGGTCTTTATTCTTTGGAGCGTAGAAGGTTGAGGGGGGACTTGATAGAGGTTTTTTAAATTTTGAGAGGGACGGACAGAGTTGACGTGGGTAGGCTTTTCCCTTTGAGAGTGGGGAAGATTCCAACAAGGGGACATAGCTTCAGAATTGAGGGACAAAGGTTTAGGGGTAACATGAGGGGGAACTTCTTTACTCAGAGGGTTGTGGCTGTATGGAATGGGCTTCCGGTGGAAGTGGTGGAGGCTGGCTCGATTTTATTATTTAAGAGTAAATTGGATAGGTATATGGATAGGAGGGGATTGGAGGGTTATGGTCTGAGTGCAGGTAGATGAGACTAGGTCAGGGAGAATGGTCGGCGTGGACTGGTAGGGCCGGACAGGCCTGTTTCCATGCTGTAGTTGTTATATGTTATATGTTATATGTTATTAGTAATTGCAGAAGTACATTCCACATCACATTCTTCACCTGCTCGGGACAGAGAGACACAAAATGAGTAACTCAGCGGGACAAGCAGCATCTCTGGAGAGAAGGAACGGCTGAGGTTTTGGGTCAATACCCTTTTTAACTTTGTTGCCAGGATAACTTGGAGGACACATTGCACTTGTTCAAATAGATTGGAAGATGAGGAGGAATTACTTTCATCAGAGGGTGGTGAATCTGTGAAATTCTTTGCCACAGAAGGCTGTGGGGGCCGTCACTTGATATTTTTAAGGCAGAGATAGATAGATAGATGTCAGGGGTTATGGGGAGAAAGCAGGAGAATGGGATTAGGAGGGAGAGATAGATCAGCCATGTTTGAATGGCGGACTAGACTAGATGGACCAAATTACCTAATTCTGCTCCTATCACATATGACCTTGCAGGGAAAGATACCGTAGTTGCAAACCAGCACAAACAAAACATGAAATAAAAACAGATAAATGTTGGAAAAGCTGCTCAGAAGTGATGGTCTTCAGCCAGAAACATTAATGGGTTCCCTTTCTACCGATGCAGCCTAACCTGTTGAGTTTCATCAGCTTTTTCTGTTTTTATTTCAGAATTTCAGTATTTTTATTGATTTTCACAAGCAAAAAACATTTTTGCATGTTTGCAAAAAACATATACGAGGAATACGTAACATAAAAGGTTGCTTACAATTGTGGGGATATTGTTAGAAATCTAATTTGCACTGGGGAATGTCTGGCATTGGTGAGTGTTTATGGTGCTTCAAAACTAGAGCAACGTCAGGCTTCATATTTTAACAGATGAAGCGATAGAACACTTGGGGTAAAGCAATCTTAGATTTGCTCAAAGTTATTGAAGGAGTAATAGAACAAATTGATATAATGGCATCTAGGTGGTCCAGTGTTCAATGATTAATAGGTTTCTTTTTGATTGTTAATTAACCTGAACCCAGACTGGTTTGGCCTTTTGCAATTTCTAGAAAACAAAGGGAATCACTCAGAAGTACAGGTGCTCCTCAGCTTCCGATGGGGATCCGTTCCGAGAAACCCATCGGAAACCGAAAGTATTGTAAGTCGAAATGCATTGAAAACGCGCGATCACGTGGCCGGAAGCAACGGAATACTAAAGGATCCATGAAATCTGTCCTACGCAAAGAGACCAAATAGATCTGGATAACCAGGGTAATTAAAGAATCATGAGGAGAAAATTAAAAATGCAGAACCAACCTAACTATTCTAATACATTTTCTTCGGCATTTATTCAGACCAGATTTGGCTGGAAACTGGTACCTGATTGCTTCTCGCACTGGCACAAACAGGCCAAAGGAAAAACGTTTTCTTAATAATATTACCCAGCTGCAGATTAAACCATTTCATTTTGCAACTGAAGTCTTGAGAAGATTACCATATTTTTTAATGTCATACTTTGAAAGAAAGGACAAACTTGCATTTACGTAATATCTCAAAATCAAAAGTGCTAAGGAGCTTCACAACCACTAAAACATTTTGCAAGCATAGTCACTGTTGTACATGACATTAAACATTTCTTAGCATTCTCTATGCAGTCTCTATTCTCTATACATTCTCTATAGTGCCACCATACTAAATTCCAGCTTTTTGTGTCTATCTTCATAATATCTAGCCAATGCCACTTGTTTCCATGGCTCCAGTTTTGCTTTTTCTTCTAAAGGGAATGTGAAATTGTTCCCACACTCTTAGTGGAGAGTTCATTGTGCTTTTTTAAAAATACATTGGTATTTGTGTTCTCCTTCTTGTTGCTTCTCTCTTTTTATAGCAGCAAGGGGTATTTATTCAAAAGCCATCCAGTCTCCGCTGGTTTCTACTCATTAACAAGTAGTTTAAACCTTTATGATTGTTGCGGCTGTCCACCAAGCTTCAGATACTCCACGTTCTTTGTGCAATGTTGCCCAGTGTCATTCGGACTTCCCAGCAACTCCCTGACAACCAATGTGATTCAAGGCTTTCTGCATTTTTCTCCCCAGTTGTGGGAATGAATGCTTCAGTAACAACCAGCAGCAAAAACAAAGTATTTGCATGGTTGATTATAAATTATGATAAAATATGCATACTGAAAGCTAAGCTATCGGCGAAGCTGCTGCTTGTGAAGATTTTCTGACAGGCGTCTAGTGCTTCTTGGCAATGTTGCTGTGGACAGGTATTTTCATAAACATAAATATTTTCACCCTTACCTTTACAATTCTTTAATTTCACCCTTAGCTTTAATATACAGGGTATATTTAGTGAATTCCCCTAATCATTGCTTGTAGTATGAATGAAGAAAGATTTTGAGTTTGTGTTACTGCTTTTCTAAAAATCCTTTTCTAGTTTCTTAATGTTCCTCTAAAATCAGTTGTTTATTCTTGTGTTTAGCTTTCCTTTCTGTATACAGTTCCATAGTTATATGTGGAACAATAGAATAGTAGTTGATGGATTAGAAGCCATAATTCTGGGCTATTGATCCAGTGACGTTTGAATCCCATCACGTCAGTTGGATAATTTAAATTAATAACTTATAATTAAATAATTACACAGTGGCACAGCTAGTAGAGCTGTAGCTTCACAGTTCCATTGACCTGGGTTCAATCCTGACCTCAGGTACTGCCTGTGTAGAGTTTGTATGTTCTCCCTGTGATTGTGTGGGCTTCCGGTTTTCTCCCTCATTCCAAAAGATGTGAGAGTTTGTTGGCCTCTTTAAATTGCCCCTGGTGGATATGGAGTGAATGAGAAAATGGGATCACATAGTACTCGTGTAAATGGGTAATCATAATTTGCATGCTTGGTGGGCCGAAGGGTCTGTTTCCATGCTGTATCTCTAGAACTAAAATACTAAAACTAAATAAAATAACTATTCTCAGCACAAACTCCTGGATTGTAATAAAGACCCAGGTTCATTCAAATCTGCTGTATTTGTCTAATCTGAGCAGAATGTTATTCCAGGCCCATCTTAAGAGCTTCCTCTGTTTAGGGGTAATTAGAGATGTTAAATAAAGGCCAGCTTTGCTAGCAGCATCCACATCCGGCAGATGAATAAATAAAAGAAACCTGATCCAATACTGAGCTTCCTTTCATCTTGTGTAAATGTTCGGATTATGTATTGTAATGTCCTTATCTGCAAAAAATCTTGCTGTGAAAGGGGGCTTAAACAAAGTGCAGGGCTAGTAAACCAGAGCAGAAAAGGGTGAGTGAGTTTTGTGTTCGATAGTGAGGAAGAAGGACTGCAGTTGTGACTGAGAAGAAATTATAAAAGGAGAGTCTGTTGCCAGGATTAAGGACAGGGTAGGGATAGATGGCAGTAAGGTGCCATTTGAAAAATGCTGAAGAAAGACTCCAAATGCTGGAGTAACTCAGCGGGATAGGCAGCATCTCTGGATAGAAGGAATGGGTGACGTTTCGGGTCGCGACCCTTCTTCAGCCGTGAATGCTTACAGTTGTACAAAAATGCTGATGATGACAGTGAATGGGCTGGGAGTTGAAAGTGGTGGCAGCAACAGTGCTGCTTGCTGTTCAGAGACTGCATAGCAAGGTAAATAAATTAAGCAATTTAAGCAAATTTTGAAAGAATGAATTGGGAAGGAAATAAATTTGACATTGAAACTAGCTGAGGAGTTTTTAAAATTCATGTGTATTCAGGAATGTATTTTTTCAAATTCGAACTATGTCATGTCTACCCCATGGTGATTAAATTAGACCAATGACAACACGTCATTTTGTCATTGCAACATTATTTACGCCTGCCTGTAACATTGGATCATTTTTCTTCAACATTTTGAACTAATCCATTACAAGCATGTGTAGAAAGGAACTGCAGATATTGGTTTACACCAAAGATAGACATAAATGGTGGAGTAACTCAGCGGGACAGGCAGCATTTCTGGATAGAAGGAATGGGTGACGTTTCGAGTCGAGAAGGGTCTGAAGAAGGGTCTCGAACCGAAATGTCGCCCATTCGTTCTATCCAGAAAAACTGCCTGTCCCGTTGAGTTACTCCAACATTTGTGTCTATCTTTGGGGTAAACCAGCATCTGCAGTTCCTTCCTATACAAAGTCGTACAACAAATTTCAGGATGTCGGAAAGAAATTGAACCATAGTAGCCAATGGAAAGAATCTCAGAGTTACAAGGAACTGCAAATGCTGAAATCTTGAGCAATATACTGCGTGTTGGAGTAACTCAGCAGATCAGGCAGAATCTCCTATATCATTAACTTAAAAATAACATAACCACCTAACCCTAAAATTTCAACTGAAAGAGAATTTCTCAAAAATGCAGAACTGGCTCAGTACAACTCTGAGATAACAGTCCAGATTTAAGCTCAAGTCTCTCACAATTGCTTGAACCTCAGATATCATTTTGACTTCTGACTGAAATACTCAGAGAGAAGGCTGTGATTATTTCAGTCAGAGTTGCAACTATCAGTGGAAAATTACAATGGATAATCCAGTTAATAAAATATTTATTTTGTTGTTTAATAAAGGAAGGACTAACGGAAAGAAAAGGAAACAACATGGCTAATTCTGCAGACACGCCACTGGAGGGCAATGTAAGTATGGATACCAGTGACCAAGTGCATTTCACAATGTCTTCTGCTGTGTCTCCACAAATGCCGGGAACTATCTCCTCTGGGGCATTCAAAATCATTTGGAGCGAAAGAAATATTGCCTTTTGGAATTGAAATATGTGAAAACACAGCCACGAAGGAACTTGCTATTCTAAAACTGATTTATCAGAGCATTTGAAGAGACCTTTGAAGTGTTTTATTGTTAAAGTTCCCAAGTTTTTGCAACAGCCAGAGATACTTTGACTGTTAATAATAATGGTCTCATAATTAGTAAGTTACCAAGTTAATATGTCGACTAAAATTAATCGGAACAGCCTTTTTCTATTTCTATTCTTTTGCCGGTTTCGTTTATTTTAAAGGCTTTGCAAACTAAGAGTTATCAATTAAAAAAAAAAAGTAACCTGAAAGTAAGACCGAGCAGCAGGTTTTTCATTATTCTAATCATCTAAAATGTCTTATCATTGGTAGCTACAGCGCTTCAAGATCTGTTATATGCAAGGTGATCTATTTTCATGCCCAGAAAAGGATGCGTTGGCACATTGCATCGGCGAAGATTGTAACATGGATGCAGGAATAGCAGTCTTGTTCAAAAGAAAATATGGATGTGTCGAGGAACTACAGAATCAGAGTAAGAAAATTGGTATTATTAGAAATAACCTTTCACCAGAGGAATGTTTTTCTCAGATCCACCTGAATCTTTCACTATAGGAAAGGAAAAAAGACACAAAGTGCTGGAGTAACTGAGCGGGTTTGGCAACATCTCTGAAGACCATGTTCTCTAGAGATGCTGCCTGATCCATTGAATTACTCCTACACTTTGTGTCTTTTTTGTTGTAAACCAGCATCTGCAGTTCCTTGTATCTACTATAGGAATGGATGCATTTCTGCCATTTTCTTAAATTAAATGAATTCATTAGTCTTTCAAAAGCAGTTATTTCTTTCAGGTACTCCATTTGAAGTAGGGCGGCACGGTAGCGCAGCGGTAGAGTTGCTGCTTTACAGCGAATGCAGCGCCGGAGACTCAGGTTCGAACCTGACTACGGGTGCTGCACTGTAAGGAGTTTGTACGTTCTCCCCGTGACCTGCGTGGGTTTTCTCCGAGATCTTCGGTTTCCTCCCACACTCCAAAGACGTACAGGTATGTAGGTTAATTGGCTGGGTAAATGTAAAAATTGTCCCTAGTGGGTGTAGGATAGTGTTAATGTACGGGGATCACTGGGCGGCACGGACTTGGAGGGCCGAAAAGGCCTGTTTCCGGCTGTAGATATGATATGATATGATATGAATGGTCAACCTAATCTCCTGTTTCATTATTTATTTTATTCCTTGTTTTTGTCTTAAACAACATTTTAGTATATCAAATGTTGGCATGGTTTTTACTTGTCTTTAATTGATAATGTTATTTGCATAAAATCTTTCTTCACCTGAATCTCCTTTTTGCCTATTATATATGCCTCCCCTTGCCCCCACCCACATTCTAAACCTTGCATAGTTGGTGGTAACACATTTGTACCTCAAAAAGTTAAAAATAATCAATGTGAGTTTTCTAAAGTCACACATTAAATTCCCATGTTTGTTTTGAAGATCTTCACTCCGAAGTTGTTAACAAAATGAGAAGAAATTGAATGCTAAATGCTGGAAATTATAATAAAAAAAGAACTGCAAAGTAGTTCAGTCAACATTAGAAAGAAAGATATTCTCCACTGGGATACTGATAACCTATTGGAGAAAATATAGCATGATAATTGGGGGAAGTCACAGACCGAGTCTAATGTGAATAATTTAATTCACATGTAAGGCGTGAAGTGGAATTTTGGAACTGAAGCACTGAAAAGAATTGGGCTGTTTAGCAGGCCGTGAAAGATTGATATGTTTGTTTCAAAGGCTGAGGAATGACAAGAAGAAGTAGATCTGTGGACTGCACTCCATGGTTGTGGTTACCTTGGAAAAACCATAACTTCATTAACACCTTTTTGGCATGACTGATAGATGCCCATAGTAGAAGATGAGGGAATGAGATGGAGAATATCAGTACTTGTGTTATGCTTTTATGCCAATTCATAAGAGTTTTGAGATTGCCAGACCTTGAAATGTTAGGTTCCACTGAGCTTGATTGGAAATCATAAATTCTTCCTTTGTTTCATTGAACATAGATAACAATTTTGGAAACAAACTTTTATTGTCTCAAAGGCAATGCTATCAAGCCAAGCTTATTGTTCAAACAAACACTATTATTGTTAGTTTGTGTGTGTGTGTGTGTGTGCGTGCGCGCGTGTATGCGTGTTCATACTGAACTTTTTTTCTCGTTTATTGTTTACAGAGTACTATGTTTACATATTCTTGTGTGCTGTTGCTAGTAAGAATTGTATTGTTTAATCTGAGACATATGACAATAAAACACTCTTGGCACAAAGGAGGATGAAAACATAGCCATGCAAACATATACATAAGATTTCATTCATGAAGTTTATAGAAATAGGTTCTTATTGATAAATCTTTATCTGACTTTGACTCATTCAGATACATTGTAATTATACTTCTCATAGCAATGTCACTTAATTTTGTTTCAATAAGTATTTCCCCGAATATGAATTAAATATGTAACTAGATTTAATATGGGTTAAAGGCTTTAATTAGTTTGTTAATAAAGGCCCCTGGTTGCTCATGGGGTTTCAATATATTACATGGATATCAATGATTAACATTTTAGTGGAAAAAAATCGTCTCATGTTTTCTGATGAAATGTTATTGATAAAAATCATTAAATCTGCATTCATCTGTACAACCTGATCTGAGCAGTTTCAACATTTTTATTTCAATACAAATTTCCAGCATTCACAGTTTACTTTGATCATATTTCTAATCTGCACAATAGACAATAGGTGCAGGAGTAGGCCATTCGGCCCTTCGAGCCATTCAATGTGATCATGGCTGATCATTCTCAATCAGTACCCCGTTCCTGCCTTCTCCCCATACCCCCTGACTCCACTATCCTTAAGAGCTCTATCTAGCTCTGTCTTGAATGTATTCAGAGAATTGGCCTCCACTGCCTTCTGAGGCAGAGAATTCCACAGATTCACAACTCTCTGACTGAAAAAGTTTTTCCTCATCTCTGTTCTAAATGGCCTACCCCTTATTCTTAAACTGTGGCCCCTGGTTCTGGACTCCCCCAACATTGGGAACATGTTTCCTGCCTCTAATGTGTCCAACCCCTTAATAATCTTATACGTTTCGATAAGATCCCCTCTCATCCTTCTAAATTCCAGTGTATACAAGCCTATACACCTAATACACCTTTAAAACTTTTAGTGCAGTGCTATCTCAGTTTGTTTTGCGGCCGTGTTTAGATATCAACTAGACCAAGGGGACCCGTTGGGCGCAAATCTCTCCTGCATTGGTGCAGCACCCTCTCCTCCCCCCTCCCCCACCTTCTCCCCCTCCCCCCCACACTCCTCCCTTCCTCCCCTCCCCTCCTTCTCCTCCCCTTCCCCTCCCCCCCCACTCCATCCTCCTCAACCCCCTTATCCTCCCCACCCTCCCTCTCTCCCATCCGAAGAGATAGATTTAAACTTTAAAATGTGAACAACTTTAAAAATATAACTCCGATTTCAATGAAACTTCTTCCATTAGCACCAAAGGGATGACAGTGAGTAAGATGAGCCTAAAATTGTCGCGCTATCGTGTACCGTTTTGGCTGTAGTTCAGGAACAAACAAACGAGAGTCTTAGTATATAGACGTAAACCAATGGGTTAGATGCTGATCTGAGGGGGTCCGTCTCCAACAGACCCCCTCCTCTTGGACCTCCCCGGTTGGCCAACTATCCTCACTAGAACTTTTCATCTCCAACTGCCGGCGTGACATTAACCGCCTCAAATTCTCCACTCCCCTGACTAACTCTAACCTCTCCCCTGCTGAACGTGCAGCCCTCCACTCACTCCGCAACAACACGGACTTGATCATCAAACCCGCTGACAAGGGAGGTGCTGTGGTAGTCTGGCATGCTGACCTCTACCGGACCGAGGCCAGACGACAACTCTGACACCTCTACCTACTTATCCCTGGACCATGACCCCCACCGACAAACACCAGACCTTTATCATCAGCACCATCACGGACCTCACCATTTCCGGCGATCTACCCTCCAATGCCTCCATACTTATAGTTCTCCAGCCCCGCACGGGCCGATTCTACCTCCTACCCAAAATCCATAAACAGAACTGTCCCGGCAGACCCATTGTCTCTGCCTGCTCATGCCCCACCGAACTTATTTCCACCTACCTCGACTCCATCCTATCCCCCCTGGTTAAAACCCTCCCCACATACGTCCAAGACACCTCACACGCTCTCCATCTCCTCGATAACTTCCGGTTCCCAGGCTACCACTCCCTTATCTTTACCATGGATGTCCAGTCACTCTACACTTCCATCCCCCACAAGGATGGTCTCGAAGTCCTCCGTTTCTTCCTCGACCGCAGAACCAGCCAATCCCCATCTACCAACACTCTCCTCCGCCTAGCAGAGCTGGTTCTTACCCTCAACAACTTCTCCTTTGACTCCTCCCACTTCCTCCAAACCAGAAGCGTAGCTATGGGCACTCGCATGGGCCCTAGCTATGCCTGCCTCTTTGTCGGGTACGTCGAACAATCCGCGTTCCGGGCGTACACCGACCGGCCCCATCCCCGAACTCTACCTCCACTACATCGACGACTGCATTGGTGCTACCTCTCGTACCCATGCAGAACTCACTGACTTCATACACTTCACTTCCAATTTCCATCCTGCCCTTAAATATACCTGGACTATCTCCGACATCTCCCTCCCGTTTCTGGACCTCACCATCTCCATCACAGGAGACAGACTAGTGACTGACATCTACTATAAACCCACTGACTCGCACAGCTATCTGGACTACACCTCATCCCACCCGGTCTCCTGCAAAAAGTCTATCCCCTACTCCCAATTCCTCCGTCTACACCGCATCTGCGCCCGGGATGAGGTGTTTCACACTAGGGCGTCAGAGATGTCCTCATTCTTCAGGAAACGGGGCTTCCCCTCTTCCATTATAGATGAGGCTCTCACTAGGGTCTCTTCTACATCCCTCAGCTCCGCTCTTGCTCCCCCTCCCCCCACCCGTAACAAGGACAGAATCCCCCTCGTTCTCACCTTCCACCCCACCAGCCAGCGTATCCAACAAATCATCCGCCAAAATTTCCGTCACCTACAACGGGACCCCACCTCTGGCCATATCTTCCCATCCCCTCCCCTTTCTGTGTTCCGCAGAGAATGTTCCCTCCATAACTCCCTGGTCCACTCGTCCCTTCCTACCCAAACCAGCCCATCCCCGGGCACTTTCCCCTGCAACTGCACGAGATGCAACACGTGTCCCTTTACCTCCCCCCTCAACTCCATCCAAGGACCCAAACAGTCTTTCCAGGTGAGACAGAGGTTCACCTGCACCTCCTCCAAACTCATCTATTGCATCCGTTGCACCTGCGCTCGGTCCGCGTTAACCAATCTGATCTCCCGGTGGCTGAGCACTTCAACTCCTCCTCCCACTCCGTCTGACCTTTCTGTCATGGGCCTCCTCCAGTGCCATAGTGAGGCCCACCGGAAATTGGAGGAACAGCACCTCATATTTCGCCTGGGCAGCTTGCAGCCCAGTGGTATGAACATTGACCTCTCCAACTTTAGATAGTTCCTCTGTCCCTCTCTTCCTCTCCACCTTCCCAGTTATCCCTCTATCTTCCTGTCTCCACCTATATCCTTCCTTTATCCCACCCCCCTGACATCAATCTGAAGAAGGGTCTCGACCCGAAACGTCACCCATTCCTTCTCTCCTGAGATGCTGCCTGACCTCCAGCATTTTGTGAATAAAACCTTCGATTTGTACCAGCATCTGCAGTTATTTTCTTATACATTGTAAATAGACCTCGTTATTATTACTTATGGGAGTCAAACATACCTGCTTATGTGATGTGATTAACAATCTTATTCACATTGAGCTACTCCAACTATCTTCAATGGGTCAGACAGCATCTCAGGAGAAAAGGAATAGGTGATCTTTTGGGTCGCGACCCTTCTTCAGAGTCGAGCAGGAGGAATCACAGAGGGGAGCAGCGAGAGGATGATGCAGAACTCTCCTTGGCAAGAGGAGCATTTCTTCAAAGTAGGCTTACGTTGAGATTTAGCAGTGGAGCAGATGAAATGTGTAGGAAGGAACTGCAGATCCCAGCAGACGAAAAGTGTAGGAAGGAACTGCAGATGGTGCAGACAAAATGTGTAGAAAGGAACTGCAGATGCTGTTCGCCTCCTGCTTCTTCTCTTGCTGCTCCCCCTCTGATCCCTGCTGAGTCTGAAGAAGGGTCTCGACCCGAAACGTCACCTCTTCCTTTTCTCCAGAGATGCTGCGTGACCCGCTGAGTTACTCCAGCTTTTTGTCTTATTCACATTGGTTTGTCATCAGGGCATTGTATTTTCATGTTAGCTAAAAGGATTTTTAATTGGTACTTTTTTATTTACAGAAAAAGAAGTTGGGGATGTTGCAGTGCTTCAGAAAGATCAGAGACGCATCTATTATTTGGTAATTGATCTAACATTTTTTTAATTAATTATGAAATTAGATTATTATTTGCTTATTTAATTTATTTAAACATCTTGGAAAGATACAGAATAATTTGCAAATCTAAATACTTTTGTAATGTGTTCCTTTTGATAATCAATTTGGTTTGCAATGGTTCTTCACTATATTTGTTAATCAGATGGAAATCTCCACAATGCCTCTGAAAAATCACTGACTTACTGTTAAGCTAACCTTGATTCAATACCAGATTTCAATGTATATACTCAAAAAGGCCAAATTCCCAAGTTATGGATATGACATTCAAAGGCTATATAAAAATAGAAACAGGAACAGGTGATTCACAACCCTCTTGCCTGCCCTGCGATTTTGACTAACCCTTTTACCTAATTTTCCCATCTTCACCCCTTTCTGCTTTCCGCAGAGATGGTTCCTTCCGAAACTCCCTGGTCCACTCGTCCCTTCCCACCCAAACTACCCCTCTCCAGGTACTTTCCCCTTCAACCGCAGGAGATGCAACACCTGCCCCTTTATCTCCCCCCTCGACTCCATCCAAAGACCCAAACAGTCTTTCCAGGTGAGGCAGAGGTTCACCTGCACCTCCTCCAACCTCATATATTGTATCCGCTGTTCCAGATGTCACTTCTCTACATGACAATAGAAAATAGGTGCAGGAGAAGGCCATTCGGCCCTTTGAGCCAGCACCGCCATTCAATGTGATCATGACTGATCATTCTCAATCAGTACCCCGTTCCTGCCTTCTCCCCATAACCCCTGACTCCGCTATCCTTAAGAGCTCTATCTAGCTCTCTCTTGAATGTATTCAGAGAATTGGCCTCCACTGCCCTCTGAGGCAGAGAATTCCACAGATTCACAACTCTCTGACTAAAAAAGTTTTTCCTCATCTCTGTTCTAAATGGCCTACCCCTTATTCTTAAACTGTGGCCCCTGGTTCTGGACTCCCCCAACATTGGGAACATGTATCCCCACTCTTTGCTTTCTGTCTGTCAACCAACTTTCTATCCATGTCAGTACCCTACCTCCAATACCACGTGCTCTAATTTTGCCCACCAATCTCCTATGTGGGACCTTGTCGAAGGCTTTCTGAAAGTCGAGGTACACCACATCCACTGGCTCTCCCCTGTCAATTTTCCTAGTTACATCCTCAAAAAATTCCAGTAGATTAGTCAAGCACGATTTCCCCTTCGTAAATCCATGCTGACTCGGAACGATCTTGTTACTGCGATCCAAATGCTCCGCAATTTCATATTTTATAATTGACTCCAGCATCTTCCCCACCACTGATGTCAGACTAACTGGTCTATAATTTCCCGTTTTCTCTCTCCCTCCTTTCTTGAAAAGTGGGATAACATTAGCTACCCTCCAATCCACAGGAACTGACCCGGAATCTATAGAACATTGGAAAATAATCACTAATATATATATATATATATAATATATAATAACTACAGCATGGAAACAGGCCTGTCCGGCCCTACCAGTCCACGCCGACCATTCTCCCTGACCTAGTCTCATCTACCTGCACTCAGACCATAACCCTCCAATCCCCTCCTATCCATATACCTATCCAATTTACTCTTAAATAATAAAATCGAGCCTGCCTCCACCACTTCCACCGGAAGCCCATTCCATACAGCCACAACCCTCTGAGTAAAGAAGTTCCCCCTCATGTTACCCCTAAACCTTTGTCCCTCAATTCTGAAGCTATGTCCCCGTGTTGGAATCTTCCCCACTCTCAAAGGGAAAAGCTTACCCACGTCCACAATTTCTAGAGTCACCTCCTTAAGCACCCTGGGATGCAGACCATCAGGCCCTGGGGATTTATCAGCCTTGAGTCCCATCAGTCTACCCAAAACTTTTTCCTGCCTAATGTGGATTTCCTCCAGTTCCTCTGTCACCCTAGGATCTCTGGCCACTAGAACATCTGGGAGATTGTTTGTATCCTCCTTAGTGAAGACAGATCTAAAGTACCGGTTCAACTCGTCTGCCATTTCCTTGTTCCCCATAATAAATTCCCCTGCTACTGTCTTCAAGGGACCCACATTTGCCTTGACTATTTTTTTCCTCTTCACGTACCTAAAAAAGCTTTTACTATCCTCCTTTATATTATTGCCTAGTTTACCCTCGTACCACATCTTTTCTCCCCGTATTGCCTTTTTAGTTATCTTCTGTTGCTCTTTAAAAGAGTCCCAATCCTCTGGCTTCCCACTCTTCTTTGCTATGTTATACTTCTTCCCTTTTACTTTTATGCTGTCCTTGACTTCCCTTGTCAGCCACGGGTGCCTCTTACTCCCCTTAGAATCTTTCCTCCTCTTTGGGATAAATTGATCCTGCAACTTCTGCATTATTCCCAGGAATACCTGCCATTGCTGTTCCACAGTCTTCCCTGCTAGGGCCTCCTTCCAGCCAATTTTGGCCAGCTCCTGCCTCATGCCTCTGTAATCCCCTTTGCTATACTGTAATACTGACACCTCCAATTTTCCCTTCTCCCTCTCAATTTGTAGAGTAAAACTTATCATATTGTGGTCACTGGCTCCTAATGGCTCTTTTACCTCAAGTCCCCTTATCAGGTCAGGTTCATTACATAACACTAAATCCAGAATTGCCTTCTCCCTGGTAGGCTCCAGTACAAGCTGTTCTAAGAATCCATCTCGGAGGCACTCCACAAACTCTCTTTCCTGGGGTCCATTACCAACCTGATTTTCCCAGTCTACCTGCATGTTGAAATCTCCCATGACCACCGTAGCATTACATTTGTGACATGCCAATTTTAGCTCCTGATTCAACTTGCACCCTATGTCGAGGCTACTGTTTGGGGGCCTGTAGATAACTCCCATTAGCGTCTTTTTACCCTTGCAATTCCTCATCTCTATCCATACTGATTCTACATCTCCTGATTCTATGTCACTCCTTGCAAGGGAGTGAATATCATTCCTTACCAACAGAGCTACCCCGCCCCCTCTCCCCACCTGCCTGTTTTTTCTGTACATTATGTACCCCTGAATATTCAGCTCCCAGCCCTGATCCTCTTGTAGCCATGTCTCAGTGATTCCCACAACATCATACTTGCCAATGTCTAACTGAGCCTCAAGCTCATCCACTTTATTTCTTATACTTCGCGCATTTAAATACAACACTTTAACTTCGGTATTAACCTCCCCTCTCACACCAGTCACAATTGGCCCTGACCTTACACTCATATCCCTTCTAGAACTTCCCTTCCCATTCATTCGAGAGTCCTTTACTCCTGTATTCGCTTCCCCTTTAACTCCATCTTCATATTCCCAATTTGTCAACCCCTCCCCCCCACTACTTAGTTTAAAGCTACGCTTGTAGCGCTAGCAAACCTGCCTGCCAGAATGTTGGTTCCCCTGCTGTTAAGGTGTAACCCGTCCCTTTTGTACAGGTCACCCCTACCCCTGAAGAGATCCCAGTGGTCCAGAAATCTAAATCCCTGCTCCCTGCACCAGCCCCTCAGCCATACATTCATATCCCCGATCTCTCTGTTCCTGCCCTCACCAGCACGAGGTACAGGCAGCAGTCCAGAGATAACCACCCTCGACGTCCTACTTCTCAGTCTTCTTCCTAACTCTCTAAACTCACGCTGCAGTATCTCCTTCCTCTTCCTCCCGACATCGTTCGTTCCCACGTGCACAACTACTTCCGGTTGATCACCTTCCCTCGCTAGGATGTTCTGAAGCCGCTCCGTGATGTCATGAACCCTGGCACCAGGGAGGCAACAAACCATCCTCGACTCCCGCCTGTCACCACAGAATCTACTGTCCGTACCTCGGACAATGGAGTCACCCACTACTATGGCTCTTCCTGACTTCGGTCTCCCCAGTCGAGTTTCCTTGCCTGGGTTAGAACCGCCAACACAACTGCCGCTCGGACTGGAAGCGTCTTCTGCCCCAACAGTTCCCAATAGGGTGTACCTGTTTGCAATAGGCACAGCCACCGGGGTCTCCTGTAGTCCACGTTCGCTCCCCCCGAAACGGTCTCCCATCTTCGCTCGACCTGGACCCTTGGCATGACAGCCTCGCAGTAGGTCCTGTCCAGGAAACTCTCGCATTCCCGGATGGCCCTGAGGTCATCCAGCTGCTTTTCCAACTCCGCCACACGTCCAGTCAGGAGCTGCACCTGGACACAGTTCTTGCAGGTGTAGCTCCCAGAAGCTCCATCAGTGTCTCTACCTTCCCACATCCTGCAGGAAACACACTGCACCAACTTGTGCGCCATCACT
Organism: Rhinoraja longicauda; assembly: GCF_053455715.1. Classification (NCBI taxonomy): domain Eukaryota; kingdom Metazoa; phylum Chordata; class Chondrichthyes; order Rajiformes; family Arhynchobatidae; genus Rhinoraja; species Rhinoraja longicauda. The sequence goes on from NC_135957.1 coordinate 4,128,540, forward strand.
TCGGTGTCAAAAACAATTCCGGCTCAAAAAACAAGCGTAACCTCCTCACCTCAGCCTCCTCACCGAAAGACTCGCTGCCAAAGACTCGCACTTTTCTCACAGGGCACTTCCCTCAACAAAGCTGTACCTCTTGTGCAAGCCTTGCTTATATCAGCCACTAAATTACTTAAATGGCCAATTTACCAATCGTCTGCTTTAATTGATCAACCAATCTCACTTCTATGCTGCCTTCCTGACCAGTTTGGAGTTATGCGCTCTTTTTAATCTGCCTTTTCCACTGCAATTGCCACTTACGTTTGTTCTCAGCCAATGGGCGTCCTTGCTCTGCTCCCGGACTTTTCAAACTGACTACTAGCGTCCTCTTGGCGCTCTTTTTAAACTGCCTTTTCCACTGCAATTAGCACTTACTTTTGTTCTCAGCCAACGGGCGTCCTTGCTCTGCTCCCGGACTTTTCAAACTACATCGGCGAGACCAAACGCACGCTCGCCGATCGTTTTGCTGAACACCTTCGCTCAGTCCGCCTTAACCAACCTGATCTCCCGGTGGCTCAGCACTTCAACTCCCCCTCCCGTTCCCAATCTGACCTTTCTGTTCTGGGCCTCCTCCATTGTCAGCGTGAGGCCCAGCGCAAATTGGAGGAACAGCATCTCATATTTCGCTTGGGTAGTTTACACCCCAGCGGTATGAACATTGACTTCTCTAACTTCATATAGTCCCTGCTTTCCCTCTCTCTCCCCTCCCCCTTCCCAGTTCTCCCACTAGTCTTTCTGTCTCCGAGTACATCCCATCTTTGTCCCGCCCCCCTGACATCAGTCTGAAGAAGGGTCTCGACCCGAAACGTCACCCATTCCTTCTCTCCCGAGATGTTGCCTGACCTGCTGAGTTGCTCCAGCATTTTGTGTCTACCTTTTACCTATGTGCCACTTGCCTATATCAACTGTATATCTTTTGATTCCTTTAATATCTATAAATCTATATCTTGAATATACTAATTGTCTGTAGCTTTCTAGACCTTGTGTAAGAATTCAAAAAAAATAAATCACCATCCTTATAGTGAAGATTTTCTTCTCTTTGTGGTCCTTAATGGCCAGTCCTTTATTCTGAGACTGTGATCTCTCGTTGGAGATAGGGCAGGGGAAGCAACTAAGCAATCAAGCACTGTAGTAATTCCGTATGTTTTAATTCGAGTTTACTTGTCGTATTCAATTTTGCAAGGGGGTCCTTGATTGGTGATGTTCTGAACCTGGATGATTCATTGCATTTGAACATAAATCTTAGAATATCTTTATTTTTTATGCTTCTTGATCATAATTACCAGCCTAGACCGTTAACAGAACATGCCCAATATTAAATGATGTATTTCTCTCTAGATCACCAAAAAGCTGGCATCAGATAAGCCTACGTATGACGATCTGCAGAACAGCCTCATGGCCATGAAGGACCACTGCATGGATAATAGCATTCTGAGGATCTCAATGCCCAAGTAAAAATAATGGATGCATTGATTTATTGCGAGTACACAGTAGAAATATTTGTGGATATCCTTGGTAACTGTCCTTCCTTCCAGCTTGTTGTTCTCTGCTGTCCCAGCTTGTTGTTCTCTACCCTCCACAGCGTTGGGAGAGTGGGATGTCTTGAAGGCCAGTGTGGGGAACACAAGGTTGTAGAACTGCCAGGACTCTGTGTGTGTGTGGGGGGGGGGGGGGGGGGGGGGGGGGAGGCTGAGCTATAGGGAGAGGTTGAGCAGGCTGGGACTTTATTCCTTAGAGTGCAGGAGGATGAGGGGTGATCTTATAGATGTGGATAAAATCATGAGAGGAATAGATCGGGTATATCTTACCCAGAGTAGGGGAATCAAGGACCAGAAGACAGTTTTAAGGTGAAGGGGAAAATATTTAATAGGAATCTGAGGGGTAACTTTTTAACATAAAGAGTGGTGGGTGTATGGAACGAGTTGTCAAGAGGAGGTAGTTGAGGCAAGGACTATCCCAACATTTAAGAAACTGTTAGACAGGTACATGGATAGTCCAGGTCTGGAGGGATATGGGCCAAATGCAAGCAGGTGGGACTAGTGTAGCTGGGCCATGTTGGCCGGTGTGGATATGTTGGGCCGAAGGGCCTGTTTCCAAACTCAATGACTCTAAACTGGTCATAGTTATGGAGATGGTAAAGTGTAGAGCTGTAACAGTTGAACATATCAAATTCGAGGCATCAGTGATACAAATCTTCATTAGGTTTAGAGGGCGCCACACTCGTGTAGAACTATTGCCTCACGGCGCCACAGACCCGGGTTCGATCCTGACCTTGCATGTGGTTGGTGTGGATTCTGTGGGCCGAAGTGCCTGTTTCCATGCTGTACCTCTAAACTAAAAATGAAACTAAATGTATTTCACAGGTACGGTTGCCAACTGTCCCGTATTAGCCGGGACATCCCGTATTTTGGGCTCAATTAGTTTGTCCCGTATTAGTAGGGTTGCTAACTTCCTCATTCCCAAATAAGGTTCAAAGGGTGATGTCACCGCCCCGCGCCCCACGTGACCTCACCCAGCCAGCGGCCACGTGCTCCCACTCCACCCATGGTGGCCGCCTGGGCCGGGAGGCGGGTTGCTTAGCATTGGTGGAGTGGGAGCACGTGGCCGCTGGCTGGGTGAGGTCACGTGGGGCACGGCGCGGTGACGTCACCTTGTCCCGTATTTGGGAGTGAGGAAGTTGGCAACCCTATTCACAGGAGAGCCTGAATTTATGCAAAAGCATGAATATGGCGAAGAAAGACCACCCTCACTGCAAACCAAGTGTTGGCTGCATGAAAAGTCTTCAGAACCAGCCGTTTTGTCCCAGTCACAGGAAGTTGATAATGCAGAATGCAAGGAAATTATCTTGCTTTGAAATAACACTGTGTTGAAACAACACAGCTTGTTGAGAGCTGACAGGTGCTCTTTTCATAAAGACTGAACACAGTTGATATGAGTGATCTCTGAAATCTGCTCAGTCTGATTTTGCAACTTTAGCTGGCACGTTGTTTAGACAGCTAGTTGGGAGTTTTGTAGTTTCAAAGGAAGTCAGGTGAAATAAATGTTAAAATGAGTAGAATAAACTACCAGGAATTTGTTTTGGTTCTCTTATTTCTTCTTTTCACTGAAGATATAGTTCTGTGTGTAGATATATTGATAGTCTCATTGTATGCAGTGACACACCCTGAACTAGAAGCCAACACAAAGTTGTTTGTCAAATCAGACTTGTGTTATGAGGGAATTGTCGGGAATTTTTTGGCATTTTTGTATTACTTTATTCTTATCGTTACTACTGTAGCACAGTGCTTTCCCAAAATCAGCTGAGCACATGAATAAAATCATTTACTAGAGGGCTTTAAGAGGAGAATGGTGAATAAAGTATTTGAAGGACAATGACTTATCTCAGAAAGATAATGCAAATACGTTAGCATCTGGGTCATTGTCTGTCCATCCTTATGCAGGGTTTGGGTTGTTGGTGGTACAACTGCTTCAAGGGTGTCATTTTTGAGTCCCGGCATCATTGTTTGCATAATTTATCTCTTTTTAGCCATTGTATGGCTGGAAAGCTAAATAAATCTTTCAGGTGTTGTTTTTTTTCATCCTGTTCACTGACTCCCACTTCATAAGCCTGATTCTATGGATATCCTTCCTGGTTTCATTGCATTGAGACCCAACGTTCCAAAGTGCATCATAGAATCACAAAAATTGATGGCAACACTATTTAATGTGTCATGTCTACCTACTCCAGCCAGAAATAAAGCCAATAACGTTACTCTGCTTCCCAGCTGTCACTCTGTTGCCTGTAAACTACAGTTCCTCAAGTACTGAAGTGTTGAGGATTTCTGCCTCCACCACTCTTTCAACCGGTGCTATCTCTGCCATTTGGGAGAAAATGTTTTAACACAACACCTCCAATTTCTTCCATCAATTAACTTAAATCAACGCCTCCAAGTTATTGACCATTATGTCCTAGTTCCCATTCACCCATTCCCTCTCTCCTAGATGCTGCCTGACCTGCTGAGTTACTCCAGCATTTTGTGATACCGACCATTATGTCCTAGTTCATCCTGTATAAACTACATACTTCAATTAAGTCTTGTTTCAATCTTCATAGTGGTCTGTACAACAAATTTTATATCCTCTGAAGAAGGATCCTGGCCTGAAATGTCGCCCATCCATTCTCTCCACAACTGCTGCTTGACCTGCTGAGTTTCTTCAGTAGTTCAAGATTCCAGCATCTATCTGCAAGTTATTGTGTCTCCAAATATCATGTCCTTATTCTTTCTGTGCATTTACTTTCAGTTTTTCTATAATTCTAGTGATTTCCTGCAGCAAACCTAGGAAGGTTACTTTCAGTTGCTGCCCTCAGACTTAAACTTCCCGAACTCAGGAAGTTGTCCAAGGTTGAACTAGACTTCTTGCAACCTCTTCATCATTGTGTGGTTCCGATTTTAATACAGATTCACCACCGAATTTCCAGCAACTGATCGCCTGGGGCCTCCTTTAATCTGGACACAAGAGCGCACTTGTAATCCTCCCCCCCCCACCCATCCGGAAGTCCCCCGAAAATGTGGTGCCCAGGCTGGCTGGGGTGGGTGATCACGACCTCATTGGGGCTTCAGCGGCCAGGGCTCTGGAATTCCAGCCCGGCCGGAGCTGGCAGATCTGTTCCCACAGCTGACTTACGTGGCCAGTGGATGGGTCGAATTTGCACCCGTGGCTCTGGAACTCCAACCCGACTGGAGCCGGCAGATTCACTCCCATAAGCCAAACTTCACAGCAGGCCAGACCTCAGCTCCCCCAAAGCCGTGACCTCTGTTGGTTCGGCCAAATGGATAATATGTCAAAGCTCCGGAACCAAGGTGAGCGGAAAATTGGTGGTGGACCTGTAGCTCTATTATCGGTCTCTATTGCAGTCACCTTAGCCCTGAGTGGTGGAATTCTCTTCCTACACCTTAACCTGGCTGCCCATATTACATCCTTTGAGATGCTCCTCGGTTATCTGTCCTGATATTTCTTTCTATGTGTCAATCTGCAGATATTATTTTGTATGTTTACTGCTTTTCACTTCATTAGAAGCCTAATTCAGTATCTGAGTCGATTGCAACAAACATTGCTACTTTCTCTGCAGGATCGGATGTGGACTAGACGACCTGAAGTGGGAGAAAGTTTCTGCGATACTTCAAGAGGTCTTTAAAAAGACAAATATTATAATCACGGTGTACTCTCTGTGAGAATATCATTGTCATATGTGTAACACTAATCAGTATTCTTTACGGATATTTCTGGGTACAGATAGGCATGAAATGTTGGCAGGTATTTCTTTGGTTACCTGTTTGATTCCAATTGTTTGGTAGTTTGTGGTTTCTGTCTCTGTTGGCAGGACTGGATATCTTAGTGTTTAATCATCTACCACAATCACCATATTTGCAATAACTCATTTCAATGCTGCCTATTCCACAATTCCTATAATGCCCCCACAGTTTGGGAGAAACACAAGCAATTCATTTTTGTTAGAGTAATTTTGTCTGAAATATTTGAGAATTCCAGAATCTTTTTCAGTCTGAGATTTATCAATGTGGCAAGCAATCTAGCACTAAGTCAAACACAACATGAATGAAGCTGTTCTCTTGTCCTTGCGTATGAATTGTTGAAAATTAAAATCTTTTGTTGAAACTGCTGTTGCCATTTTTTAAATGTTATTTGCATTCAATTTTATTAAACTTAAACAGACCATTTTACACAAGCATGTTTTCACTGCATCCTGTTAACATTGATTTTGGTTCCTTTCTTCATTGTGTTTCTCTTCATGTTAAATTATTGGAGTTTTTCATCTCAACCACGTTCCATATTCACAACAATGAATAAAGAAGTTTCACTTGAATTTATTGTTAGACTTGTTAGGGGCTGTCTTGTATTTATTTGTTCATGTTCTATGCTCCTTCCACTGTGGAAACATCAAGGCAAGACAAGGCAATGCAAGACAAGGCAAGGCAAGCATTGTAGGCAAGGCAAGGAAGGCAAGGAATGGCATAGAAGGCAAGGAAAGGCACGGAAGGCTAGGAAAGGCATGGAAGGCAAGGCAAGGCATGGAAGGCAAGGAAAGGCATGGAAGGCATGAAAGGCAAGGCAAGGCAATGCATGAAAGGCAAGGCAAGGCAAGGCATGGAAGGCAAGGCATGGCATGGAAGGCAAGGAAAGGCACAGAAGGCAAGGCATGGAAGGCAAGGCATGGAAGGCAAGGCATGGAAGGCAAGGCATGGAAGGCAAGGCATGGAAGGCAAGGCATGAAAGACATCAAAGGCAAGGCATGGAAGGCACTGGAAGGCAGGGCATTCTACGACATTGAAGGCTAAGCTAGGTAAGGCAATGCATTGATGCAAGACAAAGCAAGGCATTAAGGCAGGGCAAGGCATTGATGTCAAGATAAGGGAAGGCCTTGGAGGAAGCATCCTATAAAATTTCTCCATAATTATAAAGATCTCTTTTTCTTTTCTTTAAAACCCCCTGGTTCTGGCACCATCAATGCAAATTTTTTCTGCACTTTCTGCATCCTTTTAATAATACGGTGATTGGAAATGTGCACATTATTCCCAGCTGTAATCTAACCAGGGTTCTATGTAGATTTAACATAAGCTTTCATCTTTAATTCTGTTCTTCCAGTAGCTGTTTGCTACTTTTAATGCTTGTTATCACCATGATACCTCTCTCTTCAGATTCTGAGAAGGTCCAGTCAGTAGCTGGGACACAGTGGGTGAATAAGGCAAACAATGGGTTAAAGCAGACAGCCACTGAATTAACTTGCCTAGTGAATTTGACTGGCTGCATGCAGAAGTACTGTAAAATGAGTGAATAAAGATGCATAGAGAAAAATGGCTGTGGTTGGTGGTGATCAGCCCTGGGTTGTTTATACAGGCATTCCCTGTACAGGAGATAGACACAAAAAGCTGGAGTAACTCAGCGGGACTGGCAGCATCTCTGGAGAGAAGGAATGGGTGACATTTTGGGTCGAGATCCTGTCTATCTTTGGTTTAAACCAGCATCTGCAGTTCACAAGAACACAAGAAAATAGGAGCAGGAGTAGGCCAACCGGCACCTCGAGCCCGCTCCGCCATTCAATACGATCATGGCTGATCCTACCCCAATCCCCTTCCCACTATCGCCCTTCTTCCCACCCAAAAGAACCGTGTGATCTCCTGGGAGAGGCGAAAAAACGGATAAAAACCCAGGCCAATTTGGGGGAAAAATCCGGGAAATTCCTCTCCGACCCCAAGCTAGGCGATCGAAACTTGTCCAGGAGATTACTCAGGTCTTACTATACTAACAATAGCTCATGTCCACTTCCCTGCCCGCTCCCCGTAACCCCTAATACCCTTGTCTATTAAAAAACAATCTATTTCCGTTTTAAATCTATTTAACGTTCCTGCTTCCACAGCTCCCTGAGGCAGCGAATTCCACAGACTAACCACCCTCTGAGTGAAGAAGTTTCTCCTCATCTCAGTTTTAAAAGAGCCCCCTCTTATTCTAAGACTATGCCCCCTAGTTCTGGTCTCCCCGATCATCGGAAACATCTTTAGCGCATCCACCCGATCAAGGCCCCTCACGATCTTATACGTTTCAATAAGATCGCCTCTCATTCTTCTGAACTCTAATGAGAAAACGTCCCAACCTACTTAACCTTTCCTCATATGTCAACCCCCTCATCCCTGGAATTAACCGTGTAAACCTTCTCTGCATTGTCTCCAGAGCAAGTACATCCTTTCTTAAATATGGACACCAAAACTGCACACAGTATTCAAATGCGGTCTTACCAATACTGTGTACAGCTGCAGCAACACATCCCTACTTTTATACTCTATCCCCCTGGCAATCAAGGCTAAGACTCCATTGGCCTTCCTAATCACTTGCTGCACCTGCATACTAACTTTTTGTGATTCCTGTACTAGTACCCCCAGGTCCCTTTGCGTTGTATTACCACACAGCTCCTCCCCATTTAGAAAATAACTTTCTTTATGATTTTTTTTCTCCAAAATGCATAACTTCACCTTTATCAGTATTAAATTTCATCTGCCAAGTCGCTGCCCACTCTCCTAGCTTATCTATATCCTTTTGCAGGCTTTTTCTATCCTCCTCACTCCCTGCTTTACCTCCCATTTTTGTGTCATCTGCGAACTTGGATATATTACACTTGGTCCCCTCCTCTGTCATTTATATCAATTGTAAACAGCTGGGGTCCCAGCACCGACCCCTGCGGAACCCCACTAGTCACCGATTGCCATCCCGAGTATGATCCATTTATCCCAACTCTCTGCTTCCTGTTTGAAAGCCAATCTTCTACCCATGCTAATATATTACCCCCAATCCCATGATTTTTTATCTTAAGTAATAGTCTTTTATGTGGCACCTTATCAAAAGCCTTTTGGAAGTCCAAGTATACCACATCCACCGGTTCCCCTTTATCCACCCGAGATGTTACTTCCTCAAAGAATTCAAGCAAATTAGTCAAACATGACTTCCCCTTCGTAAAACCATGCTGACTCTGTCCAATTAAGTTATGTTTATCCAAATACCCCGTCAGTATTTCTTTAATAATGGTCTCCAACATTTTACCCTCCACAGATGTTAGACTAACCGGTCTATAATTACCAGCCTTCTGTCTACTTCCCTTTTTAAATATAGGTGTTACATTAGCCATTTTCCAATCCACCGGGACCCTTCCTGACTCCAGGGAGCTTTGGAAAATTATCACCAATGCATCCACGATCCCCACCGCTATTTCTCTCAAGACCCTAGGATGTAATCCATCAGGCCCAGGGGATTTATCCGCCTTAAGTCCCATTAATTTACCTAATACCATCTCCTTAATGATCTTAATAGTGCTTAACTCCTCCATTCCTATAGCCCCCTGTTCATCCAGCATTGGAATATTTTTAATGTCTTCTATAGTAAAGACTGATACAAAATATTCGTTTAATGCTTTTGCCATCTCCATGTTCCCCACCAACAAATTCCCCGTCTTATCCTCCAATGGACCAACATTTACCTTAGCCACCCTTTTTCTTTTTATATAACTATAAAAACTCTTGCTATCAGTTTTTATATTTTTCGCTAATTTACTTTCATAATCTATTTTTCCCTTCTTAATTAATGTCTGTTATTTTTTGCTGACTTTTAAATGCTTCCCAATCTTCTGTCATGCCACTATATCTGGCTACCTTATATGCCCTTGCCTTTAGCCGAATACTATCCTTTATTACTTTACTTAGCCATGGTTGGCTGTCCTTTCCTTTACCTCTTTTTTTCTTCAGTGGAATGTATTTTTCTTGAACGTTGTACACTAACTCCTTAAAAATACACCACTGCTCATGTACCGTCTTATTCTTTAGTCTGTTATCCCAATCTACTTTAATCAATTCTGTTCTCATACCTTCATAATCTCCCTTATTTAGACTAAGCACCCTGGTTTGAGTTTCAATTTGCTCCCCCTCTAATTGAATATGGAATTCAACCATATTATGGTCACTCATCCCAAGAGGGTCCTTAACTATGACATTTTTAATTAGTCCTGTTTCATTACACAGGACCAGATCCAAAATTGCCTCCCCCCTAGTCGGTTCAGTTACATGCTGTTCTAAGAACCCATCCCTAATACACTCTATAAACTCTTCCTCTAGTCTACTCTGCCCAGTTTGATTTGCCCAGTTTATATGAAAGTTAAAGTCCCCCATAATTACCGCTGTTCCCTTATTACATGCTTCAACTATTTGCTGATTTATATTTTGTCCAACAGAGTCACAGCTATTTGGAGGTCTATAGATTACACCCACTAGTGTTTTTTTCCCCTTATTATTCTCTATCTGTACCCATGCTGTTTCACTATCCTGATCCTTTAACCCAATATCCTTCATCATCATATCATATCATATATATACAGCCGGAAACAGGCCTTTTCGGCCCACCAAGTCCATGCCGCCCAGCGATCCCCGTACATTAACACTATCCTACACCCACTAGGGACAATTTAAAAAAAAACATTTTTACCCAGCCAATTAACCTACATACCTGTACGTCTTTGGAGTGTGGGAGGAAACCGAAGATCTCGGAGAAAACCCACGCAGGTCACGGGGAGAACGTACAAACTCCTTACAGTGCAGCACCCGTAGTCAGGATCGAACCTGAGTCTCCGGCGCTGTATTCGCTGTAAAGCAGCAACTCTACCGCTGCGCTATCGTGCCGCCCTATTACAGTTTCTATTACAGTTATTCCATCCTTTATTAACAAGGCCACCCACCTCCTTTCCTGTCTGTCTTTTCTGATTGTCAAGTAACCCTCTATGTTTAACTCCCAGTCCTGATCACCTTGCAGCCATGTTTCTGTAATGGCCACAATATCATACTTAATTGTACCGTCAATTCATCTATCTTATTACGAATACTACGTGCATTCAAATAAAGCACTTTCATGTGTGCTTTACTACACTTAGTTCCTGTTTTTGCCCCATTTACTACTATACCTTTATCTTCATACATTCTGTGTGATAGTGAACACATTCTGTGTCCTCCTAGCACACTTTGATTTTCAGATTCCCCACTGAAACCCTGCTCTATTTCCTTCTCCCCTGACGTTATCATCTCTCTTGAAACCTCCCCCTTCTTACACATTCCCTGCACAGGGTTGGATAAATAGCCATCTTCATGTGTTTCATTAATGAGCTTCCTTACACCATAAGGGATAATGGTTTAAGGATGTTCAGCTTCTCGGATAGGGAATATAGTTTTCCTGCTTGCAGCAAGACCGAGACAATATCCAAGCTTGGGTTGATAATTTAAAGAATAACATTTGCTCTACCCAAATGCTGGGAACTGATTATCGCCAAAGGACAGACTATGAATACCTACTCTCGCCTTAGAGGATCTCGACCAAAACATCACCTGTCCACGTTCTTACGGCCTTACGGCTGGGTTGAAGGAGGGTGGAAAGAACAAAGGGTGTGTCTGTGATGGGTTTAGGTTTATTATTGTTACGTGTACCGAGGTAAAGTTAACGTTCTGCATGCCACCCAATCAAATCAGATAAATACAGTTTCTCGCAGACGATGGGGGGGGAGGGGAATAAATGGTATCAGTTATTGACGATTGCCTGCCATAACTGAGTACGGTATTATCATTGTATGCAATTGAAATAAAGTAAATGCAGATGATGGTTAATATACACCGATCAGCCGAAACATAACGACCACCTGTCTAATATGCTTCTGGTCCCCTGTGTGCCGCCAAAACAGCGCCGAGCCGCTGAGGCATGGACTCTACAAGACCCCTGAAGGTGTCCTGTGGTATCTGGCACCAACATTAGCAGCAGATCCTTCAAGTTCTGTAAGTTGTGAGGTGGAGCCGCCGTGGATCGGACTTGTCGATCCAGCACATCCCACAGATGCTCAATCGGATTGAGATCTGGAGAATGTGGAGGTCAGGGCAACACCGTGAACACTTCATCGTGTTCCTCAAACCATTCCCGAACAATGTGTGCAGTGTGGCAGGGCACATTATCCTGCTGAAAGAGGCCACTGCCATCAGGGAATACCATTGCCATGAAGGGGTGTACCTGGTCTGCAACGATGTTTAGGTAGGTGACACGTGTCACATTGACGTCCACATGAATGGTCGGACCCAGAGTTTCCCAGCAGAACATTGCCCAGAGCATCACACTCCCTCCACCGGCTTGTCGTCTTCCCACAGTCGGTTCGGACCAGACGGGATAGCCTCCGTTGCCCTCGCGCATCGATGAGCCTTGGGCACCCAACACCCTGTCTGTCGCCGGTTTGTGGTTTGTCCCTCCTCGGACCACTGTCGTTTGGTACTCACCACTGCTGACCGGGAGCACCTCACAAGCCTTGCCGTTTCAGAGATGCTCCACTGACCCAGTCGTCTGGCCAGAACAATTTGGCCCTTGACAAAGTCGCTCAGGTCTTTACTCCTGCCCATTTCTCCTGCATCCAACACATCAACTTCAAGAACTAACGGTTCACTTGCTGCCTAATATATCCCACCCCTTGACAGGTGCCATTGTAACAAGATAATCAATGTTATTCACTTCGCCTGTCAGTGGTCATAATGTTTTGGCTGTTACAATGGACACAAAATGCTGGAGTAACTCAGCAGGCCCGCTGCAGACTGCAGGAGTACGTGCTGGGTAATGCACTGAAGCTTGGTGCAGCCAATGCCAAGGCTCTATGGGGGAGGACAACTGTCTAGGGTCTTTCCACTGCTGGACACTGAGGAGCAGGGTGCGGTGGAGATGCCCCTCAAATAAGGGAGTGGATGCCGGGGGGCCACATGAGTGGCACGGGTTTGGGGTAAAAACCCTTGCCACTCATGTGGCCAGAGCCAGGGGCCACAGTCTAAGAATAAAAGGGAGGCCATTTAAAACTGGAGTGAGCAAAAACTGTTTCACCCAGAGAGTTGTGAATTTGTGGAATTCTCTGCCACAGAGGGCAGTGGAGGCCAATTCACTGGATGAATTTAAAAGAGAGTTAGATAGAGCTCTAGGGGCTAGTGGAATCAAGGGATATGGGGAGAAGGCAGGCACGGGTTACTGATTGTAGATGATCAGCCATGATCACAATGAATGGCGGTGCTGGCTCGAAGGGCCAAATGGCCTCCTCCTGCACCTATTTTCTATGTTTCTATGTAAACGTGTATTTTGTGTAAACAATTTGTAACAACGAATGGAATGTATGCGCAGTCTCCGAGAATGTTGGAAGAAGTTTTTTGCACAGTTCCTCTATTGTACATATTTTATTTTGATTTTTTTTTAAAACTCAGCGGGTCAGGTAGCATCTCTGGAGAACATGGATAGGTGACGTTGGGGCCCTTCTTCAGGCTGATTCAGTTTGCTGAGTTACTCCAGCGCTTTGTGTCGTTTCACCTTAAAACTAGGTGCCGATGCCGTTGGTCTGCACCAGCGAGCCCTTCTTGACCAGTTGAAGCGATTATAGTCGTGGCTCATGTTGTAGCCCCGCTAACATAGGGCCGCCACCACCGACAAGGCACACTCGGCCACTCGGCTCCCCTTTCACCCATCACTATGTCCGCTCCACCGCTGCCACCTCCTCCTCCTCCTCCTCCTCCTCCTCCCTTGCAGACACCGACATAGAAACATAGAAAATAGGTGCAGGAGTAGGCCATTCGGCCCTTCGAGCCTGCACCGCCATTCAATATGATCATGGCTGATCATCCAACTCAGTATCCTGTACCTGCCTTCTCTCCATGCCCACTGATCCCTTTAGCCACAAGGGCCACATCTAACTCCCTCTTAAATATAGCCAATGAACTGGCCTCAACTACCTTCTGTGGCAGAGAATTACACAGATTCACCACTCTGTGTGAAAAAAAACTTTCTCACCTCGGTCCTAAAAGACTTCCCCCTTATCCTTAAACTGTGACCCCTTGTTCTCGACTTCCCCATCATCGGGAACAATCTTCCTGCATCTAGCCTGTCCAACCTCTTAAGAATTTTGTAAGTTTCTATAAGATCCCCCCTCAATCATCTAAATTCCAGCGAGTACAAGCCAAGTCTATCCAGTCTTTCTTCATATGAAAGTCCTGCCATCCCAGGAATCAATCTGGTGAACCTTCTCTGTACTCCCTCTATGGCAAGAATGTCTTTCCTCAGATTAGGAGACCAAAACTGTACGCAATACTCCAGGTGTGGTCTCACCAATGCCCTGTACAACTGCAGCAGAACCTCCCTGCTATACTCAAATCCCCTCGCTATGAATGCCAACATACCATTCGCTTTCTTCACTGCCTGCTGAACCTGCATGCCTACTTTCAATGACTGGTGTACCACGACACCCAGGTCTCGTTGCATCTCCCCTTTTCCTAATCGGCCACCATTCAGATAATAGTCTGCTTTCCTGTTCTTGCCACCAAAGTGGATAACCTCACATTTATCCACATTATACTGCATCTGCCATGCATTTGCCCACTCACCTAACCTATCCAAGTCACGTTGCAGCCTCATAGCATCCTCCTCACAGCTAACACTGCCCACCAGCTTCGTGTCATCCGCAAACTTGGAGATGTTGCATTCAATTCCCTCATCCAAATCATTAATATGGTGGAATATATCGGGACTCTGGGATGGAGGATGAGGCGGTGGTGGAAGCAGGGTGGGGGGGAAGGCAAGCACATATTGTCCGTGGCAACTGCCTGAAGAAAGCACTGTCTGAGGGGCTACAACATGAGCTGCAACCACAGCCTCGTCAACTGGACCATGCAGTGGGTGAAGAAGGGCTCGCTAGTGCACCTTGTCAGCTGGGCATGGCGTCGGCGTAGCGCCAGTGCTGGAAGCTGAGAGGTGGTTCAAGCTGGGGGAGGCGTCGGCAAGTCCGTCCGCTATAACCAAAATCCGTTATAAAGGGGTCCCTTAAAACAAGACATATTCAAATACAATAGGTAGAGCAAAGCGGAAGATACAGGTACTCCACAGCTCACAATGGAGTTACGGCCCGATAATGTGCAAGATACATCTTTGGGATGCACTGGGACGCATCCTCAGTGATGTGACCTGGGGTCATCGGGTGTTTCGGGTCTCACAACATCAGACACCCTCGCCCAGGCGACCCAGCCGGGGTTGATCAGGCTCGACCTGTGTCCCAGCAGCAACTGCCCCAGGACAGCCCTCTTAATCCAAAGCCATCTAGTGGCTTTCTCTGCGGCTTCGCTTGCGGATTGAATGGCCCTCTTCTTTGCCAGCCCCGTAATGCCCAGCTGGTTGAGGACTTTGCAGAGTGAGCGACCTGCAAAGCCTCTACAGCCCACCTCTATGGATTCATAGCATGTCTTCCAGCCTCTGTCCCGGCACATCTCCACCAGCTCCTGGTACTTTGCGCGTTTCCTTTCATTTGCTTCTTCAATACGCTCTTCCCAGGGCACTGTCAGCTCCAGAATAATCAGCTGTTTTGTCACTTCGGAGGTGATGATCGTGTCTGGCCGGAGTGATGTTGCTGTGATGTGCTGCAGAAATTTCAGCTGTTTGCCCAGATCGACGTGCAGCTGCCAGTCAGTGGCCGTGTAGAGGAGGCCCGCCCTTGTTTTTGGTTGTGGGCGAGGCTTCTCCAGCTTTGACAAAAACCCACTGCAAACCGAAAATATCATACGTGGAAATGCATTTAATACACCTGATCACGTGGCCGGAAGCGATCTGCGGGTCGCTGCGTTTGCACCATTGTAAAGTCG
The DNA here is from genome assembly GCF_053455715.1 of Rhinoraja longicauda. NCBI lineage: Eukaryota > Metazoa > Chordata > Chondrichthyes > Rajiformes > Arhynchobatidae > Rhinoraja > Rhinoraja longicauda. The sequence goes on from NC_135957.1 coordinate 4,143,791, forward strand.
AAATATCACAAGTCGAAGCATCGTTAGTCAGGGAGCATCTATACAGAGTGCAGAATATAGTTCTCAGTGTTGTAGCACACCAGTTAAGAGACAAAGTCCAATTCCCACAATGGGGTAGAATTGAATCGGACAGAACCCTCGTGCATGGAAGGCCTGTTAACGAAAAGACTGTTCCCGAGTCTGATGGTGCATGCACAGAGGAATCCAAGGAACTTTGCCTCTCCTGCCTCCTCTCTTCAAGCTTTCGTTGCCATGCCCTCCCTACAAACTGTCTGAAGACCCGAAATGTCACTGATCAATCTTCCCCAGAGATGCTGTCTTTCCTTGCTCCATTACTCCAGCACTTTGTGTGCTTTTGCGAAAACCAACATATGCAGTTCCTTCCTTCAACAAATGTCTTGGTGCTTTCCAATCCAGACTGGCAAAGGGTTATTAACCAAAGTAGGGCCTGTGTGGAGAAGGTGTAGAAAGTGTGAGAACAGAAAAGAGAAACAAAAAGCAAGTAAACAATGCTCTAAATCTGAAACAAAAGGGAATGTTGGAAATACTCAGCTGGTGAGGTTGCAATTGTGAAGAAAGAAAGATAAGCTGATTAGAATTGCTGAATCCTTTTGATTTTTCCAGATAAATTAGATGGGCAGAGGAAAGGCCTCAGAAGGCAGTGGAGGCCAATTCTCTGAATGCATTCAAGAGAGAGCTAAATAGAGCTCTTAAGGATAGCGGAGTCAGGGGGTATGGGGAGAAGGCAGGGACGGGGTACTGATTGAGAATGATCAGCCATGATCACATTGAATGGCGGTGCTGGCTCGAAGGGCCGAATGGCCTCCTCCTGCACCTATTGTCTATTGAAACAATTTTCCTACTTCAGAAATCAAAGTTCTGGGAATTAATTTACATTGCAAATTGAAGTACCATAGAGTGGGTAGACAGATAGAGGACGGTATTTAGAGCTTAAATAAGTGAGGTAAAATGAAACAATGGAAAATCGATGAAATGTGTGAATGAGCAGGGACTCCCTTGTTCTTTCTGGTGTTGTAAACTTCTATTTCACAGGTGGTTTCTCACAAATACATCGATAAAGATGTCACAGCCGAGAAGGCTACATTTCTGTGGTATTAAGTGTTTGTTAACTTGTTGCAACACAACATAGGACCTGGAGTAAGTCAGCGGGTCAGATAGCATCTCTGGAGAAAAGGAATAGGGGACATTTCAAGTCGAGACCCTTCTTCAGGCTGAAGTCACCTATTCCTTTTCTGCAGAGATGCAGCCTGACTTACTCCAGCTTTTTGTGTCTATTTTCGGTTTAAACCAACATCTGCAGTTCCTTCTCCACTACTTAGGACCTGTTATCTTGTCTAGGATGAGATTTCTGCAGTGGGTTGATATGATCTGGCAGAAACATCCATCAAGTGTTCATATTTGTGGAAATTACTTACTAGCAAAAGAACACTGTTTCACATCAGAATTAAAATGAGCAACGAGAGTATTGTATATTATTCAGAGATAGAATCTTGAATTTCCTAATCTCTTAAATGCAATCTTTTGTTGAACCAGCAATGTATACCTTGATTTTTGCTTTTTATTTCGTCTTGGGGACAATAGACAATAGACAATAGGTGCAGGAGGAGGCCATTCGGCCCTTTGAGCCAGCACCGCCATTCAATGTGATCATGGCTGATCATTCTCAATCAGTACCCCGTTCCTGCCTTCTCCCCATATCCCTTGATTCCACTAGCCCCTAGAGCTCTATCTAACTCTCTTTTAAATTCATCCAGTGAATTGGCCTCCACTGCCCTCTGTGGCAGAGAATTCCACAAATTCACAACTCTCTGGGTGAAAAAGTTTCTTCTCAACTCAGCTTTAAATGGCCTCCTCTTTTAAATGGCCTCCCCAGGGACTGTGGCCCCTGGTTCTGGACTCGCCCAGTTGATAAGTTGTCAGTGTTACAGGGAGAAGGCAGGAGAATGGGGTTGAGAGGAAAAGATAGATCAGCCATGAGTGAATGATGGAGTGGACTTGATGGGCCAAATGTCCTAATGCTCCTATGAACATGAAATGTAAAGATGTCCATCTCCATTTGTATTCCAGTGTCATTGGTGAGTTGGCACTCTGCTTTTCTGATAATGCCTGACAGGCCTGACATCATTCAACAAAACTCAGTGATTGGGAAGGCTTTATGGCAGCTTGAGAACGATAATCTAGGCAAAGGCTTCTCCGTGGATTGTCACCTTGTCGTGGTGGTGAAGCTTGTGTGGTCCTGAGACCCTGAGAGCGATGCCGTCTGGAGCCACGCTCCTGGTGGGGTCACCCATGGCGGTAAGGTCGAGGGGTAGGGGGAGGGAGGTCCTTGACAAAGAGCAATCCAACCAAGACCTCAACGGTGGAACAGGCTGACTTTAGTGGAGCGTCACAACGGCTGGGAAGGCGGATGGATGAAGGCTGCAGCAGAAAAGGGTTCCCGGTCGTCTTGGACTCCACGCCACTGGATCCTGACCCAGATCCGTGTGGTGGCTGTCTGTGCACCAGTCTCCCCACGTTAAACAAAGTCACACACAGGCGTCCGACCCTATGGAGAGGACAGTCACACTCGCTTCCAGTGACCACCAATGATGAGGCAAATGCAGAGGCATTGATTCAACTGATTGAAAATCATGGCTGCAAACTGTGTGAAACTTTTCAGGGAATGGTTAATATGAAATGTCAGCTACAGAACTGAGTATTTATCACCTTTTCACAGCTGTTCTTAACCTGTAAGAAAGAATTCTGGAATCCTGTCTAATAAAAACATATTAAAAAACCTCAGTTTGAAAATCTGGGGCGCACGATATGATTGTGCCACTGAATGCTCGGATCATTTGTCTCCCTTGTGAAGTTCAATCTGGCCTTGTCAGCAGGGTGCATTGCACTATTTTGGTCTCTTGTTTTCATAGTTGCTTCTGCAAATGTGGCACGCTTTCCAAGTGCTCAGCAAATCTCCCAGAAAGCTTGCTGCATAGCTGGTGGTTTGTGGTCCTTACAAAGTTTGGTTTACCAAACCTCGGAAGTATGTGAAAAGTCTTTGTTTAGACTGGAAACCTTTAAGAGCAATTTTGGAAAAAGAAAACGTGTTGTGTGCTACTTTTTGGCCCACCTTTCAAAGCTCTGGGCCACGCTTCATCTCCAGTAGCTGATGTAATATCCCTTTACCAAGAAATACCTTGTGGATTTGGCAGACGCAGATGTTTGTCTTTCTCCAATGGAGAAGATTGCCTTAGGTCTCTGTGCCCAGGTGTTTGAACTTACTTGGATATCATGTTTCTAAGGCAATTATCTGATCGTAGGATCACCTTCAGTTGGACATCAAAGCATATTGTGTAGTAGAGCTATTTTTCACCAATAGCTTAGCATGTTTGGAATGCATTGTCAGATACCAGCAGACCAGGCCAGAGAGTTTCAGGCCTTATGTCATTTCCAAACTATCTCTGCTTTTACCTTTCTTGGTGTCAGGGATTATGGGGAGAAGGCAGGAGAGTGGGGTCGAGACGGAAAGATAGATCAGCCATGATTGAATGGTGGAGTAGACTTGATGGGCCGAATGACCGAATGATGGGCCAAGTGAGCGGGTGATCGCTGGTTGGCATGGACTCGGTGGGCCAAAGGGTCTGTTTCCATACTGTTTCCAAGCTGTATCTCTCAGCGAAACGAACGAGAAAACAGAGAAAGTGAATCATAGTGCACTTAAAAGCATACTGCTGAATCGAATCATTGGAATATTTCAGCACCTCCGTGGGTTAATCAGCAAGTAAATGAGTCATTCAGTCCGTAAAGGTCTGAAACATGATCTCTGACCTGTGTTGGCCTCTGGTTATTTGTGATGAATTGTGATGGGTGTCAATTTGGCTCTTGTAGAAATGTAATACAAATTTTTTTTGACCGCATCAAACATGCTAGCAAAGACGTACATAATGTTTTTGTCTGGCGAAAAGAAAGAAATCCTAACAAAATATGTTATCATTTATAATTACTCTGACCAGGGCCATTTGGTCCTTTTATTATTATTATTTTTTAGAGATACAGCGCGGAAACAGGCCCTTCGGCCCACCGGGTCCGCGCCACCCAGCGATCCCCGCACATTAACACTATCCTACACACACTAGGGACAATTTTTTTTTTTTTACATTTGCCCAGCCAATTAACCTACATACCTGTACGTCTTTGGAGTGTGGGAGGAAACCGAAGATCTCGGAGAAAACCCACGCAGGTCACGGGGAGAACGTACAAACTCCGTACAGACAGCGCCCGTAGTCAGGATCGAACCTGAGTCTCCGGTGCTGCATTCGCTGTAAGGCAGCAACTCTACCGCTGTGCCACCGTGCTGCACTATGTAAGGAAGGATACACCCCAGTACCAAAGGCAATCCATAGAACATAGAACAGTATTGCACAGGGACCGGCCCTTTGCCCCACTATGTTTGTGCCGAACTTGGTGCCAAGTTAAATTGATCTCAATTGAGATCAATTTACTGTGGCCACTGGTCAATGGATTAAATTGACCAGGGGCCACAGTCTAAGAATAAAGGGGAGGCCATTTAAAACTGAGGTGAGAAAAAACCTTTTTCACCTAGAGAGTTGTGAATTTGAGGAATTCTCTGCCATAGAAGGCAGTGGAGGCCAATTCACTGGATGAATTAAAAAGAGAGTTAGATAGAACTCTAGGGGCTAGCGGAATCAAGGGATATGGGGAGAAGGCAGGCACGGGTTACTGATTGTGGATGATCAGCCATGATCACAATGAATGGCGGTGCTGGCTTGAAGGGCCAAATGGCCTCCTCCTGCACCTATTTTCTATGTTTCTGTTTCTAAAGTCCGATTAAAAAATAGTCAGAGATCCTCTTTAGCAGTTCGTTCTCTGTACCCACCACTCTCTGAGTCAACGGTTGCCCCTCAGGTTTCCATTAAATCATGCCCCAGAGAGCATAGGTTAAAATGAATCTCTCACCTTAAGCCTATGTCATAGAGTCATAGAGTCATAGAGTCCTACAGCACAGAAAGAGGCCCTTCGGCCCATCGTGACCGTGCCGCCCGTTACCAAACACAGTCTAATTTTAATCCCATTTTCCCGCATTTGGACCGTAGCCCTGAATGTTGTAGCATTTCAAGTGCCCATCCAAATGCCTCTTAAACGTTGTGAGTGTTCCCGCCTCCACCACCACCCCAGGCAGTGAGTTCCAGACTCCAACCACCCTCTGGATGAAAAAGTTCTTTCTCACATTCCCCCGAAACCTCCCTCCCCTTACCCTGTATCTATGTCCCCTCGTTGTTGAACCTTCCACCAGTGGAAGAAGTTCCCCGCCATCTACCTTATCTATGCCCCTCATGATCTTGTATACCTCGATCATGTCCCCTCTCAGCCTTCTCTGCTCCAGGGAAAACAACCCCAGTCTCCTCATAGCCGAGGCCCTTCATCCCTGGCAGCATCCTGGTGAATCTCCTCTGCACCCTCTCCAAAGCTATCACATCCTTTCTATAATGTGGTGACCAGAACTGTACACAATACTCGAGCTGTGGCCTCACCAGTGTTCTGTACAATTCCATCATTACCCCCCTACTTTTATATTCGATGCCCCGGCTAATGAAGGCCAGTAACCCATATGCCTTTTTGACCACCCTGTCCACCTGTCCTGCTGCCTTCAAGGACTTGTGTACCTGTACTCCAAGGTCCCTCTGTACCCCATGTCCTCTGGTTCTTGATTCACTGCATTCACTTTCTGTTTACAGATTGACAAAGGCAGATGGGGAGAAAACAAACAAAGGAACCTTCTTCAAAACTCGAATGACTACAAGCCCAACCTTTCGGCTGTTTATAATGGGGCAACAATCCCATCCTACAGATTTGTCCAAAGAATCTCTTCTGGATTCCTCCGTAACGTTCGAGGTTGAAGGGAGACTTGACAGAAGTATATACAATAACAAGATCGGTCAGAACCATTTTCCCCGAGACCCGGGTTTGATCCCAACTGCGGGTGCTGTCTAGCCCCTAGAGCTCTATCTAACTCTCTTTTAAATCCATCCAGTGACTTGCCCTCCACTGCCCTCACTACACTTCCACAAATTCACAACTCTCTGGGTGAAAAAGTTTCTTCTCACCTCAGTTTTAAATGGCCTCCCCTTTATTCTAAGACTGTGGCCCCTGGTTCTGGACTCCCCCAACATTGGGAACATTTTTCCTGCATCTAGATGTCCAGTCCTTTTATAATTTTATACCTCTATAAGACCCCCTCTCATCCTTCTAAACTCCAGTGAATACAAGCCTAGTCTTTTCAATCTTTCCTCACATGCCAGTCGAGCCATCCCAGGGATTAACCTCGTGAACCTACACTGCACTGCCTCAATTACAAGGATGTCCTTCCTCAAATTGGGAGACCAAAACTGTACACAATACTCCAGTTTACCTTGCACTAAATGTTATTACCTTTATGCCTGTGGATGGCTCGATTGTGATCATATATGGACTTTCCGCTGACTGGTTAGCATGTAACATAAAAAGCTTTTCACTGTACCTCAGTACATGTGACAATAAACTAAACTAAACTAGTTAAGGCAGGTACTATAACAGCATTTAAAAGCAACTTCAACAGGCACATGGGTAGGAAAGGGAGAAGGAGCGGGATTGATTGATTGAGTGATCGAATGATTGATTGATGGATTGATTGATTGATGGATCGTTTGATTTATTGATTGATTGATTTATTAATGGATCGATTGATTGATTGATTGATTGATTGATTGATTGGCTGAAGGGGCTGTTTCTAAAATCAATCAGTTTCCATAATCAATTGATTGATCGATCGATTGATTGATTGATTATAGAAACAGTCCCTTCAGTCCACCATCCACGCCGACCATCAATCACCCATTCAGGCATTTACTTCCCACACACTAGGGGCAATTTACTGAGGCCAATTAACCTACAAACCCGCACTTAACCTACAAACCCGCACTTAACCTACAAACCCGCACTTAACCTACAAACCCAGGATGTGAGAGGAGACGGGTACAGTCCCAGGTAGAATGTACAAACTCCACACACCGACACCACCAGAGTTTAGTTTAGAGATACAGCGCAGGAACAGGCCCTTCGGCCCAACCGAGCCCACACTGACCAGCGATCCCCACACACTAACACTATCCTACACCCACTAGAGACAATTTACAATTATACCCAGGCAATTAACCTACAAACGTGTATGTCTTTGGAGCTTGGGAGATCCCGGAGAGAAATTCCACGCAGGTCACAGGGAGAATGTACAAACTCCGAGCGAAATTATTAGGAAGGAGAATTGATTATGCACACAAGAACCAGAGGTGGGATGGGACCTTGAGCAGGTTTGGTGAGAGATCAGCAGTCTTAAGTCCTGAAACAAGGAAACAGTTGGACAGATAAAGTGAACACATTTGAGGAAAGACACAATATTCAACGTTGAATTCGGCAACTTTAGGTAACCCCGACAGAACAGGCCCCTGTGAGCCTTACTTCCACATAACCCTCTCCACTTTCTTACTTTCTTTCCTCTTCCCCTCCCCGATCCCCACCTGACCTTGCACCTAACTCTCCCCTCCCCCCCTCCAACATGGCCACTTCCCTTGACTAGTTAGCGCGCAATAATAGCTTTCACTGTACCTCTGTACATGTGACAATAATAATAGATGGCACGGTAGCTCAGCAGTGGAGTTGCTGCCTTACAGCGAATGCAGCGCCGGAGACCCGGGTTCCATCCCGACTACGGGCGCCGTCTGTACGGAGTTTGTACTTTCTTCCCGTGACCTGCGTGGGTTTTCTCCGAGATCTTCGGTTTCCTCCCACACTCCAAAGACTTACAGTTTGTAGATTAATTGGCTTGGGATAAACGTAAATTGCCCCCAGTGTGTGTAGGATAGTGCTTGTCAGGGTCAGTACGGACTTGATGGGCCAAAAGGCCTGTTTCTGCGCTGTATCTCTAAACTAAATTTAACTTAAAAAAAAACTCAACTCAACTCAACTCAGCTATCCAATTCACACCTTGTCAATCCTCTAGCTTCACAATTTGCAACTCCTTTTGTCGCACATCTCGTGTGTTTTCATCTCTGGCTTTTGACCAACCATCTGCCTATCAATACCTCCCACGCCCCCCATCGCCTGTGTTCACCTTTGACCTGCTACGATTTGCCCTCCCCCGCCACTCTTCTAGCTTTCTTTTACGCACTCAGTCTGCAATCAGTCTGAAGAAGGGCCCTGACCCGAAACGTCACCTTTGAGTTTAGTTTATTGTCACGTGTACCGAGGTGCAGTGAAAAGCTTTTGTTGCGTGCTAACCAGTCAGCGGAAAGACAATACATGATTACAATCGAGCCGTCCACAGCGAACAGATACAGGATGAAGGGAATAACATGAATAAAGTTTAGTGCAAGATAAAGCCGGTAAAGTCCAATCAAAGACAGTCCGAGGGTTTCCAGTGCGTAGGGTTGCCAACTGTCCGGTATTAGCCGGGACATCCCGTATATTGGGTGAAACTGGTTTGTCCCGTGCGGGATCGCCCTTGTCCCATATTAGGCCTGGACACTGTAGGCCCAGACACTGTAGGCCTGGACACTAGGCCCGGGGGTCGCTGTAGTCCCGGACACTGTAGGCCCGGACATTGTAGGCCCGGGGGCCGTTGTAGGCCCGGACAGTGTAGGCCCGGAGGTCCGGGCGCTGTAGGCCCAGACAATGTAGGCCTGGACACTAGGCCCGGGGGCCGCTGTAGGCCCGGACACTGTAGGCCCGGGGGCCACTGTAGGCCCGGACACTGTAGGCCTGGACACTGTAGGCCCAGGGGCCGCTGTAGGCACGGACAGTGTAGGCACGGAGGTCCGGGCGCTGCCTAACGGAGGTTGCGCAGCAACCCGCCTCCCGGGCCAGGCGCCCGCCATTGGTGGAGCGGGAGCACGTGGCCGCTGGCTGGGTGAGGTCACTTGGGGCGCGGGGCGGTGAAGTCACCTTTTGTCCCTTATTTGGGATTGAGATAGTTGGCAACCCGACCAATGCGGTTACCTCTCCACATTCTCCAGGGATGCTGCCTGACCCACTGATTTACTCCAGCATTTTGTGTCGTTCCTTGGTGAACCGGCATCTGCAGCTCATTCTGAAAACATTTGAGAGACGGCAGCAAACTGTGGGATCATTGAGAGGCAGATGTTGAGGGAACGTGCGAGCTAATTTGCAATACAAATGTATAATTTTGACAGCAATCTATATATATTCCTTCCTACGACATTCCAGGAAATGTCTGGGAAACGTCAACATTAACTGATTTGTATTAATGTAAACAGAACTGTTACAGCGGTTGTGTGAGTAACTGGAATGTGTAATGTCTGCACGTTAGTTAAAGGGTTTCTGAATAGTGTTTAGTTTGGCAGCCGCTCTGTTAACAAAGTGTGAATATATGTGATTTATCTTCAGGCCAGAAAGCCAGGCATTGGTTCGTCTGAATTTTTATGGGCAGTAATTGAAAGAAACTATTCGAGAATGATGATTTATTTTCAGAAGCCTTCATATTAATCTTTCATTCTTTGAGCACTGGACAATATTTATTGCTCGACGAACACAGCCAAAGAGAACAGATGATCTGATCGCTATCTCCTTTCCATTTGTGGACTCTTGCCATGTGCAAATTGGCTGTTGTGTTTACTGCATGACCTCAGTCCTTTTGTCAAGTGTTCAGTGAAAAGGAAAATAATAAGCCATCATTCCAATGATATTGCTCTTCTTATTAATGCAACTCACAGGGCTTAAGGTAACAGTGGCGCAGCGGTAGAGTTGTTGCCTCACAGTGCCAGAGACCCGGGTTTGATCCTGACTACGGGTGCTGTCTATACGGAGTTTGTACGTTCTCCCCGTGACCTGTGTGGGTTTTCTCCGGGTGCTCGGGTCTCTTCTCACATTCCAAAGACGTGCAGGTTAATTGTCTTCCGTAAATGGACCCTAGTGTAGAGGAAATAACTAGTGTATGGGTGATTCTGGCTGGCGCGGACTCGGTGGGCCGATGGGCCTGTTTCCATGCTGTATCTCTAAACTAAACAATAAATAACCTCTGGAGTGCAGTTATCGAATGACCTGTTCCTGTTTTTAATGTTCTTATGAAGAGAAATGTTAGCGAGGACACCTGATCTGAATTACACCATTGCATTAATGACTTGTGACTTAAAATGTTAGACACAAAAAGCTGGAGTAACTCAGCGGGTCTGGAGAGAAGGAATGTGTGAAGTTTCGGGTCAAGATCCTTCTTCAGACTGTGAGTCAGGGGAAAGGGAAACGAGAGATATAGACGGTGATGTAGAGAGATACCGAATAAATGAATGAAAGACATGCAAAAAAGTAACGATGATAAAGGAAACAGGCTGTGGGCTGGGTGAAAACGAGTTACAGACAATGAGACTCAACAAGACGACTTTGAAGGGCAGGAATGGGTGACATTTTGGGTCGAGACCCTTTTTCAGACTGAAGTCTGAAGAAGGGTCTCGACCCGAAACATCACCCATTCCTTCTCTCCAGAGATGCTGCCTGTCCCGCTGAGTTACTCCAGCTTTTTGTGTCTGTCTTTGGTTGAAACCAGCATCTGCAGTTCCTTCCTGCACAAGATGACTTTGAAGCTGGTATGACTTGGGTGGGGGAGGGATGGAGAGAGAGGGAATGCCGGGGCTACCTGAAGTTAAAGAAATCAATATTCATACCATTAGGTTGTAAGCTGCCCAAGCGAAATATGAGGTGCTGTTCCTCCAATTTGCGTTTAGCCTCACTCTGACAATGGAGGAGACCCAGGACAGAAAGGTCAGTGTGGGAAAGGGAAGGGGAATTAAAGTGTCTGGTAACCGGGAGATCAGGTAGGTTCAGGTGGTGATCACCTGAGCGAAGGTGTTCAGTGAAACGATCGCCAGTCTATGATCTCGCTGATGTATAAAAGTCCACATCTTGTACAACGGATACAGTAGATGAGGTTGGAGGAGGTACAAGTGATCCTCTGTCTAACCTGAAAGGACTGTTGGGTCCCTGGACAGAGGAGAGGGAGGAGGTATAGGGACAGGTGTTGCATCTTCTGCGGTTGCAGGGGAAGGTACTTGGGGAGGGGGTGGTTTGGATGGGAAGGGATGAGTTAACCAGGGAGTTGCGGAGGGAACGGTCTCTGCGGAAGGTGGAAAGGGGTGGAGATGGGAAGATGTGGCTAGTGGTGGGATCCCATTGGAGGTGGCGGAAATCTCGGAGGATTGTGTGTTGTATGTGACGGCTGATAGGGACAATTTTTACATTTACCAATTCTACAAACCTGTACGTCTTTGGAGTGTGGGAGGAAACCGAAGATCTCGGAGAAAACCCACGCAGGTCACAGGGAGAACGTACAAACTCCGTACAGATAGCATCCGTAGTCAAGAACGAAACCGAGTCTCCGGCGCTGCATTCGCTGTAAGGCAGCAACTCTACCGCTGTGCCACCATGTGCCACCGCGAGTTCCGCAGGGCTCGGTGCTGGGGCCGCTACTCTTCACGTTGTATATTAATGAATTGGACGAGGGGATTGAAGGCTTTGTGGCCAAGTTTGCGGATGACACAAAAATAGGTGGAGAGGCAGGTAGTGTAGAGAAAGCAGGGACTCTGCAGAAGGACTTGGACAGGTTGGGCAGAGAAGTGGCAGATGGAACATAGTGTAGCAAAGTGTGGAGTCGTGCGTTTTGGTAGAAGGAATAAAGGCAGAGACTATTTTCTAAATGGAGGGAGAACCCAGAAATCGGAGATGCAAATGGACTTGGGAGTGCTGGTGCAGGATTCCCACAAAGTTAATCTGCAAGTGGAATCGGTTATAAGGAAGGCAAATTCTATGCTAGCATTTATATCAAGAGGACTGGAGTACAGAAACAGGGATGTAATGCTGAAGCTCTATAAGGCGCTGGTCAGGCCGCATTTGTGAACAATTTTGGGCCCCATATCTGAGGAAGGATGTGCTGGCTCTGGAGAGGGTCCAGAGGAGGTTTACAAGAATGATCCCAGGAATGAGTGGGTTAACATACGATGAGCGTTTGTCGGCACTGGGCCTGTACTCGCTGGAGTTTAGAAGAATGAGGGGGGACCTCATTGAAGCGTACAGAATAGTGAAAGGCATAGATAGAGTGGATGTGGAGAGGATGTTTCCACTGGTGGGAGAGTCTAGGACCAGAAGTCACAGTCTCAGAATTAAAGGGTGCTCTTTTAAAAAGGAGGTGAGGAGGAACTTCTTTAGTCAGAGGGTGGTTAATCTGTGGAACTCATTGCCACAGAGGGCTGTGGAGGCCAAGTCTGTGGATATTTTTAAGGCCGAGATAGACAAATTCTTGATTAGAACGGGTGTCAAGGGTTATGGGGAGAAGGCAGGAAAATGGGATTAGGAGGCAGAGATCAGCCATGATTGAATGGTGGAGTAGACTCAATGGGCTGAATGGCCCAATTCTACTCCTACAATTTGTGAACTTGTGAATGATGAGTAAGTTTGCAATTGACAACCAAGTGGGTGGTGCCGAAGATAGTAAAGTTGGTTATCTAAAAATTACACCAGAATCTTGATCCGTTGTGTAGGAAGGAACTGCAGATGCTGGTTTAAACCGAAGGCAGACACAAAAAGCTGGAGTAACTCAGCGGGACAGACAGCATTTGTGGAGAGAAGGAATGGGTGACATTTCGGGGCGAGTCCCTGACTCTCAGTCTGAAACATAGAAACATAGAAAATAGGTACAGGAGGAGGCCATTCGGCCCTTCGAACCAGCACCGCCATTCAATGTGATCATGGCTGATCATCCACTATCAGTAACCCCGTTCCGGCAAGAAGGGCCTTGACCTGAAATGTCACCTATTCCTTTTCTCCAGAGATGCTGCCTATCCCGCTGAGTTACTCCAGCATCTTGTGTCCATCTTGATCCATTGGGCAAGTGGACTGAGGAATGGTTAATAGAGTTTAATGCAAATACAGAAGGCTGTGGAGGCAAAGTCAATGGATATATTTAAGGCAGAGATAGATAGATTCTTGATTAGTGCAGGTGTCAGAAGTTATGGGGAGAAGTTATGGGGAGCACACAGCTAAGGCAACACAGGAGTGGCTTCTTGACAAGTTGGTGTATGTTCTTGAGTGGCCCAGCCAAGAGCCCGGACTTGAACCCGATCGAACATCTCTTATTTTGGAGTGAGATAGTTGGCAACCCTAGTTTAAGGTAAAAGGGGAAAGATTTAATAGGAACCCGAGGGGCAACTTTTTCACATAGGATCTTTGCAACAAGCTGCCAGAAGAGGTAGTTGAGGCAGGTCCAATAACAATGTTTAAAAGACACTTAGATAGGAAAGATTTAGAAGGATAGGGGGCAAACATGGGCAGGTGGAACCAGTGTAGATGGGACATCTTGGTCTGCATGGGCAAGTTGGGCCGAATGGCCTGTTTCTGTGCTATATAACTAAGGCTCTATTACTATGATTTCTGACTCTTGAATCTCTTGTGAGGATGTGAAATGAAGGGATGAAGCGAAGTGGTGGATCAGGTTAAAGGGTGAGATTCAGCGACAGACATATTAATAATAATAATAATAAGTACTTTATTCGTCCCACAACGGGGAAATTTGCAGGGTTACAGCAGCAAAGTAGATCGCAAAAATACATAAGCATTCATTAAACAAAACATTTTTCGCTGGTATGAACATTGACTTCTCCAACTTTAAATAGTTCCTCTGTCCCTCCCTATCCCCTCCTCCTTCCCAGATCTCCCTCTATCTTCCTGTCTCCACCGATATCCTTCCTTTGTCCCGCCCCCCTGACATCAGTCTGAAGAAGGGTTTCGACCCGAAACGTCACCCATTCTTTCTCTCCTGAGATGCTACCTGACCTGCTGAGTTACTCCAGCATTTTGTGAATAAATACCTTCGATTTGTACCAGCATCTGCAGTTATTTTCTAACACTAGGTAATTTAAGGTGATTTTCCAAAACACACAAAATAGATAAAGAGTCCAACTGAAAGCATTCAAAGAGCAGGCCTCCACACCTGTGGTGAGCTAACGGAAAATTAAAACTAAAAGAAAAAGTAGGTAGTTGTGCAAATGTGGGTCAGAAAATTGGACAGGTCATGAAAAATAGCAGCAAATAACAAAAAGATTCACAAGGAAGGAAAAATGAAGAACAGGGGATCGAGCGAGCCAGAAATTCTCGACTCCAGCAGTGCAGGAGGTTCAGCTACTGAGAATGTACAAGACAGGGATCGGTCGGTACCTTTGTTTGATATTAGGGGGACTGAGGGACTGGGGGGGGGGTTAATTCTTTAGTCAGAGGGTGGTGAATCTGTGGAATTCATTGCCACAGACGGCTGTGGAGGCCAAATCATTGGGTATTTTTAAGGCGGAGATTGATATATTCTTGATTAGTACGGGTGTCAGGGCTTATGGGGAGAAGGCAGGAGAATGGGGTTAGGATGGAGAGTTAGATCAGCCACGATTGAATGGCGGAGTAGACTTGATGGGCCGAATGGCCTAATGCTGCTCCTAGAACTTATGAACTTATGAACCCATGAACTTAGGCAAGAAAACTGCAGATGCTGGTTTAAATCGAAGGTAGACACAAAATGCTGGAGTAACTCAGAGGGTCGGGCAGCATCTCTGGAGAGAAGGAATGGGTGACGTTTCGGGTCGAGATCCTTCTTCAGGGGAGGGGGCGGGACAAAGATAGGATGTAGTCGGAGACAGGAAGACTAGTGGGAGAACTGAGAAGGGGGAGAGGAACAGAGGAACTATCTGAAGTTAGAGAAGTCAATGTTCATACCGCTGTGGTGTAACCCGTTGAGTTACTCCAGCATTTTGTGTCTACCTGCCAAACCTAAGAATTGTCAATAAGGCTGGTTATAATGATCCAACCAACCCATTATTTATGAAATCATATGCCCTAAAACCTATGGACCTACTAGACTTTAAAACTCTACAAATATTGTTTAGAGCAAAAGAAAGAAGACTTCCTGACTGTATCCAAGGATTGTTTTCCGTGAGGGAGAGCACGTATCCACTCAGGGGAAATTATATATATGAAAACATGAGGGTGAGAACAAATGTGAAAAATAGATGTGTGACTGTTAAAGGGGTCAATTTATGGAATAGTTACAACAATTAATTAAAAGAGTGTAGTAATATGTGTAAATTCAAGAAAATGTTCAAAAATATTATATTTGAAAGATACAAAATATGTGATCAGCACTGAGAAATGACTGACATGACAGAAACGTAAGAAAATAACTGCAGATGCTGGTACAAATCGAAGGTATTTATTCACAAAATGCTGGAGTAACTCAGCAGGTCAGGCAGCATCTCAGGAGAGAAGGAATGGGTGATGTTTCGGGTCTGAAGGAGGGTCTCGACCCGAAACGTCACCCATTCCTTCTCTCCTGAGATGCTGCCTGACCTGCTGAGTTACTCCAGCATTGTGTGAAATAAATACCTTTGACATGACCGAAATGATGGTTCTTGACTACATTTGTGTTTCTTTCTATGTTTTGTTTATCCGCTTCTGACTTATGATGTTGTGATTTTTTAATTAAGTATTAAGGGTAGTCACAATAAGCTTTGGCTTCTGCCTACACCTTTTCTTTCAGTCAGAAAATATCATGTGTGATTATATTGTTTTATTTTTCATACAATGATTTTGTTCTATTTAACTTTCACAACTGTGTGGTCAATCTGTTGTATTGTATTGACCGGAACATAAATAAATTAAATAAACAAAGAAACTTATGAATATACAGCAAAGTGGTGCTAAGGAAAAGAATCAGCCACAATCTTATTAAACGGCAGAGAAGGTAATTCAGCTTCTATTTTCTCTTATGAAGAAGACTTTTGGTCAAGGCAACTGACGCTCTTTCAATGAAAAGTTTTTTTTAACAATAGTCTTTCAATACATCGTGGGTTTTCTCCGGGCGCTCCAGTTTCCTGCCATATCTCAAAGATGTGCAGGTTCGTAGGTTAGTTGGCTTTGGTTAAATATTGTAGAATTGTTCCTAGAGTGTAGGATAGTGCCAGTTGGCGTGGGGACTGTATCTCTAAAGTCTAAAGATCCAAAACATTTTACATGGGGCGGCACGGTAGCGCAGCGGTAGAGTTGCTACTTTACAGCGAATGCAGCGCCGGAGACTCAGGTTCGATCCTGACTACGGGTGCTGCACTGTAAGGAGTTTGTACGTTCTCCCCGTGACCTGCATGGGTTTTCTCCGAGATCTTCAGTTTCCTCCCACACTCCAAAGACGTACAGGTATGTAGGTTAATTGGCTGGGTAAATGTAAAAATTGTCCCTAGTGGGTGTAGGATAGTGTTAATGTACGGGGATTGCTGGGCGGCACGGACTTGGAGGGCCGAAAAGGCCTGTTTCCGGCTGTATATATATGATATGATATGATATGAAAATATCTGATGGCATAATTCTGAAACATAGGCAATGATGTCTATGTCTATTCTACAGTCTAAGAATAAAGGGGAGGCCATTTATAACTGAGGTGAGAAGGAACTTTTTCACCCAGAGTTGTGAATTTGTGGAATTCTCTGCCACAGAGGGCAGTGGAGGCCAATTCACTGGATGGATTTAAGAGAGAGTTAGATAAAGCTCTACAGGCTAGTGGAATCAAGGGATATGGGGAGAGGCAGGCACAGGTTATTGATTATGGAGGATCAGCCATAATCACAATGAATGGCGGTGCTGGCTCGAAGGGCCGAATGGCCTCCTCCTGCATCTATTTTCTATGTTTCTATGATGTCAAATAGTAAACATGGCAGCCAGCCTGTGCTCAATAAAATCTCATTGACACATCTCCTGTATGGTGATGTTGATTCAGATAGCAGCCTTGGTCAGGGCACCTTGCAAGACTTTACTTTAGACTTCAGCCAGGGTGGGAACACTGAGTCCGTGCAGACCACCCCATAGACTAGAACTGTGGACTATATTATGTTCCATATAGTGTAGACTATACTGCACTAACTACACTATGGACAACTTACAGAAGCCAATTAACCGGCTGGAGTTTAGAAGGATGAGAGGGGATCTTATAGAAACGTATAAAATTATAAAAGGACTGGACAAGCTAGATGCAGGAAAAATGTTCCCAATGTTGGGGGAGTCCAGAACCAGGGGACACAGTCTAAGAATAAAGGGGAGGCCATTTAAAACTGAGATGAGAAAATACTTTTTCACCCAGAGAGTTGTGAATTTGTGGAATTCTCTGCCACAGAGGGCAGTGGAGGCCAGTTCACTGGGTGAATTTAAAAGAGAGTTAGATAGAGCTCTAGGGGCTAGTGGAATCAAGGGATATGGGGAGAAGGCAGTCACGGGTTACTGATTGTGGATGATCAGCCATGATCACAATGAATGGAGGTGCTGGCTCAAAGGGCCGAATGGCCTCCTCCTGCACCTATTTTCTATGTTCTATGTAACCTACAACCCAGTACGTCTTTGGAATATGGAAGGAAACCGGAGCACCCAGAGAAAACCCAGGTGGTCACAGGGAGAACGTAAAAACACCATACAGATAGCACCCTTAGCCAGGATGGGACCTGGGTCTCTGGTGCTGTAAGGCAGCAACTCTACCGCTGCGCCACTGAGCCGTTCTTATGCTCTCCTTTAAATTGGAACATAGGACATCAAACTACTGCACAGGAGCAGGCCCTTCAGCCCCTCTATGCCTAACATGACACTAAGGTAAACTAGTCTTCACTGCATCCAGGTGATCCATACCCCTTCTTGGATAGAGTGGATGTGGAGAGGATGTTTCCATCAGTGGGAGAGTCTAGGACCTGAGGTCATAGCCTCAGAATTAAAGGATGTTCCTTTAGGAAGGAGATGAGGAGGAATTTCTTTAGTGAGAGGGTGGTGAATCTGTGGAATTATTTGCCACAGAAGGCCGTGGAGGCCGTCAATGGATATATTTAAGGCAGAGATAGATATATCCCTTTACCTCCCCCCTCGACTTCATCCAGGTTCACCTGCACCTCCTCCAACCTCATCTACTGTATCCGCTGTTCCAGATGTCAATTTCTCGACATCGGCGAGACCAAACGCAGGCTCGGTGATCGTTTCGCTGAATACCTTCACTCAGTCCGTCTTAACCAACTTGATCTCCCGGTGGCTCAGCAATTCAACTCCCACTCCCATTCCCAATCTGACCTTTCTGTCCTGGGCCTCCTCCATTGTCAGAGTGAGGCCCAGTGCAAATTGGAGGAACAGCACCTCATATTTCGCTTGGGCAGTTTACACCCCAGCGGTATGAACATTGACCTCCCTAACTTCAGATAGTCCCTGCATCCCCTCCCCCTTCCCAGTTCTCCACATAGTCTTCCTGTCTTCGACTACATCCTATCTTTGTCCCGCCCCCTCCCCTGACATCATTCTGAAGAAGGGTCTCGACCCGAAACGTCACCCATTCCTTCTCTCCCGAGATGCTGCCTGACCCGCTGAGTTACTCCAGCATTTTGTGTCTACCTTCGTTTTAAACCAGCATCTGCAGTTTTGTTCCTACACAGATATATTCTTGATTAGTACGGGTGTCAGGGGTTATGTAGAGAAGGCAGGAGAATGGGGTTAGGAGGGAGAGATCGATCAGCCATGATTGAATGGTGGAGCAGACTTAATGGGCTGAACGGCCTATTTCTGCTCCTATCACTTATGACCTTCCCTGAATCTCCTCTTAAATCCTTCTTCCTGCTTCCATTCCCATCCATGGCAGTGTATTCCAGGCACCCACCACTCTCTGTGTAAAAGAACTGCCTGCACATCTCCTGTAACCTTAAAGTTATGACCTTAAAGTTATTTTAAGGCCTACAGTGTCCGGGCCTACAGCGCCCCCCCGGGCCTACAGTGTCCGGGCCTACAACGGCCCCTGAGCCTACCTCCTCTGACCTTAATGTTATATGGTCTTTGACATTTTCACCCTGGGGAAAAAAGTGCTGATGTCTCACCCTATCTATGGCTCTGATATTTCTAGAGACTTCTCTCAGGTCTCCCCTCAGCCGTTGATGCTCCGAGGAAATCAATCCAACTTTGTCCAACCTCTCCTTATAGCTAATCCCTCTAATCATAGGCAACTTTCTGGTAAATCTCTGCACCCTCTCCAAATACGGGGTGTTCCGGCTAATAGGGGACAGTTGGCAACCCTAAAACATGACCCTCATGACTCTTATACCCAATACCCTAACCAATGACAAGCGGAGGCATATAGGCCAGATGCAGGCAGGTGGGACTTGTGTAGAAGGGGCATCTTGGTCGGCAAGAGCAAGTTGCTCGACTTGTGTTGCCAGTGTCAGAACACTGGATCACAAGATCTCTCTGTTCCCTCTGTTAAGGATTTTGCCATTAACTGCATACTTTTCCCCTCACATTTGACCCCCCCAAAGCACAACTCCTCACACTTGCTCAGATTAAACTCCATCATAAATCACAGGTGCAGAATTAGGCCATTCGGCCCATTGAGTCTGGTCCGCCATTCAATCCTGGCTGATCTATCTCTCCCTCTCAACCAAATTCTCCTCTCTTCTCCCCATAACCCCTGACACCCGTACTTATCAACAATCTGTCAATCTCCGCCTTAAAAATACAAATAACGGCCTCCACAGCCATCAGTGGGAATGAATTCCACAGATTCACCACCCTCTGACTAAAGACATTCCTCCTCATCTCCTTTCTAAAGTAACATTCTTTAATTCTGAGGCTGTGCCCTCTGGTCCGAGACACTCCCACTGGTGGAAACATCCTTTCCACATCCACTCTATCCAGGCCGCTCACTATTCGGTATGTTTCAATGAGGTCCCCCCTCATCCTTCTAAACTCCAGCGAGTACAGGCCCAGTGCTGTCAAACATGATGGCACTTTTAACAATGCAGCTAGGGTTGCCAACTATGTAACTCCCAAATAAGGGACAAGGTCAAGTCAAGTCAATTTTATTTGTATAGCACATTTAAAAACAACCCACGTTGACTAAAGTGCTGTAATCAGTTCAGGTACTAAGAATGAACATACAATAGCACACAAACATAACAGCACGTACATAAACAGTTCACAGCGCCCCCTCAGAGGGCCTCAAACGCTAGCGAGTAGAAATAGGTTTTGAGCCTGGACTTAAAGGAGTCGATGGAGGGGGCAGTTCTGATGGGGAGAGGGATGCTGTTCCACAGTCTAGGAGCTGCAACCGCAAAAGCGCGGTCACCCCTGAGCTTAAGCCTAGACAGCGGGATAGTGAGTAGCCCCAAGTCGGCCGACCTGAGGGACCTGGAGATAGAGAGGGGGGTTAGAAGGTGACGTCACCGCCCGCGCCCCACGTGACCTCACCCAGCCAGCGGCCACGTGTTCCCGCTCCACCAATGGCAGCCGCCCGGGCCGGGAGTCTGGTTGCTACGCAACCTCCGTTCGGTGAACACACTCGACCCCGCTCCCCGAACACACTCCGTTAGCCTACACTGTCCAGGCCTACAGTGGCCTCTGGGCCTACAGTGTCTGGGCCTACAGTGGCCTCTGGGCCTACAGTGTCTGGGCCTACAGCGGCCCCCGGGCCTACAGCGGCCCCCGGGCCTACAGTGTCTGGGCCTACAGCGGCCCCCGGGCCTACAGTGTCCGGGCCTACAGTGCCCCTCGGGCCTAATACAGGACAAGGGCGGTCCAGTACGGGACAAACAAATTTAGCCCAAAATACGGGATGTCCCGGCTAATGCGGGACAGTTGGCAACCCTAAGTGCAGCACTCCCTCATGGTGTCAACCTAGATCTCGTGCTCATTCCAATGTGTCGGACTTGAACTCAAATGCTTCTACTGAGGCAAGAGCCCTAGCTGCTGAGCAAAACTGATCCAGAAACATGGCAGTGAGTTTGCTGAGGGAGAAATTGTGCCTGAAGTTACGGTGTGCTTGCACTTGTCATCCCACTGAGATTAGTTCGGCGGCACAGTGGTGCAGCGGTAGAGCTGCTGCCTTACAGCACCAGAGACCCAGGTTCATTGTATTCACTGGAGAAGGATGAGAGGGGATCTTATGGAAATGTATAAAATTATGAAAGAACTAGACAAGCTAGATGCAGGAAAAATGTTCCCAATGTTGGGCGAGTCCAGAACCAGGGGCCACAGTCCCTGGGGAGGCCATTTAAAAGAGGAGGCCATTTAAAACTGAGTTGAGAAGAAACTTTTTCACCCAGAGAGTTGTGAATTTGTGGAATTCTCAGCCACAGAGGGCAGTGGAGGCCAATTCACTGGATGGATTTAAAAGAGAGTTAGACAGAGCTCTAGGGGCTAGCTGCACCTATTTTCTATGTTTCTATGTTTCTATTCCTGACTTGGGTGCGGTCTGTACGGAGTTTGTACGTTCTGCCCATGACTGTGTGGGTTTTCCCTGGGTGCTCCGGTTTCCTCCCACACTCCAAAGACACAGAGGTTTGTAGGTGAATTAGCTTTGGTAAAGATTGTAGATTGACCTTAGTGTGTTTAGGATGGTGCTAGTGTGCAGGGTGATCGCTGGTCGGCACCGACTCGACGGGGTGTAGGGCCTGTTTCTGTGCTGTATCTTAAAACTAAGCTAAACTAAAAGTTCCCCGCAAAAATCAACCGAATAAGAGAATTTACCTCCTTGGGGATTTGTCTTATTTTTATTCTGAAGTCATTCGTTTGCAATGCTCAGAACAATAATGTGATTTATGAAGAGCAATTTGGTGGGAAATGATGGCTACTGGAGGAACATATTGCACGAGTTGTGGAAATAAGGTCATGAGCACAGTTTCCTCCAGGGATCTTAACATGGCTGCAAAATGATAAAATACAAAAAGCTACTGTTCCAACAGCAGCAGCCATTCACTGGCACCTTCCGTAAAACATGTTTTGTGCATATAACTACCTCCGATTAATGCCAGCAAAAAGTTTCAAGTCAACAGTTACATCATCTCTCTGGTATAAGGATCATATTCAGTTCAATGAGAAGGAAAAATATCAAGGACTTCATTTTAAGGACAGGGATAATAAATAGAAAGCAGGGAGACTCAAGGAACTGCAGAGGCTGGAATATTGAGCAGTCCACAAAGTGCTGGATTAACTCAGCAGGTCAGGCAGCATCTGTGGAGGGAATGGGCAGGCGACATTTTGGGTCAGGACCCTTCTTCAGACTTGATAACAATACAATACAATACAATACAATATATCTTTATTGTCATCGTACAGGGGTACAACGAGATTGGGAATGCGCCTCCCATATGATGCAATAAATTAATTACCTAGTCAGTATTAATTTAAACAACCCAGTGAAACAAATGAGAACAGTTATAAAACAGAATAAAGAGCAAGTAGATCTGTGCCGGTTCACTGTGCGATGTGACCATCCGGCTCAGCAGGACCGGTTCATAGCAGCTATGGCCCTGGGGATGAAGCTGTTCCTGAGTCTGGAGGTGTGGGCGTAGAAGGCCTTGTATCGTCTGCCCGATGGTAGAAGTTCGAACAGACTGTTGCAGGAGGTGTGAGGAGTCTTTGTGGATGCTGGTGGCTTTTCTGAGGCATCGTGTGTTGTAGATGCCCTCCAAGGCTGGTAGCTGTGTTCCGATGGTCCTCTGAGCTCTATGGACTACCCGCTGAAGAGCTTTCCTCTCTGCCTCCGTGCAGCTGAGATACCACACAGGGATGCCACGCGTTAGGATGCTCTCTATGGTGCAGCGGTAGAAGGTCGTCAGCAGCTGTTGGGGCAGACCAGACTTTTTCAGTGTTCTTTGGTAGAACTTAGGTAGAAATAGAAGTTGCGAGAGTCGCCTGACAATATAATCTTGTCGGAGATAGACACAAAATGCTGGAGTAACTCAGCGGGACAGGCAGCATCTCTGGAGAGAAGGAATGGGTGACGTTTCGGGTTGAGACCCTTC
Organism: Rhinoraja longicauda; assembly: GCF_053455715.1. Taxonomy (NCBI): domain Eukaryota; kingdom Metazoa; phylum Chordata; class Chondrichthyes; order Rajiformes; family Arhynchobatidae; genus Rhinoraja; species Rhinoraja longicauda. Next base: position 4,166,692 of record NC_135957.1, read on the forward strand.
TTCAGACTGAAAGTCAGGGGAGAAGGAAACGAGAGATATATCATCATATCATATCATATATATACAGCCGGAAACAGGCCTTTTTGGCCCTCCAAGTCCGTGCCGCCCAGCGATCCCCGTACATTAACACTATCCTACACCCACTAGGGACAATTTTTTACATTTTACCCAGCCAATTAACCTACATACCTGTACGTCTTTGGAGTATATAGACGATGATGTGGAGAGATAAAGAACAATGAATGAAAGATGTGCAAAAAACGTAACGATGATAAAGGAAACAGGCTGTTAGCTGTTTGTTGGGTGAGAACGAGAAGCTGGTGTGACTTGGGTGGGGGAGGGATGGAGAGAGAGGGAATGCCGGGACTACCTGAAGTGAGAGAAATCAATGTTCATACCACTGGGCTGTAAGCTGCCCAAGCGAAATATGAGATAGACAATAAACAATAGGTGCAGGAGGAGGCCATTTGGCCCTTCGAGCCAGCACCACCATTCAATGTGATCATGGCTGATCATTTTCAATCAGTACCCTGTTCCTGCCTTCTCCCCATACCCCCTGACTCCTCTATCCTTAAGAGCTCTATCTAAGGATAGATGCTGTTCCTCCAATTTGCGTTTAGCTTCACTCTGACAATGGAGGAGACCCAGGACAGAAAGGTCAGTGTGGGAATGGGAAGGAGTAGGAGGTCACATTATCTCTGTCCACTTATTATCAACGTTGTAGGTTTATAAAACGGGTTCGTTTTAAAATTTGGAGTATAGTGTGCAGTTTTACATGTCCCACTATAGGATGTGGAGGCTTCGGAGAGGCTGAGGAAGAGGGTTACCAGAACACTGCCCTGATTTGAGGCACTGAAGCGCTGAAAACTGAGGTTGGACAAACTTGGATTGTTTTCCCTGGAGCATCAGAGGCCTAGCGGAGACTTGATACAAAGTTATGAGAGGTATAGATACAGTAGACAGACAGAACCAGCGCGGTGGCGCAGCAGTAGAGTTGCCGCCTTACAGCGAATGCAGCGCCGGAGACTCGGGTTCCATTCCCGACTATGGGCGCTGTCTGTACGGAGTTTGTACATTCTCCCCGTGACCTGCGTGGGTTTTATCCGAGATCTTCGGTTTCCTCCCACACTCCAAAGACGTACAGGGTTGTAGGTTAATTGGCTTGGTAAATGTAAAAATTGCCCCTAGTGGGTGTAGGATAGTGTTAATGTGCGGGGATCGCTGGTCGGCGCGGACCCGGTGGGCCGAAGGGCCTGTTTCCGCGCTGTATCTCTAAACTAAACTAAACTAAACTAAACTAAACTAAAAAACCTAAACCCTTTTGCCGAAGGTGGGAGTGTCAAATACGAGGGGGCATAATTTTAAGGTCAGAGATGGAGAGAGTAAGGGAGATATGCAGCACAAGATTGTTTACATTGTGAGTAGAGAGTGCCTGGAACATGTTGGCAAGGGCAACACTGCCTGACAGGATAGTGGTGATGAAGAGCTTTTAGATGGGAACATGGGTATGTAGGCAGTGGAGGGGTATGGATGCCGTGCAGGTAGAGGAGATCGGTTTAATTTGGCATCATGGTCGGCAGTAGGGTTGCCAACTTCCTCACTCCCAAAGAAGGGACAAGGTGACGTCACCGCCCCACGTGACCTCACCCAGCCAGCGGCCACGTGCTCTCGCTCCACCAATGGCGGCCGCCCGGGCCGGGAGGTGGGTTACTACCCAATTTCCTTTAGGCGGCGCCCGGGCCTCTGGGCCAACACTGCCCGGGCCTACAGCGGCCCCCGGGCCTACAGTGTCCGGGCCTACAGCGGCCCCCGGGCCTACAGTGTCCGGGCCTACAGTGTCCGGGCCTACAGCGGCCCCCGGGCCTACAGTGTCCGGGCTTACAGTGTCCGGGCCTACAGCGGCTCTTGGGCCTGAAGTGTCCGGGCCTACAGCGGCCCCCGGGCCTACAATGTCTGGGCCTACAGCGTCCCTTGGGCCTAATACGGGACAAGGGCGGTCCCGTACGTGACAAACCAATTTAGCCCAACATACGGGATATCCCGGCTAATACGAGACAGTTGGCAACCCTTATCGGCAGACATTGTGGGCCAAAGGACATGTTCCTGTGCTCCATGTTCTCTGTTCTTTTATTCTAGTCCGCACCGACCAGGGATCCCCGCACATTAGCACAAGCCTACACACACCAGGGACAATTACACTTATACCAAGCATACAAACTCAAGCCAATTAACCTACAAACTTGTACGTCTTTGACATGTGGGTGGAAAAGGAAGGTCTCGAAGAAAACCCATGCGGTGATGAGGACGTGCAAACTCCGTACAGACAGCACCCGTAGTGGGGATGAAACCTGGGTCCCTGTAAGGCAGCAACTTTACCGCTGCGCCACCGTGCCACTGTCAAATATACAAGCAGAATTTTAAGAGGTAATGTACACAAACCTCTTATGGGTCAAATTAACTTATTCTTCGGTCTACATGTTAAGGCAGCCAACACGAAGTCCCAAGACTCTACTCCTTCAGTTATGTTTCAAGGTGTGACTCTTGTGAATGACTTCCAGAGAGTTTTAGTTTAGTTCCGAAGTACCTGTTCAACTCTTCTGCCATTTCCTTGTTACCCATAATAATTTCACCTGTGTCTGCCTTCAAGGGACCCACATTTGTCTTTGCTAATCTTTTTCTCTTAACATACCTAAAGAAGCTTTTACTGTCCTTCTTTATATTCTTGGCCAGCTTCCCCTCGTACTTCATCTTTTCAGCCCGTATTGCCCTTTTCTGTTGTCCTTTGAAAGTTGCCTAATCCTCTGACTTCCTGCTACTCTTTGCTATCTTATACATCTTTTCTTTTAGTTTTATTCCATCCCTAACTTCCCTTGTCAGCCACGGTTGCCTCCTACTCCCCTTAGAATCTTTCTTCCTCTTTGGAATGAAATGATCCTGCATCTTCTGGATTATGCCCAGAAATTTCTGCCATTGCTGTTCCACCGTCATTCCTGCTAGGATCCCTTTCCATTCGACCTTGGCCAGCTCCTCTCTCATGCCTTCATAGTCCCCTTTGTTCAACTGCAACACTGACACTTCCGATTTAACCTTCTCCTTCTCAAATTGCCAATTAAAACTAATCATATTATGGTCACTACCTCCAAGCGGTTCCTTTACCTCGAGTTCTCTTATTAAATCTGGTTCATTGGACAACACTAAATCCAGAATTGCCTTTTCTCTGGTAGGCTCCATTACAAGCTGCTCTAAGAATCCATCTCAGAGGCACTCTACAAACTCTATTCCTTGGGGTCCAGAACCAACCTGATTTTCCCAGTTTACCTGCATATTGAAATCCCCCATCACCACAGTGGCATTACCTTTGTTACATGCCAGTTTTAACTCCTGCTGCATCTTACACCCTACATCCAGGCTACTATTTAGGGGTCTGTAGATGACATCAATTAGTGTCTTCTTGCCTTTACAATTCCTCAACTCAATCCAGTGACTCTACCTCATCAGTCCCAATGTCACCCCCCACAAGGGACTGGATTTCATCCCTCACCAGCAGAGCTACCCCACCGCCTCTGCCCACCTGCCTGTCCTTTCTATAGGATGTATAACCCTGAATATTCAGTTCTCAGTCCTGATCTTTCTGCAGTCAGGTCTCTGTAATCCCCACAATGTCATATCTACCAATCTCTAACTGAGCCTCAAGCTCATCCACTTTACTTCTTATACTTCACGCATTCATATATAGTACTTTTAATCTTTTGCTCATTTCAGCTTCCACATCGATTCCTATTACACTTGGCCTTTCTCTCCTATTGCTTTGTGAGACTTCTGTCCTGTTAATTCTGGCGTGTTTCTAAATTTTTCCTATACTCTCTTTCCCTTTAACTCCATCCTTGTCTATCCCATTTGATCAAGCATCATCTGTGGATAGACACCAGACAATGTTTTGGGTCTGATCAGTCTTTGTGTAGATAAAAAACGTGCAGGTCTTCTATGCCTTGGCAGACTATTATGCCAAAACATTTGTTCCAGTACTCTCTTGCCAAGTACTGCCTCAACATTTCACTGTTCTCAGCATTTATTGTGAAGTGCATTTTAAATCGTACATCTTGGCCGGGAATAATAAAGTAAGCATGCAGGTCCAGCACGCAGTGAAGAAAGCTAACGGCATGTTGGCCTTCATAGCGAGAGGATTTGAGTTTAGGAGCAAGGAGGTCCTACTGCAGTTGTACAGGGCCCTGGTGAGACCACACCTGGAGTATTGTGTGCAGTTTTGGTCTCCTACTTTGAGGAAGGACATTAATGCTATTGAGGGAGTGCAGCGTGGGTTCACCAGGTTAATTCCCGGGATGGCGGGACTGACATACGATGAAAGAATGGATCGACTGGGCTTGTATTCACTGGAATTTAGAAGGACGAGAGGGGATCTTATAGAAACATATAAAATTCTTAAGGGATTGGACAGGCTAGATGCACGAAAAATGTCCCCGTTGTTGGGGGAATCCAGAACCAGGGGTCACAGTTTAAGAATAAGGGGTAGGCCATTTAGGACTGAGATGAGGAAAAGCTTTTTCACCCAGAGAATTGTGAATCTGTGGAATTCTCTGCCACAGAAGGCAGTGGAGGCCAATTCACTGGATGTTTTCAAGAGAGAGTTGGATAGAGCTCTTCGGGCTAAAGGAATCAAGGAATATGGGGAAAAAGAAGGAACGGGGTACTGATTGTGAATGATCAGCCTTGTGAATGATCAGCCATGATCATATTGAATGGTGGTGGTGGCTCGAAGGGCCGAATAGCCTCCTCCTGCACATACTTTTCTATGTTTCTATGTTTATAAGATCCAGAGCCACAACAAAATGGAGTTGGAGGGGGTTTAATTTAATGGATCTTTCATAGAGCCAGAATGGAGATGATGGGCCAAAGAGCCTCAATATTTTGTGATGCTGTGACCGAACAAAGAAAATACACTTATTAATTTTGTAATGCACTTTTTCAAACACCTGTATCATCCAATGAATAGACCATTGGGAATACAAACTGGGCAGTCACGGTGGCGCAGCGGTAGAGTTGCTGCCTTACAGCGATTGCAGCGCCGGAGACCCGGGTTCCATCCCAACTACGGGTGTTGTCTGTACGGAGTTTGTACGTTCTCCCTGTGACCTGCGTGGGTTTTCTCCGAGATCTTCGGTTTCCTCCCACACTCCAAAGACGTACAGGTTTGTAGGTTAATTGGCTTGGTAAATGTAAAAATTGTAAAAATTGTCCCTAGTGGGTATAAGATAGTGTTAGTGTGCGGGGATCGCTGGTTGGCGTGGACCCGGTGGGCCGAAAGGGCTTGTTTCCGCGCTGTGTCTCTAAACTATATAAAGCCTTTAATGGTGCCAATGGCCCCATTGTTCTATTGAAGGATCACTGAAACAGTAACTCCAGAGGCTTACTTAACTTGCTTACTATGTCCAGCATGTTCTGCTTTTGTTTCAGTCTTCATCCGGTGAGGCATTGAGCATAGTTGGGGATATCATCTTTCAGTTGTATAAAACATCGGTTCGGTCACACTTGGAGTATTGTGTGATGGTCTGGTTGCCATATTACAGGAAAAATCTGATTTGGCTAGAGAGGGTGCATAAATTCACAAGGATGGTGGCTGGATTGGAGGGCATGAGTTATTGGAGATGATTGGATAAGGAGGGTTTGTTCTGGAGTGAGGAAGGCTGAGAGGTGACATGAAAGATGTATATAAAAGTATCAGAGGCATAGATAAAGAGCCAATAGACAATAGACAATAGGTGCAGGAGTAGGCAATTCGGCCCTTCGAGCCAGCACTGCCATTCAATGTGATCATGGCTGATCATCAACAATCAGTACCCCGTTCCTGCCTTCTCCCCATACCTCCTGACTCCGCTATCCTTAAGAGCTCTATCTAGCTCTCTCTTGAATGCATCCAGAGAATTGGCCTCCACTGCCTTCTGTGGCAGAGAATTCCACAGATTCACAACTCTCTGGGTGAAACAGTTTTTCCTCATCTCCGATCTATATGGCCTACCCCTTATTCTTAAACTGTGGCCCGTGGTTCTGGACTCCCCCAACATTGGGAACATATTTCCTGCCTCTAGTGTGTCCAATCCCTTAATAATCTTATATGTTTCATAAGATTCCTCTCTCATCCTTCTAAATTCCAGTGTATACAAGCCCAGTCGCTCCACTCTTTCAACATACGACAGTTCCACTATCCCGGGAATTAACCTCGTGAATCTACTCTGCACTCTCTGTCAGTGTCTGTCTACTACTGAAGGGGTGTTTAGACCTAGAGGGGTGTTTAGATCTAGTTCAGTTCATAGACTCATTCAGCCATATAGCATGGAAACAGGCCCTTTGGCCCAACCTGCCTATGTTGACCAAGATGTCCCATCTACACTAGTCCCACCTGCCCGCATTTGGCTCATATCTCTCTAAACATTTCTTATCTATGTACCTGTCCAAATGACTTTTCGGTGAGAAGGAGGAGATGTAATGGGGATCTGATGGATACATTATTCACACAAAGTGGAGTTGGTGTCTGTAATGGACTGCCAGAGGAGATGGTGGAGGCAGGAACTGACAACATTGTAAAGGCATCTTGCCAGGTACCTTAAATACTTAATTTCTATGTGATAGTGCTTTACTTTAGTCTTGGAAATTCTGGTGAGCACAGATCAATATTTGAGAACACAGAGATACAAACTATTGTGCTACTGGATAAAGAGGGCACTGATAGTCACATTCCATCTACACCTCACGCTGCCTCGGCAAGGCCAGCAGCCCAGACCATCACACAAACCAACCTCCCTTCCATTGACTCCACCTACACCTCACGCTGCCTCGGCAAGGCCAGCAGCATAATCAAGTACCAGTCTCACCCTGGCCACTCCCTCTTCTCCCCCCTCCCTTCAGGCAAGAGGTACAGAAGTGTGAAAACGCACACCTCCAGATTCAGGAACAGTTTCTTCACAGTTACTATTGGGCAACTGCCCCATGGATGCTGCCTGACCCGCTGAGTTCCTCCAGCACATTGTTTGCCTCTCTGCTCTTAAACTTCTATTTTCCAGCGGCTTTCAGCTTTTAAGTTGAGACAAGTGTTTTTCCAAATGTGGGAAGCAGTCAGCCGTGTGGATTGGCAGATACTACGCTCATTAGGAAAAAAAAGCGTTGGAGAGATGAGATCATGTTGCATCAGTTGTTGGCTTTGGTACAGCTTTAACTTTTAAACAGTTAGGAGAACATGGATTAGGGGGCATTGGCTACAACGTAAAGTTTAGTTTAGTTTAGAGACACAGCGCGGAAACAGGCCCTTCGGCCCACCATGTCCGTGCCGCCCAGCGATCCCCGCACATTAACACCATCCTACACACACTAGGGACCATTTTTACATTTACCAAGCCAATTGTATCCTTATTGTTTTGATGTGGTTATGCTTTATTCTTAATTGTTAACTGTATGTTTGTGTTGTCATTTGTGAGCGGAGCACCAAGGCACATTCCTTGTATCTGCACATACTTGGCCAATAAACTTATTCATTAACCTACAAACCTGCTCGTCTTTGGAGTGTGGGAGGAAACCGAAGATCTCGGAGAAAACCCACGCAGGTCACGGGGGGAACGTACAAACTCCGTACAGACAGCACCGGTAGTCGGGATGGAACCCGGGTCTCCGGCGCTGCATTCGCTGGAAGGCAGCAACTCTACCGCTGCGCCACCGTGACCGCTCCGTAAAGTTGGACAGACGGATTTTTTTCTCTTGTGCGCCAGAGGTTGAGTGGAGGGAGACCTGAGAGGAATTATGAGAGGCATAGGTAGGAGAGACAGTCTTTTTCCCAGGGTGCAAATGTCAAAGACTGGGGGGCACAGGTCCAAGGTGAGAGGGGCAATGTTAATGGAGACCAGACCAAGTGGACCCGTTGGGCCCAAACCTCTCCTGCATTGGTGCAGCACCCTCTCCTCCCCCACTCCCCTCTCACCCCCCTCCCTTCCTCCTCTCTCCCCTCCCCCCTCCCCCTCCCCACCTTCCCCTCCCCCCACTACATCCCTTTGAACCCCTCCTTATCCTCCCTCCCACCCCCCTTCCTTCCCCTCCCTCCCTAAGAGATAGATTTAAACTTTAAAAGGTGAATAACTTTAAAAATATAACACCGATTTCAATGAAACGTCTTCCATTAGCACCAAAGGGACGACGGTGAGTAAGGTGGGCCTAAAATTGTCATGCTATCATGTTAGCTGTAGTTCAGGAACAAACAAACAAACAAACGAGAGTTTTATTATATAGATTTGCGGGGCAGGTTTTTTACACAGAGGGTGGTGGGGGCGTGGAACACGCTGCCAGGGGTAGTGGTGGGAGGCCGTTACGATAGTGGCGTTTAAGATGGGCACATGGACGTGCAGGGAACAGTCGGATGTGGATCACCTGCAAGCAGATGAGATCACAGCGTATTACATACATCTTCAAGCACTGGCTACGTTCCTCTACCGAACTGTACCCAGGAAGGGAAGGCGTTATGATTGATGTTAACTAGGCGGGGTTAATGGTACTGAGGTAACTATGTTATTGGTTGCATATAAACCATCTACAATTTAACTTGGCATCATGTTCGATTCAAACAGAATGAGCCAAAGTGCTGTACTCCTCGGACCTTAGAACGTATTTTAGAGGTGATGTGTGGGGTGAGTTTTTTCAAGAGAGAGAGGTGAGCACCTGGAGAAGGTGGTGCGGGAAGATTGGAGAGTGGCGTTTAAGTGGCTTTTAGATAGGCACATATCAACATATCAACCTTCACAGAATCTGAGGCGACACGGCGCCAGAGACCCGGGTTCCATCCCGACTACGGGTGCCGTCTGTACTGAGTTTGTACCTTCTCCCCGTGACCTGCGTGGGTTTTCTCCAGGTGCTCCGGTTTCCTCCCACACTCCAAAGACGTCAGCTTTGAAGGTTAATTGGCTTCTGTAAATTGTAAATTGTCCCAAGTGTGTAGAGTAGAACCAGTGTGTGGGTGATCGTTGTTCGACGCGGACTGCCACAACCAGAGAGCAGTGCTGAACTACTATCTACCTCATTGATGATCCTCAGACTATCCTTGATTGGACTTTGCTGGCTTTACCTTGCACTTATCGTTATTCCCTTATCATGTGTCTATACACTGTAAATGCATTGATTGTAATCATGTATTGTCTTTCAGCTGACTGGTTAGCACGCAACGAAAGCTTTACACTGTACCTCGGTACACGTGACAATGTAAAATCATGATGGGAATAGATAGGGGTTATTGCACAGTCTTTAACCAGGGTAAGATAATCAAGAACCAGATTACATAGGTTTACGGTGGGAGGGTCAAGATTTAATATGAATTTGAGGGGCAACTTTTTCACTCAGGGAGTGATGGGTACATGGACCGAGCTGCCAGAGGAGGTAGTCGAGGAAGATACTATAACAGCATTTAAAAGACACTTGGACAGATACATGGATAGGAAAGGTTTAGACATGGCTAGATGCAGGCAAATGGGACTAGCTTAGATGGGGCATCTTGGTTGGCATGACTAGTTGGCCAAAGGACTTGTTTCCATGTTGTATGACTATGACACTATTATTGTCCTGTGTGCCGAGGTACAGTGAAAACGTTTGTTTTGGATGCTGTGCAGTTAGATGATACAGTGCACAATATCGTTCTCAGCATTGTAGTGCACCAGTTCCATAGGCAGAGTCCAATGTCCCCAATGAGGCAGAGGTTTATTGGATCGTACCCTAGCTTATGGAAAGACCGTTCAGACGCCTAATAACAGGGGGTGTTACTGAGTCTGGTGGTGCAGGAGGAGGCCATTCGGCCCTTCGAGCCAGCACCGCCATTCATTGTGATCATGGCTGATCATCCGCAATCAGTAACCCGTGCCTGCCTTCTCCCCATATCCGTTGATACCACTAGCCCCTAGATCACAGACATTCAGCCAGAATAACACCCTTCACACCCCCTGTCTTCTATTGGTAAACCAGTTTAATTTAGTTTAGAGATACAGCGTGGAAACAGGCCCTTTCGGCCCACCAGGTCCGCACCGACCAGCGATCCCCACACATTAACACTATCCTACACCCACTAGGGACAATTTTTACATTTACTAAGCCAATTAATCTACAAACCTGCACGTCTTTGGAGTGTGGGAGGAAACCGAAGATCTCGGAGAAAACCCACGCAGGTCACGGGGAGAACGTACAAACTCCGTACAGACAGCACCCGTAGTCGGGATGGAACCCGGGTCTCCGGCGCTGCATTCGCCGTAAGGCAGCAACTCTACCGCTGCGCCACCGTGCCGCTCAAGATCAGCCAAGATGGTTGGCAGAGCAGTCTCGATGGGCAGAGTGGCCTACTTTTGCTCCAATCTCTTACGATCATCTTGAGTGCAGTGAACACAAAATGAATGTAATGATTTTCTCTCTTTGCCTTAAGATATTAATTCTACTGTCACTAAAGATTTTCACTGGAGAGCCAGGAATGAGACACAATACCGGGAGTAATAGAAAATATTTTAATTAAAAACCATCAGGGTAAACAATGCCCTAGGCAGAAGTAAAGACCTGCTTTAAAAAAACAATTTGAAAGCTTTCAGCATGTTCTCATTAATAACACTTCAGCAACCAGGTCTTCAAAATACAGTAAGCAACAGTCCTTTATATATTGTTATGCAGTTCTTAAAAAAAGTGAGTCCATTTCTTAATGTTTAATGGCTCAATTTTGATTCTATGTTGAAACTAAGAACTTGTGATTATCTTGTTAAGGTGAAGGATTATACTTCTTATAATATGTCACTGTAATTACTAAATGCCTATTAGAGAGTAAACAAGGCATGCCGATATTTTGGAAATAGTAGGGAAAAAAAGCATGCGGTGGAAATCAACGGGTCAGGCAGCATCTGTGGAGGAAAATAGGCCTTCAACATTTGGGGACAGATCCCTTTCACTGGATGAAGGGTTTAGATGAAGACTGTTCAAACATTGATTGTCCACTTCCTTCCACAGATGCTGCCTGACCCATTGGGTTTTTCCACCTGCTTTCAACTTCAGAGATGCAGCATGGTAACAGGCCCTTTGGCCCACCAAGTCCGCGCCGACCAGCGATCTCCCCGTACACTTGCACCATTAGGGATGATTTATAATTTTACCGAAGCAAATTAACCTACAAACCTGTTCGTCTTTGGAGGGTGGGAGGAAACCGGAGCACCCGGAGAAAACGCACTTGGTCACAGGGAGAACGTACAAACTCCGTACAGACAGTACCCATTGTCAGGATCGAACGCGGGTCTTTGGCACTGTGAGGCAGCAAATCTACCTCTGCGCCACTGTGATTCATGGATAGGACATCGTGGTCGGCATGGACAAATTGGGCCGAAGGGCCTGCCTCCAAGTTGTATGACTCTAGGACTCTATCATTCCTTCATTACTACTAGGTCTACACTGATGAGCCAAAACATTATGACCACTGACAGGCGAAGTGAATTACATTGAGTAATCTTATTACAATGGCACCTGTCAAGGGGTGGGATATATTAGGCAGCAAGTGAACAGTCAGTTCTTGAAGTTGATGTGTTGGATGCAGGAGAAATAGGCAGGAGTAAAGACCTGAGCGACTTTGACAAGGGCCAAATTGTTATGGCCAGACGACTGGGTCAGAGCATCTGTGAAACGGCAAGGCTTGTGGGGTGCTCCCGGTCAGCAGTGGTGAGTACCTACCGACAGTGGTCCGAGGAGGGACAAACCACAAACCGGCGACAGACAGGGTGTTGGGCGCCCAAGGCTCATCGATGCGCGAGGGCAACGAAGGCTATCCCGTCTGATCCGAACCGACAGAAGGTTGACTGTGGCACAAGTCACAGAAAATGTTAATGGTGGTCACGGGAGGAATGTGTCACAATACACAGTGCATCGCACCCTGCTGCGTATGGGGCTGCACACGGAGGACCAACAGCATATTAGGCAGGTGGGCATAATGTTTTGGCTGATGTGCAACAATTCTCTCTGCAATATACTGTGTCAATAGGGGTGAGACATTCAAAGTGGCAGGTCACCACGACTGTTCCAAGGACAAGTAGGGAAGGCAGTTAATGTTGGCTTGTCAGCATAACTATGGACCCCAAAAAAACCCAAACAAACCGGCGACCAGTGATAAATTCAGGATGGGTGCAATAGGCGGATGGGATGCTAAATGAGAATGAATGGTAACTGGGAAATAAATGGCAAACTCGAGCTGGATGGTAACCAAAACACCAATGATAAAGGGTTCAGAATGAAAGGGTGCAGAGAAGATTCACGAGGATGTTGGCAGGACTAGAGGGTGTGAGTTACAGGGAGAGGTTGAGTAGGCTGGGTCTCTATTCCATGGAGCGCAGGAGGATGAGGGGAGGTCTTATAGAGGTGTACAAAATCATGAGAGGAATAGATCGGGTCGATGCACAGAGTCTCTTGCCCAGAGTAGGGAATCGAGGACCAGAGGAAATAGGTTCAAGGTGAAGGGGAAAAGATTTATTAGGAATCTGAGGGGTAGCTTTTCCACACAGAGGGTGGTGGGTGTATGGAACAAGCTGCCAGAGGAGGTAGTTGAGGCTGGGACTATCCCATCGTTTAAGAAGCAGTTGGACAGGCACATGGATAGGACAGGTTTGGAGGGATATGGACCAAGCGCAGGCAAGTGGGACTAGTGTAGCTGGGACATTGTTGGCCGGTGTGGGCGAGTTGGGCCAAAGGGCCTGTTTCCACACTGTATCACTCTATGACTCTATGAAGGGCCTGTTTCCACACTGTATCACTCTATGACTCTATGAAGGGCCTGTTTCCACACTGTATCACTCTATGACTCTATGACTATAAACCATGTTGATGGTAAATTAAGTTGAGGGCTGCAGGTGGAGCTTCTGCCTCACAGCACCAGAGAGCCGGGTTCGATCCTGACCTTGTGGGTTTCCTCCGGGTGCTCCGGTTTCCTGCCACTTCCCAAAAACATGCAGTTTTGGAGGTTAATTGGCCTCTGTATACAGGGAGAGGATGAGAATGTTGGATAACATAGAACTAGTGAAAATGGATGATTGATGGCCAGCGTGGGCTCAATGGGCCAAAGGGCCTGTTTCCATGCTGTATCTTTTAATACAATTCAATTCAATTCATAGGTTGAAAAGTAAAAAATTCGATGGATGGTATATGTAGAATGGATAATAACCTGGACAAAAATGGTAAAGAGAGGACTGATAAATAGGGATGGATCGCAAACAAAGGAGGAAGAATAAAGAGGAAATAGATGAAAAACTGGGATGGGGAAGCTAAATAGGAGGTGAACGGAAGATCAAAGGGCAGCGCCGTGGCGCAGCGGTAGAGTTGCTGCCTCACAGCGCCAGACCCGACTTCCATCCTGACTACGGGTGCTGTCTGTACGGAGTTTGTACGTTCTTCCCGTGACCGCGTGGGTTTTTTCCGGGTGCTCCGGATTTCCTCCCACACTCCAAAGACGTGCAAATTTGTAGGTTAATTGGCTTCTGTAAAATGTAAATTGTGTGTAGGATAGAACTAGTGTGTGAGTATATTGGTTGGCGCGGTCTCAGCATGCCAAGGGTCTTGCTTCAATGCTGCATCTCCAAACTAAACTAAACTGAACAGGGGATGGATGCTAAACAGGCTCTGGGCAGTCAAATGGAAACTCATGGCCAACAGTGCATGTATGGAAAACAAGATGGTGATAATCTCATGATTTTTTTTGGTTTAGTTTAGAGATACAGCGCGGAAACAGGCCCTTTGGCCCACCGGGTCCGCGCCGACCAGCGATCCCCGCACATTAACACCATCTTACATCCACTAGGAACAATTTTTACATTTACCAAGCCAATTAACCTACACGTCTTTGGAGTGTGGGAGGAAACCGAAGCACCCGGAGAAAACCCACGCAGGTCACGGGGAGAACGTACAAACTCCGTACAGACAGCACCCGTAGTCGGGATGGAACCCGGGTCTCCGGCGCTGCATTTTCTGTAAGGCAGCAACTCTACCGCTGCACCACCCTCTATGTGGTACAGAGTGTATGATGGTAGGATTAGATGGTAGTCTCCAGATGGTGCACTGGAGATGTGCAGTAAGTGTGGGCGCGATGGTAAATACAAGACTGATAGTAAATTAGAGTTTAATGAGGCAGTGACATGGTTTGATGAGCTGGAAAATAAGGGATGTTTTGGAAAACTGGAGATGAAGGGTGGGCATCGTGTGATGATGATGAACAGAAAATGGACGCCAAGCAACATATAATGTCAGAACCAAAACACAGCGTTGCTGGAGGAACTCAATGGGTCAGGCAGCATCTGGGGGAACATAGACATAGAACCATGGACATAGAAACATAGACATACAAACATAGAAAATAGGTGCAGGAGGAGGCCATTCGGCCCTTCGAGCCAGCACCGCCATTCATTGTGATCATGGCTGATCATCCACAATCAGTAACCCGTACCTGCCTTCTCCCCATATCCCTTGATTCCACTAGCCCCTAGAGCTCTATCTAACTCTCTCTTAAATTCATCCAGTGAATTGGCCTCCACTGCCCTCTGTGGCAGAGAATTCCACAAATTCACAACTCTCTGGGTGAAAAAGTTCCTTCTCACCTCAGTTTTAAATGGCCTCCCCTTTATTCTTAGACTGTGTGGCCCCTGGTTCTGAACTCCCCCAACATTGGGAACATTTTTCCTGCATCTAGCTTGTCCAGTCCTTTTATAATTTTATACGTTTCTGTAAGATCCCCTCTCATCCTTCTAAACTCCAGTGAATACAAGCCCAGTCTTTCCAATCTTTCCTCGTATGTCAGTCCCAGAGACAGCATGTCCGAGCGTCCCCTCAGAAGCCGTTGGCCGAGACGAAGAGCGTAACCTTGGACAGGTGCTTGGCATGGAAAGTGCGGTTGTAGTATTCGGACATGTCCACGTCCACCTCCACGGTGCACGGCCCCACCAGCGGCTGGACCAGGATCAGCTCTCCCGTCCGCCGGTCCGACCGCTGCACCACGAACTGGCCGCGGTTCCTTCCCCCGGCGATGCCGAAGCGCAGGCTGTCCGCGCCGGGCCTGCCAGGGGCAGCGGCCGTGGCGATGCGGAATAGCGTGACCGGGGTCTTCAGCTTGGAGGGCATGGAGAGGTAGTGGAAGGAGATGGTTTTGGCAGCGTGGTGGCACGACTTGCTGTTCATCGGGCAAGGGTGGCGCTCACAGTGGCTGAAAAACAAGGGCAACACAAGCTGTATTCCATCTGCAGTACAAATTACTGAAGTGTCCCGATTATGGTTGCCAACTGTCCCGTATTAGCCGGGACATCCCGTATATTGGGCTAAATTGGTTTGTCCCGTATGTGCCCACCCTTGTCCTGTATTAGGCCCGGACGGCATAGTGGGCCCGGACACTGTAGGCCGAGACACTGTAGGCCCAGGGGCTGCTGTAGGCCCGGACACTGTAGGCCGGACACTGTAGGCCCGGACACTGTAGGCTCGGACACTGTAGACCCGGATTCTGTAGGCCCGGACACTGTAGGCCGAGACACTGTAGGCCCAGGGGCTACTGTAGGCCCGGACACTGTAGGCCCAGACACTGTAGGCCCGGGGGCCGCTGTAGGCCCGGACACTGTAGACCCGGACTCTGTAGGCCCGGGGGCTGCTGTAGGTCCGGACAGTGTAGGCCCGGAGGCCAGTGAGCCGCCTGACAGAGGTTGCGTAGCAACCCGCCTCCCTGCCCGGGTGGCCGCCATTGGTGGAGTGGGATCACGTGGTCGCTGGCTGGGTGAGGTCACGTGGGGCACGGGGCGGTGACGTCACGTTTTGTTCCTTACTTGGGAGTGAGAACGTTGGCACCCCTAGTCCCGATTATGTTGCTGGGGTAACTCAGCGGGTCAGGCCTCATCTGTGGAGAACATGGGTAGGTGACGTTTTGGGAGACGTTGCTGTGTTGATCCAAGTTGACTCTTTAACTCTCCCTCCCATTCCCAATCTGACCTTTCTGTCCTGGGCCTCCTCCATTGTCAGAGTGGACCCCAGTGCACCTCATATTTCGCTTGAGCAGCATACACCCCAGTGGTATGAACATTGATTTCTCCAACTTTATGTAACCCCGGCATTCCCTCTCTCTCTCTCCCTCCCTCCCCCACCCAAGTCGTACCAGCTTCAAAGTCGTCTTGTTGAGTCTTATTGTCTGTAACTTATTTTCACCCAACAAACAGCTTACAAAGGCCAGTTTCCTTTATCATTGTTACATATTTGCATATCTTTCATTTATTTGTTCTATATCTCTCTACATCACCATCTATATCTGTCATTTCCCTCTCCCCTGACTCTCAGTCTGAAGAAGGGTCTCGACCCGAAACGTCACCCTTTCTCCAGAGATGCTGCCTGACCCGCTGAGTTACTCCAGCTTATTGTGCCTATTTAGATACAAGGAACTGAATACGCTGGTTATTGCAAAAAAAGACACAAAGTGTTGGAGTAACTCAGCGGGTCAGGCAGCATCTCTGGAGAACATGGATGGGTGACGTTTCGGCTCAGAATCTATCTCGAGACGGATTCAGTCTGAAGAAGTAGCCCGGTCTGAAACGTCATCCATCCACGTTCTTCAGAGATGCTGCCTGACCTGCTGAGTTACTCCAGCACTCTGTGAAACGTCACCCATCCATGTTCTCCAGAGATGCTGCCTGACCCGCTGAGTTACTCCAGCACTCTGTGAAACGTCATCCATCCACGTTCTCCAGAGATGCTGCCTGACCCGCTGAGTTACTCCAGCACTCTGTGAAACATCACCTATCCATGTTCTCCAGAGATGCTGCCTGACCCGCTGAGATCCTGACTACGGCTGCTGTCTCTACGGAGTCAGCACGTTCTCCCTGTGACCACATGGCTTTTCTCCGGGTGCTCCGGTTTCTTCCCACACTCCACAGATTGGCAGCTTTGTAGGTTAATTGGCTTCTGTAAAATTGCAAATTGTCCCTCGTGTGCAGGACAATGCAAGTGTCACCTGTCGGCATGAACCCGGTGGGCCGAAGGGGCTTTTTTCCCACCCTGTATCTCTAAACTAAACTAAACTAAATTGATCCAATTATGACCCAATCCCACTGTTTCAAAAAAATAGCAGGAAAGATATTGGTCGTGGGCATTATTTGTTTCTTACTCAGATCACAAGAGTAAATACATTTGATCGTGTCCCTTGCTATATACAAATAGGCCGATGGGTTTTCCTCACTGAAAGAAAAGGCAGCACTATAGAAGACTTACTTATGCAGGCAGTGGAGGCCAATTCACTGGATGAATTTAAAAGAGAGTTAGATAGAGCTCTAGGGGCTAGTGGAATCAAGGGATATGGGGAGAAGGCAGGCACGGGTTACTGATTGTGGATGATCAGCCATGATCACAATGAATGGCGGTGCTGGCTGGAAGGGCCGAATGGCCTCCTCCTGCACCTATTTTCTAAGTCAAGTCTAAGTATCTACGTACACAATATGCTTTTAGGTCGGTACATGGGTATGCAGAAGTATGGATCATGTGCATGCTGAGAAGATTAGTTTAACGGCATCATGTTCGGTTGGATCACTGTGGGCTGAAGGGCCTGTTGATTCTGTCTGAAGAAGGGTCCCGACCTGAAACGTCACTGATCTATGTTCATCAGAGATGCAGCCTGACAAGCTGAGTTACTCCAGCACTTTGTGCCTTTTTCAATGTGAGTCTATATCCTATCTCGGCTGGCACGGACCCAGTGGGCTGAAGGGCTTGTTTCCGAGCTGTATGACTATATCTCCGTGATTGAAAGATCAGCCCAGCTTATGTGGCCCCACTCAAAGAGCCATAGAGACATACAGAGTGGAAACTAGGCCCTTCCGTCCAAGTACGTCTATGCCGACCAATGTGTCCCATCTACACTCGTCTCACCTGCCTGCATTTGGTCCATATCCCTCTAAACCTGTCCTAGCCATGTACCTGTTTCTTAAACGTTGTGATAGTCCCAGCCTCAACCACCTCCTCTGGCAGCTCATTCCATACACCCACCTCCCTTTGTGTGTAAAAGTTGCCACTCGGGTTCCTATTGAATCTGTTCCCCCTTCACCTTAAACCTATGTCCTCTGGTCCTCAATTCCCCTGCTCTGGGCAAGATACTCTGTGTGTTTACCCGATCTATTCCTGTCATGATCTTATATCTATACGATCACCCTCTCGTGCTCTTGCGCTCCAAGGAATAAAGTCCCAGCCTGCCCAAACTCTCCCTTTAGCTCAGGCCCTCGAACTGCCACACATACAAGCTTCAAGATAGACACAAAATGAATGCTGGAGTAACTCAGCGGGACAGGCAGCATCTCTGGAGAGGAGGAATGGGTGATGTTTCGGGTCGAGACCCGTCTTCAGACTGAGAGTAGGGGGAAAGGGAGACACAGAGATAAGGAAGGGTAAGGTGTGAATACGAGACATCAAAGGGGAATAGATCATTGTTAGGTAGGGGAAGGTGACAACGAGGCTTACAATGTAAAATGTTATCAGGAGGACAGTCTGATAACCAATCAGCTATCAATCTATTCTACAACTTCCTTAATCTGCGTCCCCTTTGATCTCTCGTTTTCACACCTTACCCTTCCATATCTCTGTCTCCCTGTCCCCTGAGTCTCAGTCTGAAGAAGGGTCACGACCTGAATCATCACCCATTCCTTCTCTTCACAGATGCTGCCTGACCCGCTGAGTTACTCCAGCACTCTGTGAAACGTCACCCATCCATGTTCTCCTGAGATGCTGCCTGACCCGCTGAGTTACTCCAGCACTCTGTGAAACGTCACCTATCCATGTTCTCCAGAGATGCTTCCTAACCCACTGAGTTACTCCAGCACTCTGTGAAACGTCACCTATCCATGTTCTCCACAGATGCTGCCTGACCCGCTGAGTTACTCCAGCTCTCTGTGAAACGTCACCCATCCATGTTCCCCACAGATGCTGCCTGACCCGCTGAGTTACTCCAGCTCTCTGTGAAACGTCACCCATCCATGTTCCCCAGAGATGCTTCCTAACCCACTGAGTTACTCCAGCATTTTGTGCCTATCTTTGGGGTAAAGCAGCGTCTGCAGTTCCTTCCCACACATGCAAGGTTCAGGGGTGGATGCCGAGGGGCACACTGACTCACAATGGCGATGTTTTCACGTAGCTGACGTTGTCGTGAGGCAGTGGACACTGTGGGTTGACACACTCATATCCTCCACCCGTGTTGATACAGGTCGCCTCTGTTGTGCAGTTGTGCTGCGATGTTGCACACTCATCTACATCTGGAAGGACAAGAGCAAATGTGCATGGTTGGGGCATCCACAGTCTTGCAAAGACTGTTCCAGAGGAACAAGATGAACCACTCCGTCGAAATCGCCTATACTGAAGTGTAGTACGCAAAGGAGCGTAACATCCGCCATTTTAGTAGGCAAAACCCACCGTTCTCTACGCCTCTCGCAGTGTTTTGGGGGAACGGTATGTGTGATGATACCATTAAAATGCAGAATATATCTCTTGAAAGACTGGAGCGACTGTGCTTGTATACAGTGGAATTTAGAAGGATGAGAGGGGATCTTATCGAAACGTATAAGATTATTAAGGGGTTGGACACGTTAGAGGCAGGAAACATGTTCCCAATGTTGGTGGAGTCCAGAACAAGGGGCCACAGTTTAAGAATAAGGGGTAGGCCATTTAGAACTGAGATGAGGAAAAAGAGTTGTGAATCTGTGGAACTCTCTGCTTCAGAAGGCAGTGGAGGCCAATTCTGTGAATTCTTTGGCATTCAAGAGAGAGCTCTTAATGATAGCGGAGTCAGATGGTATGGGGAGAAGGCAGGAACGGGGTACTGATTGAGAATGATCAGCCATGATCACATTGAATGACGGTGCTGGCTTGAAGGGCCGAATGGCCTCCTCCTGCACCTATTGTCTATTGTCTATTGTCATCTATCAATTCACAGAATTTTGTTATTTTTCTTTTTAAATGTTTCTGCAAGTTTCTGCGTACTAAAATGGCGCCGTGACGTACTACGGTTTTTAGGGTCGAGTGGTCTATCTTGCTCCTCTAGTATCTTTGGTGGAGTGTGACAAAATTAAACGCACAGTGATAACACCGCACCAGAAATGTCTTTAGCTGGTGGGTGGTGAATCTGTGGAATTGCAGATGCTCGTCGACTTACCATCTTCGACTTACAATATTTTGACATTATTTGACAGCGATACACGTTCAGTAGAAACCCTACTTTGAATTTTGAATTTTGATCTTTTCCCAGGCAGGAGATATGCGGTATGATCTTCTCTTGTGATGCTGGGTAACGGCAGCGATGTTGGGTAGGTTAGGTGGCTATCTATGATGTTGGGTAGGTTAGGCTACGCTATGGTGTTGGGTAGGTTAGGCTACGCTATGGTGTTGGGTAGGTTAGGTGGCTATCTATGATGTTGGGTAGGTTAGGCTACGCTATGGTGTTGGGTAGGTTAGGCTACGCTATGGTGTTGGGTAGGTTAGGTGGCTATGATGTTCATTAGGTTAGGTGGCTATGATGTTGGGTAGGTTAGGCTAGGCTATGATGTTGGGTAGGTTAGGCTACGCTATGGTGTTGGGTAGGTTAGGTGGCTATGATGTTGGGTAGGTTAGGTGGCTATGATGTTGGTAGGTTAGGTGGCTATGGTGTTGGGTAGGTTAGGTGGCTATGATGTTGGGTAGGTTAGGTGGCTATGATGTTGGTAGGTTAGGCTACGCTATGATGTTGGGTAGGTTAGGTGGCTATGTTGTTGGGTAGGTTAGACTAGGCTGTGATGTTGGGTAGGTTAGGTGGCTGTGATGTTGGGTAGGTTAGGTGGCTATGATGTTGGGTAGGTTAGGTGGCTATGATGTTGGGTAGGTTAGGTGTATTAAATGCATTTTCGACACAATATTTTCGATTTACGACGGGTTTATCGGAACATAACCCCATCGTGAGACGAGGATGATCTGTAATGGCCACAGATGGCTGTGGAGGCCAAGTCATTGGGTATTTCTAAAGCGAGATTCACAGGTTTTTGATTGTTAAGGGCATCGCCTTTCATGGGGAGAAGGTGGGAGAATGGGGTTGAGAGGGAAAGATAGATCAGCCATGGTTGAATGGCGGAGTAGACTCGATGGGCCGAATGGCCTAATTCTGCTCCTATGTCTCATGATCTTATGACCAAACCAACATCTAATTCACAAAATCACTATCGTTTTACTCCTTTGGAGATCTTTCTCTCCATGTCCATTTTGGGTGCCACAGAGTCACACAGCAGGGAAACAGGCCCTTCGACCCACCGAGTCCATGTTGACCAAGAAGGACCTTCATGCAATGATCCCATTTTACTCTCTCCCACATTCCCATCGTGTCCCCTCAGCTTCCACTGCTCTCCTACACACTAAGGGCAATGTACAGCAGTCAATTAACCTTCCACCTCAGCAGATTGTGGGCATGAGAGAAATGGCAGAAAATCACAGCATCGAGAGGAAACCGTCAGCCATTGGAAAAGGGGCAGAGAGCAGACAAGGTCAGGATGGTGACCGGTGGAGCTACTGCCTCACAGCGCCGGAGACCCAGGTTCCATCCCGACTACGGGTGCTGTCTGCCCCGAGTTTGTACGTTCTCCCCGTGACCGCCTGGGTTTTCCCCGGGTGCTCCGGTTTCCTCCCACACTCCAAAGACGTACAGGTTTGTAGGTTAATTGGCTTCTGTAAAACTGTAAACTGTCCCTAGTGTGTGTAGGATAGTGCTAGTGTACGAGGTGATCGCTGGTCGGTGCGGACTCGGTGGGCCGAAGGGCCTGTTTCTGCGCGGAATCGCTGAAGTATCGTTTGCCCAGAGTAGGGGAATCGAGGACCAGAGGACACAGGTTCAAGGTGAAGGGGAAAAGATTTAATAGGAATCCGAGGGGTAACTTTTTCACACAGAGGGTGATGGGTGTATGGAGCAAGGTGCCAGAGGAGGTAGTTGAGGCTGGGATTATCCCATCATTTAAGAAACAGTTGGACAGGTACATGGATAGGACAGGTTTGGTGGGATATGGACCAAGCGCAGGCAAGTGGGACTAGTGTAGCTGGGACATTGTTGGCCGGTGTGGGCGAGTTGGGCTGAAGGGCCTGTTTCCACACTATGACTCTAAGTGCAAAGTAAAGTGTGAAGTGTGGGCTTACCGTCACAGCTCCTGCCATCGTTGAGAAGCCTGTAGGTGGGGGGGCAGGTGCAGCGGTAGGATCCGGGGATGTTGATGCAGGTGTGCATGCACAGGCGGGTAACACCCTCCAACTGGAAAACCTCACACTCGTCCACATCTGTGCAGAACAATCAAGCATCACACTGGAGTCAACACAACCGGTATCCCCAGGCCTTGTGTTTAGTTTACAGATACAGCGCGGAAACAGGCCCTTCGGCCCACCGGGTCCGCGCCGACCAGCGATCCCCGCACACTAACACTAGCCTACACCCACTAGGGACAACTTTTACATTTACCCAGCCAATTAACCTACAAACCTGCACGTCTTTGGAGTGTGGGAGGAAACTGAAGATCTCGGAGAAATCCCACGCAGGTCACGGGGAGAACGTACAAACTCCGTACAGACAGCACCCGTGGTCGGGATGGAACCCGGGTCTCCGGCGCTGCATTCGCTCTAAGGCAGCAACTCTACCGCTGCGCCACCGTGACCACCGGGACCTTGTTCTGGCCTTTGAGGAACTCAGCGGGTCTGTGAGGGGGGATGGACTGGTGAATTTCGGGTCAGGACCCTTCTTCAAACTGTGTTGGAAAGAGAGCTCAGATGCTGGTTTGCACTGAAGATAGACACAGAATGCTGTAGTGACTGAGCGGGTCAGGCAGCACCTGCGTGGGGTTTCTCAGAGATCTTCGGTTTCCTCCCACACTCCAAAGACGTGCAGGTTTGCAGGTTAATTGGCTTGGTAAATGTAAAAATTGTCCCTAGTGGGTGTAGGATCATGTTAATGTGCGGGGATCACTGGTCGGCGCGGACCTGGTGGGCCGAAGGGCCTGTTTCCGCGCTGTATCTTTAAACTAAATTAAACATCTATAAATGTTTTTTAAAATTCTGATATCTTTCCCAAAGGCTATGTGGGAAGTCCAGTTTCCTTCCTCCACCACCCTTTGTATGTGTTTATGAATCTATGATTCTATAGTATTCTCATCCCTGAGATGGACTTAAGCTAATATCTCGGTACTGAGGGAAAAGTGCAGAGTTGGTGACATCTTTCTTTGAATTTAGAATTTTTGAATTTCGGCCCACAATGTCCGTGCCGACCATGATGCCATGGCCATATGTTATCTTCCTGCACATAATCCATACCCCTCCATTTCCACAGATTCACAACTCTCTGGGTGAAAACGTTTTTCCTCATCTCAGTCCTAAATGGTCTACCCCTTATTCTTAAACTGTGACCCCTGGTTCTAGACTCCCCCAATATCGGGAACATTTTTCGTGCATCTAACCTAACCAATCCCTTAAGAATTTTATATGTTTCTATAAGATCCCCTCTCATCTTTCTAAATTCCCGTGAATACAAGCCCAGTCGATCCACTCTTTCCTCATCTATATACTAAAACTCTCGTTTGTTTGTTTGTTTGTTCCTGAACTACAGCCAAAACGGTACACGATAGCGCGACAATTTTAGGCCCACCTTACTCACCGTCGTCCCTTTGATGCTAATGGAAGAAGTTTCATTGAAATCGGTGTTATATTTTTAAACATTCACATTTTAAAGTTGAAAACTATCTCCTAGGGAGGAAGGGAGGGAGGGAGGGAGGGAGGATGGGTGAGTGGAGGGGGGGGAGGGAGAGGAGGGAGGTTAAGGGGGGTTGAGGGGGATGGAGTGGGGGAGGGGAAGGAGTGATGGGAGGGGGTGGGGGTGAAGGGAGGGAAAGGGGGGGAGGGGAAGGGGGGATGGGAGGGGGTGGGGGGTGAAGGAAGGGGAAGGAGGGGAAGGGAGATGGGAGGGGATGGGGGGTTGAAGGGAGCGGGTGGGGGGTTGAAGGGAGTGGGTGGGGGGAAGGTAAGGGGGGATGGGAGGGGGGAGGGAGGGAGGGGAGGAGGGAGGATAAGGGGGTTGAGGGGGATGGAGTGGGGGGAGGGGAAGGGGGAAGGTAAGGGGGATGGGAGGGGGAGGGAGGGAGGGGGAGGAGGGAGGATAAGGGGGTTGAGGGGGATGGAGTGGGGGGAGGGGAAGGGGGAGGGGAAGGGGGGATGGGAGGGGGTGGGGGAGGGCAGGAGGGAGGGAGAGGGGGGGAGGGGAAGAGGGGGGTAGGAGGGGTTGAGGGAGAAAGGGGGTGCAGAGGGGAGGGGGAGGGGGAGGAGAGGTTTGTGCCCACTTGGTCTAGTTTGTCATAGAGTTTAGTGCAAGATAAAGTCCAGTAAAGTCTGATTAAAGGTAGTCGGAGGGTCTCCAATGAGGTGAGTTGGTGCATGTACATACCTTGGCAAAGGCTCTCTTCGCTGGTCCCACTCATGTGGAAGCCTGCATCACAGCTGCAGTGCTGGGCCCTCTCCACCTGTGCACATCGAGGCTTCCGACTGAAGGCCAAGTCGCCAAACTCACTCACATCCAGCGCGGCACCAGCTTTGCAGTGGGTGGGATAGGGTGGGGGGAGAAAAGAGTCCAGAATGACCTTAGGGCAACACAATGAATAAGAGAGGCCCACGACTGAAATTCAGCCGCCTTGCCAGCGAAACTCTCACTGATGGTTAAAACTAGGGGTGCCAACTATAGCACTCCCGAATATAGGACAAGGTGATGTCACATAGCCAGCGGCCACGTGACCTCCAAAGCCTACGCCCCACGTGACCTCACCCAGCCAGCAGCCACGTGCTCCCGCTCCACCAATGGCGGCCGCCCGGGCGGGAAGCGGGCTGCTACGCAACCTACGTTAGGCGGCGCCTGGGCCTCCGGACCTACACTGTCCCGACGTACACTGTCCGGAAGGTAGGCACAGATTTTAACCAGCATCTGCAGTTTTTCGCCCACTACACTGCACTGTCCGGACCTACAGTGTCCGGACCTACAGTGTCCGGTCCTACAGTGTCCGGGCCTACAGCGTCCGGGCCTACAGCGTCCGGGCCTACAGCGTCCGGGCCTACAGCGTCCGGGCCTACAGCGTCCCGGCCTACAGCGTCCGGGCCTACAGCGTCCGGGCCTACAGTGTCTGGGCCTACAGCGTCCGGGCCTACAGCACCCCCCGGGCCTAATACGGGACAACGGCGGTCCCGTACGGGACAAGCCAATTTAGCCCAAAAAAGGGATGTCCCGGCTAATATGGGACAGTTGGCAACCCTAGTTAAAACTAAAGTTGGCTTTATAGTTAAGGGCTATATACAACTTTATAGTTAAGGGCTATATACAAGGGCTGCACCAACATTGAGAAGTTCACCGACTACCACACTCGCATTTATATCTGAGTTTTGTTTTGTTTGGACGGTGCCACTCAGTTTAAAGTTTTAAGATTTTCCAATGAGGTGTAACTGGGCAGAGACCCAGCATTTGAGAGAACATTAATAACGTTTCAGAAAACAAATGAGAGAAACGCACTGATTTCCCCATTATTTTTGACGGAGTGGTTTATGTAATGTGCGCTCTGGGGATATGCTCTCTCAGAGATTTGGGCGGTCACGGTGGTGCAGCGGTAGAGTTGCTGCCTTACAGAGAATGCAGCGCCGGAGGCCCGGGTTCCATCCCGACTACGGGCGCCGTCTGTATGGAGTTTGTACGTTCTCCCCGTGACCTGCGTGGGTTTTCTCCGAGATCTTCGGTTTCCTCCCACACTCCAAAGACGTGCAGGTTTGTAGGTTAATTGGCTGGGCAAATGTAAAAGTTGACCCTAGTGGGTGTAGGATAATGTTAATGTGCGGACCCGGTGGGCCGAAGGGCCTGTTTCAGTGCTGTATCTCTAAACTAAACTGAACTAAGCTAAAAGAGATATCAAAGGGGTGAGGCTGTGCCCATTAAATCCAATTTTACTTAGAGCTCGCGTTCCTATGGGGTCTTGAACATGGCAAGAGCTCAGGTGGCTCAGGTAAAGTCGCTGAAACTGAACAGGAGGACTCTGACAATCCGACTTGGGCATCAAGGGACCAGCCGACTTTGAGTTATTTATTCTTTGTAATTAAACCTTTATCTATAACTACCTTGTTGGAGTAAAACGTGACGTGAACAGGAAAACCATTGCACGCTCCACGCACCGACCGTCAACAACAGCCGGCGGGGCTGCCCGAGGCGTGCACGCGTACATCCCGCCCATGGGGCTGCCCAAGGCGTGCACGCGTACATCCCGCAGGCGGGGATGCCCGAGGCGTGCACGTGTACATCCCGCCCATGGGGCTGCCCGAGGCGTGCACGTGTACATCCCGCCCATGGGGCTGCCCGAGGCGTGCACGTGTACATCCCGCCCATGGGGCTGCCCGAGGCGTGCACGTGTACATCCCGCCCATGGGGCTGCCCGAGGCGTGCACGTGTACATCCCGCCCATGGGGCTGCCCGAGGCGTGCACGTGTACATCCCGCCCATGGGGCTGCCCGAGGCGTGCACGTGTACATACCACAGGCGGGGCTGCCCGAGGCGTGCACGCGTACATCCCTCAGGCGGGGCTGCCCGAGGCGTGCACGCGTACATCCCGCAGGCGGGGCTGCCCGAGGCGTGCACGTGTACATACCTATTGCATCAGTTTTCTAGCATAATCTGATGGGCACTCTGCTACACCTCAGCTGTTGAAGTTCTCTCCTGTTATTACCAGACTTGATCTTTTTGATACTCTTCGGCCTGTTTTCTTCCACCCGATTCAATATCAAGCCTTTTACGCCTATGCGTATTTATAAACAGTAAGTTTCTGGTCTCGTACCTCAATCTGGTCTCGTGCAGCGTAGGTTCACCAGGTTAATTCCCGGAATGGCGGGACTGTCATATGTTGAAAGACTGGAGCGACTAGGCTTGTATACACTGGAATTTAGAAGGATGAGAGGAGATCTTATCGAAACGTATAAGATTATTAAGGGGTTGGACACGTTAGAGGCAGGAAACATGTTCCCAATGTTGGGGGAGTCCAGAACAAGGGGCCACAGTTTAAGAATAAGGGGTAGGCCATTTAGAACGGAGATGAGGAAAAACTTTTTCAGTCAGAGAGTTGTGAATCTGTGGAATTCTCTGCCTCAGAAGGCAGTGGAGGCCAATTCTCTGAATGCATTCACGAGAGAGCTGGATAGAGCTCTTAAGGATAGCGGAGTCAGGGGGTATGGGGAGAAGGCAGGAACGGGGTACTGATTGAGAATGATCAGCCATGATCACATTGATTGGCGGTGCTGGCTCGAAGGGCCGAATGGCCTCCTCCTGCACCTATTGTCTATTGTCTAACCCCCCCCCCCCTTCCTTCCCAACCTCAGCCTCAAGGACCCCCTTTATTCTTTATCGTCTATATCTCTCATTTCCCTTCTCGATACTCCAGCTTTTTGTGTCCTCAACCTATTTTCTACTGCATCTGCAGTACTTCCAAAGTGCTTTGCAGGACACTTAACAGATGAAGGTTGAGTGAACCAAAAAGGTAGACAACAATGTGAGTGCCCAGTTTTGCAGGAGGACAGAGAATGGCAGAGTTTTAGGAGTGGTGGTGGAATTTCTGAGCCAAACACAAAGTGCTGGAGTAACTCGCCAGGTTACTAAGGGGCCTATCCCACTTAGGCTTTGTTTTAGGTGACTGCCGGTGACTGCAATACTTGTAGCAGGTCGCCGAAAAACTGGCGACTGGACCCCCCTATGACAATGTCTGCAACAAGCTACAACAACCTGCCGCCTGGTCGACGTCAAGCTACGTCAAGCTACCAACAACCGATGACCCAATCGTCGCGAGTAGGACGCCCACCTACGACCGCACCTACAACAACCTACCACCACGCAGGCGACAACTGAAGCCAACTGAAGTCAACCTACGTCCACCCGCGACAAGCTACGACCCTGTCAGCGACAACTGAAGACAATTCAGGCGGCACGGTAGCGCAGCAGTAGAGTTGCTGCTTTACAGCGAATGCAGCGCCGGAGACTCAGGTTCGATCCTGACTACGGGTGCTGTACTGTAAGGAGTTTGTACGTTCTCCCCGTGACCTGTGTGGGTTTTCTCCGAGATCTTCGGTTTCCTCCCACACTCCAAAGACGTACAGGTATGTAGGTTAATTGGCTGGGTAAATGTAAAAAATTGTCCCTAGTGGGTGTAGGATAGTGTTAATAGTGTTAGTGTGCTGGGATCGCTGGGCGCCGCGGACTTGGTGGGCCGAAAAGGCCTGTTTCCGCGCTGTATATATATGATATGATATGATAATTCACGTCATTTTGGCCTCCGGTTTTGACGCCGGTCCCTGTCGCCGGTTGACGTAGGTTGACGTAGGTAGTCACCAATGGAATTCACCGAAGTCAGCACCGGCGACAACCTACATCACCTGGCGACAACCTACGACAGCACCCCCGTCAGGAGACGTCAAGCTACGATCACTGGCGTCAAACCAACAGTCGCTGAAATTTTAAAAACATTTCAAAATCCAGCGGCGACCAGAAAAAACGCTCCGACTCTTTGGAAACGACTCACGACCGTACAGGCGACACCCCAGCGACCGTGTGGTGACAGCCTAGTCACCTGTAGTCACCTAAACAATCACCTACGTGGGACAGGCTTAACTCGGCAGGTTACTGGAGTAACTCGGCAGGTCAGGCAGCATCTGCGGAGGGAACGGTCAGGCGATGTTTCAGGTTGGTAAAATTCTTCAGACTGACTGTAGTGGGCAACTGATTGAGAAAGCTGGAAAAGAGAGATAGGTGGATACAGATGAGACTGCCAGATGGGTGGAGTGAGTGGCAAAGGCTGGAGATGAAAAGGAGACAAAAGAGGAGACGATTGTAATTTTTAGTTTAGTTTAGAGATACAGCGCGGAAACAGGCCCTTTCGGCCCACCAGGTCCGCGCCGACCAGCGATCCCCGCACACTAACACTGTCCCGCACCCACTAGGGACAATTTTTACATTTGCCCAGCCAATTAACCTACAAAGCTGCACGTCTTTGGAGTGTGGGAGGAAACCGAAGATCTCGGAGAAAACCCACGCAGGTCACGGGGAGAACGTACAAACTCCGTACAGACAGCGCCCGTAGTCGGGATGGAACCCGGGTCTCCGGCGCTGCATTCGCTGTAAGGCAGCAACTCTACCGCTGCGCCACCGTGACCGCCAATCCTTAGTGATGTGGCAAAGGTGGAGTTGATGAGAATGTGATGAGATCAGACGTTGGGTTTAATGGAGGATTAGTATCGATGGGGGATTGATGGCTGGCATGGGCTTGGTGGGCCGAAGGGCCAGTTTCCTTGT
Organism: Rhinoraja longicauda; assembly: GCF_053455715.1. Taxonomy (NCBI): domain Eukaryota; kingdom Metazoa; phylum Chordata; class Chondrichthyes; order Rajiformes; family Arhynchobatidae; genus Rhinoraja; species Rhinoraja longicauda. Next base: position 4,196,093 of record NC_135957.1, read on the forward strand.
TGTGTGCATATATGAATCCGCAATTCTATGACAGTCTCATCCCTGAGATGGACAGTTCAAATCCAACTCTTGTGACCTAAACCAATATTTCAGTTTGGTACTGAGGGAAAAGTTCGTAGTTGGTGCCATCTTTGTTAGAACGTAGAACATAGAACAGTACAGCACATGAACAGGCCCTTTGACCCACAATGTCTGTGTATCAGTCACAATGTCAAGACCATCTCTGATCTGGCTGCAAATGACCCATATCCCTGCATATCCGTGTGCCTATCTAAAACTCTCTTCAACGCCACTATACCATCTGCCTCCACCACCACCCCTGGCAGCACATTCCATACACCCACCACCCTCTGTGTACAAAACTTGCCCAGCACATCTCCTTTAAACTTTGCCCCTCTCACTTTAAAGCACTACCTTCTTTGATATTTCCATGTTCTTGAAAATGGTCTCGACTTTAGACTTCAGAGAAACAGCGCAGAAACAGGCCCTTCGGCCCACCGAGTCCGCACCGACCAGCGATCTCCCCGTACACTAGCTCTAGCCCACACACACTAGGGGCGGTTTACAATTTTTCTGAAGCCAATTAACCTACAAACCCGCACGTCTTTGGAGTGTGGAAGGAAACCGGAGCACCCGGAGAAAACCCACGTGGTCACGGGGAGAACGGGCAAACTCCGCACAGACAGCACCCGTTGTCAGGATCGAACCTGGATCTCTGGCACTGTGAGGCAGCAACTCTACCGCTGTGCCACCGTGCCAATTTCATATCTCCAGTCAGTTCAGGACTCTTGGGTTAGGAGGGAGAGATAGATCAGCCAGTACGGGCCGAATGGCCTAATTCTGCTCCTATCACTTGTCACGTTGTGACTTTATGACCATCAATGCATTCATTGGCTGCAATGGTGTAGCTGTCAGAGGTAGAGTCTGATTTGTGTCGCTCGTGGCTACCCACTGGAATGGTAAAGGTTTACATTTATCATCTCTGTGCACAGCTTGTGAACAGCTCAAGGTTACGGCTGATAAGAAGCTAGACAGCACGGTGAACAATAATCCCTTAGTCGTACGATGGTGCTTGACATCCTGGTTACCCTCTTTCGAGAAAGAAGACTGTTTCTCAGCAGTGTGTTCTGCATGAAAGTTTTTTGCTTTGTTAGTTCAGTTTCCAGTTAAGAACTGCAGATACAGAAGGCTGTGGAGGCCAAGTCAGTGGATATTTTTAAGGCAGAGATAGATAGATTCTTGATCAGTACGGGTGTCAGGGGTTATGGGGGAGAAGGCAGGAGATTGGGGCTAGGAGCAAAGATACTAGAGGAGCAAGATAGACCACTCAACCCTAAAAACCGTAGTGCGTCACGGCGCCATTTTAGTAGGCAGAAACTTGCAGAAACATTTAAAAAGAAAAATAACAAAAATCTGTGAATTGATAGATGAGATATATTCTACATTTTAATGGTTTCATCACACATACTGTTCACCCATAACACTGATTACACTGCGAGAGGCATAACGGATGGTGGGTTTTGCCTACTAAAATGGCTCCTTTGTGTACTACACTTCAGTATAGGCGATACTGTATCAATAATAGACAATAGACAATAGGTGCAGGAGGAGGCCATTCGGCCCTTCGAGCCAGCACCGCCATTCAATGTGATCATGGCTGATCATTCTCAATCAGTACCCCGTTCCTGCCTTCTCCCCATACCCCCTGACTCCGCTATCCTTAAGAGCTCTATCCAGCTCTCTCTTGAATGCATTCAGAGAATTGGCCTCCACTGCCTTCTGAGGCAGAGAATTCCACAGATTCACAACTAACGGAGTGGTCCATCTTGTTCCTCTAGTATCTTTGGTTAGGAGGGAGAGATAGATCAGCCATGATTGAATGGCGGAGTAGACTTGATGGGCTGAATGGCCTAAATCTGCTCCTATCACTTATGAATCTCACGCACAGCAGAGAATAGTCACTCAGTCTTCTCATCGTGCTCTCTGATATTTGACTCCGTATCTAAAAAACTATTTCAAATGTTATCCAAGGAACAGAGCCACATTCACTTGGTGGAATGTGCGTGCCCGGACACGATTACAAAACCCTGCCTCAACGGGAAATGTCTGCACCAGATTACACATATTTTAAGAATAAATAAAGACACGGCAAGTTCACAATTCAGCATAAAAATCTCTTAATATGCACCAATCAGCCAAAACATTATGACCAGTGGTCCGAGGAGGGACAAACCACAAACCGGCGACAGACAGGGTGTTGGGCGCCCAAGGCTCATCGATGCGCGAGGGCAACGAAGGCTATCCCGTCTGGTCCGAACCGACAGAAGTTCGACTGTGGCACAATTGGAATGTGTCACAATACACAGTGCATCGCACCCTGCTGCGTATGGGGCTGCACACGGAGGACCAACAGCATATTAGGCAGGAGGCCATAATGTTTTGGCTGATCAGTGAATTTTACATTAAATGATTAGATTCTAAAACCCTAACACCTTCGTAAAATTCTATCTAGCACCTTGGCACCCAGATATTTTTGAAGACAATGTGTGTCGGCACAGTGGCGCAGCGGTAGAGTTGCTGCCTAACATCGCCAGAGACCCGGGTTCCATCCTGCCCTCGGGTGCAGTTTGTACGTTCTCCCTGTGACTGCGTGGGTTTCCTCCGGGTGCTCCGGTTTCCTCCCACATCCCAAAGACGCACAGGTTTTGTAGTTAACTGGCCCTCTGTAAATGTCCCCTCGTGTGTAGGGAGTGGATGAGAAAGTGGGGTAACGTAGAACTGAATGGAATGGTTGACTGATGATCAGTGCGGTGGGCCAAAGGGCCTGTTCCCATACTGTCTCTTTCAATCAATCAATCAATGAAATCAAAGAGGAGACTAGTTTAACATGACATCATGCTCGGTGTGGACATGTTCATAAGTCATACGAGCAGAAGTAGGCCATTCGGCCCATCAAGTCTACTCCGCCATTCATTCATGGCTGATCTAACTTTCCCTCTCAATCCCAATCTCCTGCTTTTTCCCCATAACCTTTGACACCCGTACTAATCATGTTTCTGTCAATCTCCGCCTTAAAAATATCCAATGACTTGGCCTCCACAGCCGTCTGTGGCAATGAATTCCACAGATTCACCACCCTCTGGCTAAAGAATTTCCTCCTCATCTCCTTTCAAAAGGTAGGTTCTTTTATTCTGAGGCTGTGCCCTCTGGTCCTAGACTTTCCAACTAGTGAAAACATCCTCTCCACATCCACTCTCTCCAGGCCTTTCACTATGCGGTGAGTTTCACTCAGGTCCCCCCCGACATTGTGGGCTGAAGGGTCGCTTTTGTCTGAGGAAGGATCCCGACCTGAAACATGACCAGTAAACCAGCGTGTACAATTCTTTGTTTCTGTACTGCAAAGATATTTTCTATTTAGAGATACAGCATGGAAACAGGCCCTCGGCTAGGGTTGCCAACTGTCCCATATTAGCTGGGACATCCCGTAAATTTGGGCAAAATTGGTTTGTCCCGTACGGGACCACCCTTGTCCCGTATTAGGCCCAGGGGGCGCTGTAGGGCTGGACACTGTAGGCCCGGACGCTGTAGGTCCAGCAGGGGCTGTAGGCCCGGACACTGTAGGCCCGGATGCTGTAGGCCCGGACGCTGTAGACCCGGACGCTGTAGGCCCGGACGCTGTAGGCCCGGACGCTGCAGGCCCGGACGCTGTAGGCCTGGACTTTGTAGGCCCGGACACTGTAGGCCCGGGGGCAGCTGTATGCCCGGACAGTGTAGGCCCGGACAGTGTAAGCCCGGACAGTGTAGGCCCGGGGGCAGCTGTATGCCCGGACAGTGTAGGCCCGGACAGTGTAGGCCCGGGGGCAGCTGTATGCCCGGACAGTGTAGGCCCGGACAGTGTAGGCCCGGAGGCCCGGGCACTGCCTAATGGAGGTTGCATAGCAACCCGCCTCCCGGCCGGGGCGGCCGCCATTGGCAGAGCGGCCACCTGCTGGGTGAGGTCAGGTGGGGCGCAGGGCGGTGACGTCACCTTTTGTCCCTTATGTGGGAGTGAGAACGTTGGCAACCCTACCTTCAGCCCAGTGGTGGTATTTGCTTCATAACCTTTCCGGAGCAGAGGGTTTTGGCCTGACGTTCCCACATGCAGCTGGTACTAACCTGTGGGCACTGGATGGCCACAGTGGCTGCCTATCCAGTTGGATGAGCAGATGCAAGTGTAGTGATTCACAGCGTCCACACACATCCCTCCATTCTGACAGGGGTTGCTGATACACTCATTCACCTCTGCAAGGCACAAACACACAACCTTGGAGAACATCCACGATAAGGTTCCATCAACATTGTGATCAGACCAGGCAGTGTCTTTAGACTTTAGAATTCAAATGGTTCTCTGGTGGTTTTATTGTCACATGTGCAAATGCACAGTGACATTTGTTTTCACACACACAAGGGCCGAATGGCCTACTCCTTCACCTATTTTCTATGTTTCTAGGGTAGATAGATAGACACAAAATGCTGGAGTGACTCAGTGGGACAGGCAGCATCTCTGGAGAGAAGGAATGGCCGACGTTTGGGGTCTGACCTTTCTGTCCTGGGCCTCCTCCATTGTCAGAGTGAGGCCCAGCGCAAATTGGAGGAACAGCACCTCATGTTTCGCTTGTGTAGTTTACACCCCAGCGGTGTGAACATTGACTTCTCTAACTTCAGGTAGTCCCTGCTTTCCCTCTCTATCCCCTCCCCCTTCCCACTTCTACCACTGTCCTCCTGTCTCCGACTACATCCTATCTTTGTCCCGCCCCCTCCCCTGACATCAGTCTGAAGAAGGGTCTCGACCCAAAAAGTCACCCGTTCCTTCTCTCTAGAGATGCTGCCTGACCCGCTGAGTTCCTCCAGCATTTTGTGCCTCTTCCCAACTTCTATATTCAATACCCTGGCTGATGAGGTGTAAATATATGGTATGATTTTATTGGATTATCTGTAAAACAGAACATTTCACTGCAACATAGAAACATAGAAACATAGAAAATAGGTGCAGGAGTAGGCCATTCGGCCCTTCGAGCCTGCACCGCCATTCAATATGATCATGGCTGATCATCCAGCTCAGTAGCCTGTACCTGCCTTCTCTCCATACCCCCTGATCCCTTTAGCAAAAAGGGCCACATCTAACTCCCTCTTAAATATAGCCAATGAACTGGCCTCAACTACCTTCTGTGGCAGAGAATTCCACAGACTCACCACTCTCTGTGTGAAGAAATGTTTTCTCATCTCGGTCCTAAAAGACTTCCCCCTTATCCTTAAGCTGTGACCCCTTGTTCTGGACTCCCCCAGCATCGGGAACAATCTTCCCGCATCTAGCCTCTCCAACCCCTTAAGAATTTTATATGTTTCTATAAGATCCCCCCTCAGTCTTCTAAATTCCAGCGAGTACAAGCCCAGTCTATCCAGTCTTTCCTCATATGAAAGTCCCGCCATCCCAGGGTACACATGACAATAAAGTAACTATGACCACTGACTAAATAATTGCCGATCAGCCTCAACCTAATGGAATGAAGTGAGAACCAAGAGGGTCTGAATGACCCAATCCCAATTATTTCCAGACGGCACGGTGGCGCAGCGGTAGAGTTGCTGCCTTACAGCAAATGCAGCGCCGGAGACCCGGGTTCCATCCCGACTACGGGCGCTGTCTGTACTAAGTTTGTACGTTCTCCCCGTGACCTGCGTGGGTTTTCTCCGGGATCTTCGGTTTCCTCCCACACTCCAAAGACGTGCAGGTTTGTAGGTTAATTGGCTTGGTGTAAGTGGAAATTGTCCCTAGTGGGCGTAGGATAGTGTGAATGTGTACGGGATGATCGCTGGTCGGCGCGGACCCGGTAGGCTGAAGGGCCTGTTTCCACGCTGTATCTCTAAACTAAACTAAACTAAACCGAACTAAACACACGATCGTCGATCTGTATATATCTGCCATCTTGGATAACAGTTGCTTTGTCAGGAGTTGCATCACAGCTTGGTTGGGGACCGCTCCTGCCCAAGACAGAGTTGTAGATGTAGCCCAGACTTCACGCTGCCTCGGAAAAGCAGCCAATATAATCCTAGACTTGTCCCAAGCCAGTCCTTCCTCCTTCTCCCCACTCCCGTTTGGCAGAAGGTACAAAGGCTTTTCACTGTACCTCAGTACACTTGGCAATAATAATGAACTGGGCTAGAAGCTTTAAAGCGCGAACCATCAGAGGAACAGCATCCTCCCCTCTGTCATCAGGCTTCTGAACGCTCTTCCATAAGCTTAGGTACTGACCAAATCACCTTCTTGTGGACATTGGACTCTACCTATGCAACTGATGCGCTACAAGGTTGAGACCTATATTCTGCCATCCGTATCTTCACCTTTGTCCTTATGTATTGTGCATCAGTCAGAGTATTGAGTGTAGAAGTTGGGAGGTCATGTTGCAGTTGTATAAGACGTTGGTGAGACCGCACAGAGGGTGGTGGGTGTATGGAACAAGCTGCCAGAGGAGGTAGTTGAGGCTGGGACTATCCCATCGTTTAAGAAAAAGTTGGACAGGTACATGGATAGGACAGGTTTGGAGGGATATGGACCAAGTGCAGGCAAGTGGGACTAGTGTAGCTGGGACATTGTTGGCCGGTGTGGGCGAGTTGGGCCAATTAGTACGGCTTTTGAATGTTGGGAGGAAACCGGAGCAGAGAACGAAGAGAGAACGTACAAGTTCCACTGTGCTGCCAGAGTTCTGAAAATTTGAATAACAAAGGTTATCTGAAATTCAGTCTGAAGAAGGGTCTCGACCCGAAATGCCACCAAACCATGTTCTCCAGTGATGCTGCCCGACCCGCTGAGCACTTTGTGTCCTTGACGTTATCTGGTGTTCCTTGTCACACTAATCCACCATAGTCAAAGGCAGCCTGTGGGTTTTGGAGTAAAGCAGTTTTGCGTTGCCCCGCATGGATACCTGCATCGACACATTCCAGCGAGATCTTTCTCTGCCAGGTGGTGCTGGCCAAGGTGAGACTACCTGCACTCACACCCACCTGCAGCTCGGCCACTTCACAGCAGCCGGCAGGCACTTTGATGCATTGCGGAAGTCACGTTGGGCTGAAAGCTTCAGACGTTTTGTGGAAATAATTTCACGGTCTAGTGGGCTGGAGGCATTGCAGGCATGTTGTTGATGGTCTCCTTGCCTGGACTTAGGCCTGGAGCAAGCCCTGCCTGTGTGATGCACTGTCGGATGGCCTGAGAGAGCACTATGCACGGTTCAACTCTGGTCTGTTTGGACCTCATTATCCTGTCACACCATTGTCCTGAACAACACCCCCCTTCAGGTTTTTGTTAGGTTTAGGATTATGTTAGTTATTGTCACGTGGCGCAGTTTTGCATGCGATCAGTCTGAAGAAGGGTCTCGACCCGAAACGTCACCCATTCCTCTCTCCTGAGATGCTGCCTGACCTGCTGAGTTACTCCAGCATTGTGTGAATAAACACCTTCAAACAGATCAGATGTACTAAACATAAATAGCTTTGAGGATGATACAGTGGCAACAGCTGTAGAACCTTTGCCTCACTGCGCCCGAGACCTGTGTTTAATCCCGACTTTTGGGCGGCACGGTGGCGCAGCGGTAGAGTTGCTGCCTTACAGCGAATGCAGCGCCGGAGACCCGGGTTCCATCCCGACTGCGGGTGCTGTCTGTACGGAGTTTGTACGTTCTCCCCGTGACCTGCGTGGGATTTCTCCGAGATCTTCGGTTTCCTCCCACACTCCAAAGACGTACAGGTTTGTAGGTTAGTTGACTTGGTAAATGTAAACATTGTCCCTAGTGTGTGTAGGCTAGTGTTAGTGTGTGGGGATCGCTGGTCGGTGCGGACCCGGTGGGCCGAAGGGCCTGTTTCCGTGCTGTATCTTTAAACTAAACTAAACTAAACTGAACTGGTGCTGCCTGTGTGGAGTTGCACGCTCTCGCTGTGACTGCGTGAGTCTCCTCCGGGCTCTCCGGGTTCCTCCGATATCCCAACGTTATGGAGTCATTCAGCATGGAAACAGGCCCTTCGGCCCAACTTGCAAACAACGACCAACATGCCTCATCTACACTAGTTCCACCTACCTGCATTTGGCCCATGTCCTTCTCAACCTTTCCAATCCATGTACCTGTCCAAATGTCTTTTAGATATTTGGATAGTTACCTGCATCAACTACCTCCTCCAGCAGCTCGTTCCATACACCTACTACCCTTTGTGTGGAAACAAATGCCCCTCAGGTTCCTATTAAATCTATCCCCTCTCACTTTACCCCAGAATATAGAAGTTGGGAGGTCATGTTGCAGTTGTATAAGACGTTGGTGAAACCGCATTTAGAATATTGTGTTCAGTTCTGGGCACCATGTTATAGGAAAGATATTGTCAAGCTTGAAAGGGTTCAGAAAAGATTTACGAGGATGTTGCCAGGACCAGAGGGTGTGAGCTACAGGGAGAGGTTGAGTAGGCTGGGTCTCTATTCCGTGGAGCGCAGGAGGATGAGTGGAGTGTACAAAATCATGAGAGGAATAGATCGGGTAGATGCACAGTCTTTTACCCAGAGAAGGGGAATCGAGGACCAGAGGACATAGGTTCAAGGTGAAGGGGAAAAGATTTAATAGGAATCCGAGGGGTAACTTTTTCACACAGAGGGTGGTGGGTGTATGGAACAAGCTGCCAGAGGAGGTAGTTGAGGCTGGGACTATCCCATCATTTAAGAAACAGTTGGGCAGGTACATGGATAGGACAGGTTTGGAGGGACAAATGTTGGCAGGTGGGACCAGTGTAGCTGGAGTAGTGGACCAATATGTTGGTCGGTGTGGGCGAGTTGGGCTGGAGGGCCTGTTTTTTTGTTTTTTCCCTTCCTTCCCTCCCTTCCTCCCTTCCTCCCTTCCACCATTCCTCCCTTCCCTCCTTCTTTCCTTCCTCCCTTCCCTCCTTCCTCCTTTCCCTCCTTCCTTCCTTCCAGCCTAGGCCCGGGGGCTGCTGCAGGCCCGGACAGTGTGGGCCCGGACACTGAAGGCCTGGACAGTGTGGGCCCGGACACTGAAGGCCTGGACAGTGTAGGCCCGGACACTGTAGGCCTGGACAGTGTAGGCCCGGAGGCCCGGGAGGTGGGTTGCTACGCAACCTCCGTGAGCCATTGGTGGAGCGGGAGCACGTGGCCGCTGGCTGGGTGAGGTCACTTGGGGCGCAGGGCGGTGACATCACCTTTTTTGTGAGTGAGAACGTTGGCACCCCTAAAGGACAGGTACCTGTGCAGTTCGCTGTGTTGCCCGTCCACCGCCCAGTAGCCTGACACACTCTGGTGCTGGAGCCGTTCAGCAGGTAGCCAGGCAGGCAGATGAAGTGCACCTCGTGGTCCATGCTGTACGTGGAACCAAGCTTCTTGCCGTGCCTCGGAGCCTCCAGCGAAGGACACGAGACTGCTGGATTAGAGAGAGAAAGAGTCTGAGCAAAGCCCACATCCCCACCTTACCTCAAAGTTTAGTTTAGTTTAGATTTAGAGACACAGCGTGGAAACAGGCCCTTCGGCCCACTGAGTCCATGCTGACCAGCGATCGCCCGTACACTAGCACTGTCCTACACACACTAAGGACAACTTACAATTCACAGAAGCCAATTAACTTACAAACTTGCACATCTTTACTTCCTCTGCCGTACTGTTTGCTTACTGTTAGAGCCCCCTGTTTAGTTCAGTTTAGAGATACATCGCGGAAACAGGCCCTTCAGCCCACCGAATCCACACCGACCAGCGATCCCCGCACATTAACGCCCTCCTACACAAACTAGGGACACACTAGACACACTAGGGACAGAACCAGGGGCCACAGTTTAAGAATAAGGAGTAGGCCATTTAGAACGGAGATGAGGAAAAACTTTTTCAGTCAGAGAGTTGTAAATCTGTGGAATTCTCTGCCTCAGAAGGCAGTGGAGGCCAATTCTCTGAATGCATTCAAGAGAGAGTTAGATAGAGCTCTTAAAGATAGCGGAGTCAGGGGGTATGGGGAGAAGGCAGGAACGGGGTACTGATTGTGAATGATCAGCCATGATCACATTGAATGGCGGTGCTGGCTCGAAGGGCCGAATGGCCCACTCCTGCACCTGTTGTCTATAATTTACAATTTTACCAAAGCCAATTAACCTACAAACCTGCACGTCTTTGGAGTGTGGGAGAAACTGAAGTACCTGGAAAGACCCCACGCAGGTCACGGGGAGAGCGTCAGGGTTTCTGGCGCTGTGAGGCAGCAACTCTACCGCTGCACCACCGTGCCACCCTGTATGGTTGGGGTGTTACTTCACTGGTACTCGAATTAAATGAAATTGGAGGGATGAACTCTCCACTGTCACACCCCACCTCACCTCCATTCCCTACCATCTCCTGATAAACAGTTGGTGAAAGACGGAGAGCTCAAACCCTGGTGGGGGTTTCGCAAGGAACAGGACATGGGTTCAACGTGAGAAGTGGAAGTTTGAAAGGGGATCTGAGGGATAGGTGTGTGTTACAGAGAGTGGTTGATATCAGGATCATGGTGCCAGAGAAGATGGTATTTCAGATATAATTGTGAGGTTTAAAAGGCATTTATACAGACACTTGGCATTTATATCAGCCAAAACATTATGCCCACCTGCCTAATATGCTGTTGGTCCTCTGTGTGCAGCCCCATACACAGCAGGGTGCGATGCACTGTGTGTTGTGACACATTCCTCCCGTGACCACCATTAACATTTTCTGTGACTTGTGCCACAGTCGACCTTCTGTCGGTTCGGACCAGACGGGATAGCCTTCGTTGCCCTCGCGCATCGATGAGCCTTGGGCGCCCAACACCCTGTCTGTCGCCGGTTTGTGGTTTGTCCCTCCTCGGACCACTGTCGGTAGGTACTCACCACTGCTGACCGGGAGCACCCCACAAGCCTTGCCGTTTCACAGATGCTCTGACCCAAGTCACAGAAAATGTTAATGGTGGTCACGGGAGGAATGTGTCACAATACACAGTGCATCGCACCCTGCTGCTTATGGGGCTGCACACGGAGAACCAACAGCATATTGGACAGGTGGTCGCAATGTTTTGGCTCATCAGGTCATAATATTTTAGTTGATCGGTGTAAATGCCGTGACAAAAAGATCTCCAGTTTTGATTGGAGACGACAGCTCCAGTAGTTAACTGGTGACCCGTGACTTTGCAGAAGCAAGTAACAGATAATTTTGCCAATGTCGCATCAGGAGACAATGTTCTTGTTACCATTGCACGTGTAGCTGAACCAGGAGCCAACATGTATATTTGGAGCTTATTTTTATCATACGTGTCAAAGAACATGGATAAAATAAAAACCTGTAACCAATCTGTAACCAAAGGTGGTACGGTGGCATAGCGGTTGAGTTTCTGACTTACAGCACCAGAGACCCGAGTTCCACCCTGACTCTGGGTGCTGGCTGTACGGAGTTTATACGTTAAAGTCATAGTCACAGAGTGATACAGTGTGGAAACAGGCCCTTCATAGAGTCACAGAGTGATACAGTGTGGAAACAGGCCCTTTAGCCCAACTCGCCCGCACCGGCCAACATGTCCCAGCTACCCTAGTCCCACCTGCCTGCGCTTGGTCCATATCCCTCCAAACCTGTCCTATCCATGTACCTGTCCAACTGTTTCTTAAACGATGGGATAGTCCCAGCCTCAACTACCTCCTCTGGCAGCTTGTTCCATACACCCACCACCCTCTGTGTGAAAAAGTTACCCCTCGGATTCCTATTAAATCTTTTCCCCTTCACCTTGAACCTAAGTCCTCTGGTCCTCGATTCCCCTACTCTGGGTAAAAGACTCTGTGTATCTACCCAATCTATTCCCCTCATGATTTTGTACACCTCTATAAGATCACCCCTCATCCTCCTGCACTCCATGGAATAGAGACCCAGCCTACTCAACCTCTCCCTATAGCTCACACCCTCTAGTCCTGGCAACATCCTCGTAAATGTTTCCAGCTTGTAAGCTTGCCCCGTTCTCCCTTTGACCTTGTGGGTTTTCTCCAGGGGCTCCGGTTTCTTCCCAAATTCGAAAGACATGTAGGTTTGTGGGTTAATTGGCCTCTGTAAGTTGTCCCTAGTGTGCAGGATGCAGCTTGTGATCGCTGGTCGGTGTGGACTCGATGGGCCAAAGGGCATGTTTCCACGCAGTATCTCTAAACTAAACAACTGAACTACAGCCAAAACGGTACATGATAGCGCAACAATTTTAGGGGGAAGGGGAGGAAGGGGGAGGGAGAGGGGGAGGGGGAGGGGAGGGAGGAGGGGGGAGGGGAGAAGGGGGGGAAGGGGGTTGAGGAGGGGAAGAGGGGAGAGGGGAGGGGGAAGGAGTTGGTGCTGCACCAATGCAGGAGAGGTTTGGGCCCAACGGATCCACTTGCTCTAGTAATATTTAAACTTGAAAATGGTGAGGTGGACTGTCGACCCATGAGGACACATGGGGCTGTGTTTATTTTTGAAGTGTGCCCACAAGAGAGACGTGCTTTCAAAAGGTGATGGGAAAAATCTGGCCAGCATGCTGTGGTCCATATAACCCTGTATTTTCACACCTGCCTGTGGTGAATTAGTTATTTTAAATAGCCGCGCTGTGTTTAAATAGCCGCTGGTGGATTTAAACAGTGTCTTAAACTCACTGAAGTAGGGTCATGAGTTATAGTTTTGCCTGCTGTGGAAAAAGACCATCCCAAACACGTGCGGGATTGCAGGTTATTTGTGGGGTCACGGTGGCGAGGCGGTAGAGTTGCTGCCTCACAGCGCCAGAGACACGGGTTCCATCCCCACTACGGGTGCTGTCTGTAGGGAGTTTGTACGTTCTCCCCTGTAACCTGCGTGGGTTTTCTCCGGGTGCTCCGGTTTTCTCCTACACCGCCTTGTAGATTAATTGGCTTCTGTTACTTGTAAATTGCCCCTGGTGTGTTAGTGTCCGCTGGTCGGCGTGGGCCGGAGGACCTGTTTCCACGCTGCATCTTTAAAATCTGTCTAAAGTCTTAGAAAATCACCCTAGTGTGCAGGCAGTGGTAGAATCTGCGGGGAATTGATAACAACATGTGTAGCATAACAGTGATGTGCAGGAAGGAACTGCAGATGCTGGTTTACACTGAAGATAGACACAAAAAGCTGGAGTAACTCAGCGGGTCAGGCAGCATCTATGGAGAGAAGGAATGGGCGATGTTTTGGGTCGAGACCCTTCTTCAGACTGAGGGTCAGGGGAGAGGGAGACACAGAGATAAGGAAGTGTAAGGTGTGAAAACGAACGAGACATCAAAGGAGATGGGGTTCATGGGAAATGTAGAATAGATCATTGTTAGCTAGGGGAAGGTGACAACAAAGCAAACAGAGATAACATGTAATCAGGGACAGTGACACTGGTCGGAGAACTGGGAAGGGGGAGGGATGGAGAGAGAGGGAAAGCAAGGGTTACTTGAAGTTAGAGAAGTCAATGTTCATACCGCTGCCCAAGCGAAATATGAGGAGCTGTTCCTCCAATTTGCGCTGGGCCTCACTCTGACAATGGAGGAGGCCCAGGACAGAAAGGTCAGATTGGGAATGGGAGGGGGAGTTGAAGTGCTGAGCCACTGGGAGATCGGGAGCATAATGTTGGATTAGATCAGCGTGGGATGAGTGTAATCGGGTAGTTGATGGTCGGTGAGGACTTGAGGTGGGCCGGTGGGGCCTGTTTATCGTGCTGCAGCTCTGAAAGTCAAAGTGGAGTCAGTTACTCCGGAGGCTACAACGGATCGTTCGCACAGCTGAGAAGGTTGTTGGCTGCAACCTTCCCCCCATTGACCAACTGTACACTGCAAGGGCCAGGAAGCGAGCGGGCAAGATCATCTCTGACCCCTCTCACCCTGACCACAAACTCTTTGAAGCACTTCCCTCTGGAAGGCGACTCCGGACTGTCAAAGCAGCCACAGCCAGACATAAAAACAGCTTTTTTCCACGAGTGGTAGTTCTACTCAATAACCAAAGACTGTAGTCTCTGTTGTGCTCTGGTTTATTTTCACCCACATGTTTAGACCGTAATGTTGTATCCTTATTGTTTTGATGTGTTTATGCTTTATTCTTAATTGTTAACTGTATGTTTGTGTTGTCATTTGTGAGCGGGGCACCAAGGCACATTCCTTGTACGTGCACATACTTGGCCCATAAACGTATTCATTCACTCATTGATCTGCAGCCTACCTGCTCGCTGGTTTGCGGTGGGTCTGGACACGGAGTGCTGCAAGGACGACAGCTTGGCCTTCATGGTGTGCATCCCGTCAGCAAAGCGGTTCTCCTGCCCTTTCAACAGTTGCTGCATCTGCTGGATTGCCAGCAACACCCTCTGTCGGCTCAGGCAGCCCTGTACAGTGGCAGGAAGAGCATGGGGATTCATTCCAAACAGTTTGGCCACCTTGTTCTGGAATATACCTCTATAATAACGAACATGCAGACATCTTTAGCGTTTCAGACTTTGGAGACACAGCGGGGGAAGCAGGCCCTTCGGCCCACCGAGTCCGTGCCGACCAGCCATTACACTAGTACTATCCTACACACACCAGGGACAATTTACAATTTACAGAAGCAAATTAACCCACAAACTCTGACGTCTTCAGAGTGTGGGAGGAAACCGGAGCACCCAGAGAAAACCCACGCAGTCACAGGAAGAACGTACAAACTCCGTACAGGCAGCGCCCGTAGTCAGGGTCAAACCAGGGTCTCTGGCGCTGTGAGGCAACAACTCTACCGCTGCGCTACCGTGCTTATTTAATGTGAACTGATCGAACTGCATTCCCATCTACACTTTCCGCCTGCTCAAGATTCCAGCATCTGTAGTTCCTTGTGTTGCACCTCACGCTGCCTTGGGAAGCAGCCAAGGTATTCGATCTTGTGTCAAGTCAAGTCAAGTCAATTTTATTTGTATAGCACATTTAAAAACAACCCACGTTGACCAAAGTGCTGTACATCTGATTAGGTACTAAGGAAAAAAATGAAACATACAGTAGCACGCAAACAGTTCACAGCGCCTCCTCAATGAGCCTCAAACGCTAGGGAGTAGAAATAGGTTTTGAGCCTGGACTTAAAGGAGTCGATGGAGGGGGCAGTTCTGATGGGGAGAGGGATGCTGTTCCACAGTCTAGGAGCTGCAACCGCAAAAGCGCGGTCACCCCTGAGCTTAAGCCTAGACCGCGGGATAGTGAGTAGCCCCAAGTCGGCCGACCTGAGGGACCTGGAGTTAGAGAGGGGGGTTAGAAGATTTTTGATGTAGGGGGGAATGTCCATTTAGGGCTTTATACGTGAATAGGAGGAGCTTGAAGTTGATTCTGTACCGTACAGGGAGCCAGTGGAGAGAGGCCAGAATCGGGGTGATGTGGTCCCTTTTACGGGTACCCGTCAGGAGTCTCGCTGCTGCGTTTTGGACCAGTTGCAGGCGGGACAGGGAAGATTGGCTGATCCCAGTGTATAGTGTGTGTGGGACAGTGTGTGGGAGCTTGATGTTCATAGATCCCACAGCAGAGGGGGCTCGGGTAGACGGTGCACAGAATATAAAAGCAGGAACTAATGGTACAGCATTGCAGCTTTATTGGACTGTCGCTCGAGTACCGTGTGGAGTTCTGGCCTCCCCATTTCAGGGAGGGAGTGGGGGCTTTGGAGAAGGTGCAGAAGACGTTCACCACAAAGCTGCCTGGATCACAGGGGGTTAACTGAATGGAGAGGTTGGACAGACGTGGATTGGTTTCTCTGGAGTATCAGAGGCTGAGGGGAGATCTGAGAGCAGTTTATAAAAATTGTGAGAGGCATAGAAAGAGTAGACAGTCAGAAGCTTTTTCCCAGGGTGGGAATGTCAAAGACGAGAGGGCATATCTTTAAGGTGAGAGGGGCAAAGTGTAAAGGAGATCTGCGGGGCAAGTTTTTACATAGAGGATGGTGGGGGCCTGGAACGTGCTGCCAGGTGTGGGAGATATGATAGTGGCGTGTAAGGGGCTTTTAGATAGGCATCAAGGTGCTAACTATCTCAGCCCCCAATAAGGGACAAGGTGTCGTCACCGCCCCGCACCCCACGTGACCTCACCCAGCCAGCGGCCACGTGAGCTACAGGGAGAGGTTGAGTAGGCTGGGTCCCTATTCTATGGAGCGCATGAAGATGAGGTGTGATCTTATAGAAGTGTACAAAATCATGAGGAATAGATCGGGTAGATGCATAGAGTCTCTTGCCCAGAGTTGGGGAATCGAGGACCAGAGGACATAGGTTCAAGGTGAAGGGGAAAAGATTTAATAGGAATCCGAGGGGTAACTTTTTCACACAGAGGGTGGTGGGTGTATGGAACAAGCTGCCAGAGGAGGTAGTTGAGGCTGGGACTATCCCATCGTTTAAGAAACAGTTGGACAGGTACATGGATAGGACAGGTTTGGAGGGATATGGACCAAGCGCAGGCAGGTGGGACTAGTGTAGCTGGGACATTGTTGGCCGGTGTGGGCAAGTTGGGCCGAAGGGCCTGTTTCCACACTGTATCACTCTGTGACTCTATGAACAGCTGACCAGTGTTGGTTCAGAGGACCAGAACACAGGATAGGCACAGAATTGTGGTTCTGAAGACCAACACATCAGGAAGAGGAGCAGAACTTCATGAAACAAAGTACAAGAACAGTGGAATGTGACAATAGTGGTCACTAAATAAAAATAAGGGACAGGTCCAGGTGAAATGGAGGACCTGCCTCAATAGAATAGGGACTTGGACATCGGTGGATCAAGGAGCTTAAAGGTTCGGTTTTAGGTTTGTGGCTAGAAGGAACTGCAGATGCTGGTTTACCAAAAAAAGATACAAAGTGCTGGAGTAACTCAGCGGGCCAGGCAGCATCTCTGGAAAACCTTACCCTTCCTTATCTATGTGTCTCCCTCTCCCCTGATTCTCAGTCTCAAGACGGGTCTCGACCCGAAACGTCACCCATTCCTTCTCTCCAGAGATGCTGCCTGACCCGCTGAGTTACTCCAGCATTTTGTGTCTATCTTTAGTTCATCAGTAGTACTGGGTAACACATAGTGACATATCCGGAAAGGGAACAATGAAATTCTTACTTGCTGCACCTTAATGTACCCATAAACACAAAACATCAATCAATATACAAGAATCAGTCATACAATACATTAATAATCAGTAATACTACGAAATGAGACCATAATAGTGCAATAAAGGACAGAGCGTGCTGGAGTAACTCAGCGGGTCAGGCAGCATCTCTGGAGAACATGGATGGGTGACGTTTCACAGAGTGCTGGAGTAACTCAGCGGGTCAGGCAGCATCTCTGGAGAACATGGATGGGTGACGTTTCGGGTTGGGACCCTTCTTCAGACTCAAAATAACCTGCAGCAGGGATACTCCAGCAGCTTGTGTCTACCTTCTACCTATAACCTGCCAGGCTTTGTACTCCCCTCCTCTCTTCCAGCCCCACCCCCCTCTACAATCAGCCTGAAGAAGGGTCCCAACCCTTCTTCAGATACTCCAGCACTCTGTGAAACGTCACCCATCCATGTTCTCCACAGATGCTGCCTGACCCGCTGAGTTACTCCAGCACTCTGTGTCTACCTTCGATTAAAACCAGCATCTGCAGTTTTTCCCCCTACAGGTTATCGGTAGATATGGGATGATCAGCGTCTGGGGCTTGGTTCCAATAAGACAGGGTTGTGGAATCGCTACCACACGGCGTGAATCCCACTGAGGCAGGCTGTTTATCGACCAGCAAATTGCAATGCACTGGATGTTGGAGATGTTTTGTTGGGACGCACGGACATCCATCACACGCCGTCCGTGGGCTGAACCACAAGCTCTCGCAACCTTCAAACACCCCCCAGGCAGGTTATTTTGATTCAGAAGAAGGGTCTCCACCTGAAACGTCACCCATCCATGTTCTTCAGAGATGCTGCCTGACCCGCTGAGTTACTCCAGCACTCTGTGTCTACTTTGGGTTTAAACCAGCATCTGCAGTTCCTTCCCACTACACGGGTTGTCACTTTGTTGTCACTTTGCTCGTACATCTCGGGGAGATAAACCATTGCTCCTTAGAAACAAGGAACTACAGAAGCATCCCTCCAGTTGGCAAGTTATAGGGAGCAGAATTAGGCCATTCGGCCCCTCGAACCTGATCTATCTCGCCCTCCTAACCCAATTCTCCTGCCTCCTCCCCAAAACACCTGACACCCACACTAACCAAGAGAACAGAATAAAGGACCACAACCTGAGAACGTGGATGGATAACTCACTGTGTGGGAAGGAACTGCAGGTGCTGCTTTACACCGAAGATAGACACAAAGTGCTGGAGTAACTCAACAGGTCAGGCAGCATCTCTGGAGAGAAGGAATGGGTGACATTTCGGGTCGAGACCCTTCTTCAGACTGAGAGTCAGGGGAGGGGGAGACACAGAGATAAGGAAGGGTGAGGTGTGAGAACGGGACATCAAAGGGGATGGAGATCCAGGAACATGTGGATGAGATCATTGTTAACTGGGAGAAGCAAACCAAGCAAACAGAGATAGAGTGTAAGACAGAGAGCTGGAGTAACTCAGCGGGTCAGGCAGCATCTGTGGAGAACATGGATGGGTGACGTATCAGGTCGAGACTCTTCTTCAGACATTAGTTCAGTTGGGAGACACAAAAATGCTGGAGTAACTCAGCGGGTCAGGCAGCGTCTCAGGAAAGAAGGAACGGGAGACCCTTCTACAAACTGAGAGTCAGGGGAGAGGGAAACGAGAGATGTACACGGTGGCGTGGAATGAAAGAACGCTAGCATTTGGTGTCGGGACCCTTCTGCAGCCTGGAGTACCTTCTCTCCAGAGACGCTGCCTGTCCCGTCTCGTTCTCACACCTCGCCCTTCCTCATCTCTGTGTCTCCCTGTCCCCTGACTCTCAGCCTGAACAAGGGTCTCGACCCAAATCATCACCCATCCATGTTCTCCACAGATGCTGCCCGACCCGCTGAGTTACTCCAGCACTCTGTGCACCCCAGTGCTTTGACTATTGCCCGCTCGGAGATCACTTGCCTTCGCTGCCGGGACGGGGAGGAGCAGGACATGAGCAGGTATAGGTACAGCAGCAGGCTGGTCTGCACTCCAGGAACCATCTCTCAACTCCACTCCTTGCCTCCGCTTGCCTGGCGGCCGCCGCGTCCTCTGCAAAGGACCCAGGGCACCGGAGAAAGGGGGAGGGAGAGGGGGAGGGAGAGGGAGAGAGGGAGGGAGGGAGAGAGGGGGGAGAGAGGGGGGGAGAGGGAGAGGGGGAGGGAGAGGGAGAGAGGGAGGGGGAGAGAGGGGGGAGAGGGAGGGAGGGAGGGAGGGAGAGAGGGAGAGGGAGAGGGAGAGGAGAGGGAGAGGGAGAGGGAGAGGGAGAGGGAGAGGGAGAGGGAGAGGGAGAGGGAGAGGGAGAGGGAGAGGGAGAGGGAGAGGGAGAGGGAGAGGGAGAGGAGAGGGAGAGGGAGAGGGAGAGGGAGAGGGAGAGAGGGAGGGAGGAGAGAGGGGGAGAGGGAGGGAGGGAGGGAGGGAGGGAGAGAGGGGGGAGAGGGAGGGAGCGAGAGAGAGAGGGAGGGAGGGGGGGAGAGGAGAGGGAGGGAGAGTGAGAGGGGGGAGGGAGGGAGAGAGGGAGAGGGAGAGGGAGAGGGAGAGGGAGAGGGAGAGGGAGAGGGGAGAGAGGGAGAGGGAGAGGGAGAGGGAGAGGGAGAGGGAGAGGGAGAGGGAGAGGGAGAGGGAGAGGGAGAGGGAGAGGGAGAGGGAGAGGGAGAGGGAGAGGGAGAGGGAGAGGGAGAGGGAGAGGGAGAGGGAGAGGGAGAGGGGAGGGAGAGAGGGAGAGGGAGAGGGAGAGGGAGAGGGAGAGGGAGAGGGAGAGGGAGAGGGAGAGGGAGAGGGAGAGGGAGAGGGAGAGGGAGAGAGGGAGAGGGAGAGGGAGAGAGAGGGAGAGAGGACAGAGGGAGAGAGGGAGGGAGAGAGGAGAGAGGGAGAGGGAGAGAGGGACAGAGCGAGAGAGACCCTTGCTGGCGTTTGAGTCTACAGATACAATGACGTGGAGCCCATGAGACGGCGACTACCAGTGTCGGCAAGGCAAGGCTGCACACAGGACGTTGTTCCTTGCTTGTTGCTCCACGCTCCTCTCCCTCTCTCTCTCCCGGAGGATGAAAGATGTTCCCGGGGCTTCCTTGACAGAATAGCAAAGTCCACGCCCACGCAAGGGAGGGCAGCAGCGATTGCACCCAAAGCCTTGTCCTCCACCTCACTGCACTGCCTCCCTGTCTCCAAACACCACATCCCCCTTAAAGCCAAGGCATCCCGCGACCCCCCTCCCCTCTCCCCCCACCCCCCACAAGCTCAGAAGTGATAGGAGCAGAATTAAGCCATTCGGCCCATCACGTCTGCACCGCCGTTCAACCACGTCTGATCTATCTCTCCCTCCTAACCCCATTCTCCTGCCTTCTCCCCAATCATCCCTGACACCCGCACTAATCAGCAAATCTCTCTCCCTTCACTCTGACTGAAGACGTCTTGCCTAGAGTAGGGGGATCGAGGACCAGAGGACATAGGTTCAAAGGTGAGGGGAAAAGATTTAATAGGAATCCGAGGGGTAACTTTTCCACACAGAGGGTGGGTGGGTGTATGGAACAAGCTGCCAGAGGAGGTAGTTGAGGCTGGGACTATCCCCAACGATTAAGAAACAGTTGGACAGGTACATGGATAGGACAGGTTTGGAGGGATATGGACCAAGTGCAGGCAAGTGGGACTAGTGTAGATTTACCGGAGTCGCTGCCTCAATAACGCAGCCAGCATCATCACTGACCCACACCACCCTGGCCACACTCTCACTGACCCACACCACCCTGGCCACACTCTCACTGACCCACACCACCCTGGCCACACTCTCACTGACCCACACACCCTGGCCACACTCTCACTGACCCACACCACCCTGGCCACACTCTCACTGACCCACACCACCCTGGCCACACTCTCACTGACCCACACCACCCCTGGCCACACTCTCACTGACCCACACTCTCACTGACCCACACCACCCTGGCCACACTCTCACTGACCCACACCACCCTGGCCACACTCTCACTGACCCACACCACCCTGGCCACACTCTCACTGACCCACACTCTCACTGACCCACACTACCCTGGCCACACTCTCACTGGCCCACACCACCCTGGCCACACTCTCACTGACCCACACACTCACTGACCCACACTCTCACTGACCCACACCACCCTGGCCACACTCTCACTGACCCACACCACCCTGGCCACACTCTCACTGACCCACACACTCACTGACCCACACTCTCACTGACCCACACCACCCTGGCCACACACTCACTGACCCACACTCTCACTGACCCACACCCCCTGGCCACACTCTCACTGACCCACACTCTCACTGACCCACACCACCCTGACCCACACTCTCACTGACCCCCACCACCCTGGCCACACTCTCACTGACCCACACACTCACTGACCCACACTCTCACTGACCCACACCACCCTGACCAACACTCATCTCACCCCTGCCATCGGGAAGACGGTACAGGAGCCTGAAAACTGTAACGTCCAGGATCAGGAACAGCTTCTTCCCCACAGCTATCAGGCTGTTAAACAAACACTACAACCTCAAATAAGCTCTGACTACAATAGACTATTATTATTATTATTATTATTATTATTATTATTATTATTATTATTATTATTATTATTATTATTATTATTATTATTATTATTATTATTATTATTATTTATTATTATTATTATTATTATTATTATTATTATTATTATTATTATTATTATTATTATTATTATTATTATTATTATTATTATTATTATTATTATTATTATTATTATTATTATTATTATTATTGTTTCCAGTGCACTGTGTTTACATATTGTGTTGTGCTGGGTGCAAGTAAGAATGTCATAGTTCTATCTGGGACACACGGACAATAAAACACTCTCGTGACTCTTGTAATTGTTCTGTTTTGGGATTAGTTTCAGAAATATGTCACCGTAAAGTGTCAAGAATGCGTGGAATTTCACTTGCACAATATTGTTTGTTAAATTACCCTTTCAGCTCTATACCCCCCTCTCACTTCACATTTCACACCTCTCCTTAGTGCGCCCTTTATGTCTCCTGTTATTATCTCTGGCCTCTGTCCACCCATCTGCCGACCAAACCATTCTCATCTGTATCCACCTATCACTTGCCAAGCTTTGTTCCGTCCAAACCACATTTCCAGCTTTCTATCCCAACTACAATCAGTCTGAAGAAGGGTCCTGATCCAAAACATCGTCCATCCATGTCCTCCAGAGATACTGCCGCATTGATCAAAGTGAAGGGGAAAAGATTTCATAGGAAATCCGAGGGGTAACTTTTTCACACAGAGGGTGGTGGGTGTATGGAACAAGCTGCCAGAGGAGGTAGTTGAGGCTGGGACTATCCCATCGTTTAAGAAAAAGTTGGACAGGTACATGGATAGGACAGGTTTGGAGGGATATGGACCAAGCGCAGGCAAGTGGGACTAGTATAGCTGAGACATTGTTGGCCGGTGTGGGCAAGTTGTGCCGAGGGGCCTGTTTCCACACTGTATCACTCTGTGAAGGGCCTGTTTCCACACTGTATCACTATGTCTATGAAGGGTTTCCACACTGTATCACTCTATGACTCTATGAGGGCCTGTTTCCACACTGTATCACTCTATGACTCTATGAAGGGCCTGTTTCCACACTGTATCACTCTGTGACTCTATGAAGGCCTGTTTCCACACTGTATCACTCTGTGACTCTATGAAGGGCCAGTTTCCACACTGTATCACTCTGTGACTCTATGAAGGGCCTGTTTCCACACTGTATCACTCTATGAAGGGCCTGTTTCCACACTGTAACACTCTATGAAGGGCCTGTTTCCACACTGTATCACTCTGTGACTCTATGAAGGGCCTGTTTCCACACTGTATCACTCTATGACTCTATGAAGGGCCTGTTTCCACACTGTATCACTCTGTGACTCTATGAAGGGCCTGTTTCCACACTGTATCACTCTGTGACTCTATGAAGGGCCTGTTCCACACTGTATCACTCTGTGACTCTATGAAGGGCCTGTTTCCACACTGTATCACTCTGGACTCTATGAAGGGCCTGTTTCCACACTGTATCACTCTATGAAGGGCCTGTTTCCACACTTGTATCACTCTGTGAGTCTGTAAATCTCAACATGAAACGTCACCCATTCCTTCTCTCCAAGAGATGCTGTCGGTCCCGCCGAGTTCCTCCGGCTTTTCGTGTCCATCTCCACAATAAGTGGACGTTCTCCAATTCGCCACCTGTCTCCCGAGCACCAGAGGTTGCGGGGAGACCTGATAGAAGAATGTAAAATCACGAGAGACAGAGATAGGGTGGACGTGTAGGGGAGAAAATAACTGCAGGTGCCGGTTTAAATCGAAGGTAGACACAAAAAGGTGGAGTAACTCAGTGGGTCAGGCACATCTCTGGAGATGGGGCGGACGATCAGAGTCATTTTGTTTCCAGGCTAGGGGGAAAAAAATCAAATACCAGAGGGCATGGCTTGAAGGTGAGAGTGGAACCGTCAAATGAGAGGCATGGGAGATATTGATTTTATACAGAGGGTGGTGGAACGTGCTGCTAGGGGTGGTGGTGGAGGCAGATGCAATAGTGGTGGCTTTGGATCAAGGATATGGTGGAGTGGAGGGATATGGATCATGTGCAGGCAGAGGTTAGTTCAACTTGGCATCATGTTCAGCACAGACATTGTTCCTGTGTTGTGCTGTTAGCCTGAAGAAGGGTCTCGACCGAAACGTCACTCCCCATTCCTTCTCTCCACAGATGCTGCCTGACCTGCTGAGTTGCTCCAGCATTTTGTGTCTATCTTCTGTATTGTTCTATAAAAAACAGTCATAGAAACATAGAAACATAGAAAATAGGTGCAGGAGGAGGCCATTTGGCCATTCGAGCCAGCACCGCCATTCATTGTGATCATGGCTGATCGTCCACAATCAGTAACCGTGCCTGCCTTCTCCCCATATCCCTTGATTCCACTAGCCCCTAGAGCTCTATCTAACACTCTTTTAAATTCATCCAGTGAATTGGCCTCCACTGCCCTCTGTGGCAGAGAATTCCACAAATTCACAGCTCTCTGGGTGAAAAAGTTTTTTTCTCACCTCAGTTTTAAATGGCCTCCCCTTTATTCTTAGACTGTGGCCCCTGGTTCTGGACTCCCCCAACATTGGGAACATTTTTCCTGCATCTAGCTTGTCCAATCCTTTATAATTTTATACGTTTCTGTAAGATCTCCTCTCATCCTTCTAAACTCCAGTGAATACAAGCCCAGTCTTTCCAATCTTTCCTCGTATGACAGTCCCGCCATCCCAGGGGATTAACCTGGTGAACCTACGCTGCACTGCCTCAATAGCAAGGACGTCCTTCCTCAAATTAGTCCCGACCTGAAATGCCGCCTGTCCATTCCCTCCACAGATGCTGAGTTCCGACAGTACTTCCTATTGTACAGGAAAAGAATATCATTCTGAAATAGCAAAACATTCATATTTGCACGCTGGTCGATGTGAATATGTAGAATGTAATGTGTGTGTCAGGCAGCATCTCTGGAGAAAAGGGATAGGTGGTGTCGGGTCGACATCCTTCTTCGGGCCTGAAATGTCGCTTGTATGGACAGTCTCTCCACAGACGCTGCCTGGCCCGTTGAGTTACTCCAGTACTTTCTGTCTTTTTTTTTGGTTGTCAACCAACATTTGCAGTTCTTTGTATCTAGAATGTAACATGAATGAACAAAGCGGATGAGATTGGGGACAAGACGCACAATGCTGGAGTAACTCAACGGGACAGGCAGCATCTCTGGAGAGAAGGAATGGGTGACGTTTCTGGTCGAGACCCTTCTTCAGTCTGAAATATCTATGTAGGTGGCAAGGTATGGTTTTATTACATACAAAGATTTTGATGTATATTAAAAGACTTCGCATTTGCCCTGCACAGGAGCCGGCTGAGATGAAGCAAAATATAATGTAATAATTTGGTTTTAATCAATGTAGGAGTTATTTGGAAAGGAGAGAGGAGAGATTTAGCCGGGACACAATACTGTCAGACCAAGGCTCCAAGTTGCCACAGCTCATGGGAGGCATTGACTGCAACAGGAGCAAAACACAAAGTGCCGGAGCAACTCAGCAGGCCAGGCAGCATCTGCGGTGGGGGATGGACAGGCTACGTTTCAGGTCGGGACCCTTCTTCCCACTCACTGTGTTCATTTCCCATCTACAGATGCTGCCTGACCCGCTGAGTTCCTCCAGCACTATGTGTTGTGCTTGAATGACACGAGGTTATCCTTCAAGATGCTATTGAAAGTTCTGGAGGAACTCGGGGTGTCAGTCAGCATCTGTGCAGGGTCTGGGCATGAGACAGGAGACGCTTCAGTTTAGTTTGCAGTTTAGTTTAGAGATGCAGCGTGGAGACAGGCCCTTCGGCCCACTGGGTCCGTGCTGTCCAACGATCACAAGCACTGGCAACAATTCTACACCAGAGACAATTTACAACTTTACTGAAGCCGATGAACCTGCAAACCTGCACGTCTTTGGAGTGTGGGAAGAAATCGGAGCGCCCGGGGAAAACCCACGCGGTCACGGGGAGAACGTGCAAACTCCGTACAGACAGCACCCGTAGTCAGGATGGAACCCGGATCTCTGGCGCTGTGAGGCAGTAACTCTACCGCTGCACCATCGTGCCGGTTAAAATATACCAAACCAAGTGGTATATTGGGCCCAACCTCTCCAGCATTGGTGCAGCACGCTCCCCCCTCCCCTCCCTCCTCTCCCCTCCCCTCCCCTCTCCGCTCCATCCCCCTCAATCCTCCATCCTACCACCCTCCCTCCTACCCCCTCCCTCTCCCCTTCACCCCCCTCCCTCCCCCCCCCCCCTCCAGGAGATAGATTTAAACTTTAAAATGTGAGTAGCCTTAAAAATATAACACCGATTTCAATGAAACTTCTTCCATTAGCACCAAAGGGACAACGGTGAGTAAGGTGGGCCTAAAACTGTCGCGCTATCGTGTACCGTTTTGGCTGTAGTTCAGGAACAAACAAACAAACAAATGAGAGTTTTAGTATATAGATGGTGTATGTGTCTGAAGAAGGGTTCCGACCCGAAACATCACCCATTCCTTTTCCTCCAGAGATGCTGCCTGACCCGCTGAGTTACTCCAGCACTTTGTGTCTATCTTCGGTTTAACCCAGCATCTGCAGTTCACTTCTACACACGGTTCCTCAAACATTTGCCTCGAGCAATTAATTATGCCCAGCGTCCTCATGAACACTGCGAGCTAGCGGCAGTTTAATCAACAGCTCGGTCCCCAGATTGGTTCTGTCCGCCACTGGCGGATTCAGCTGCGAAATTCCCCAAATTCCATCGGCTAAAAACCTTTCCACAAGTCCCCATCTCCCAGACAACTAGAGGGCCATTTGCATAAACTATTTATTAATAGAAGGACAATAAGATCGCAAGGAGCTTCAAAGGAATTTCAGCAAAGTGAAGCTGATGCCGGGACAGGCCGTGAGTGATTGGAAGCAGTGTGCTGAAGCGTGTAGACAGGGGTGAGCAGGGAGGACAGGGAGTCAAGATGAACAGTGTTTAATTGTCAGACGTATGGGCAACTTACAATGAAATCCTTACTTGCTGCAGCCGAACATGCCCCATAAACGCAAAACACAAATAAATATACAATAATCAGTAATACAATACAATCAATAATAGGTTCAAGGTGAAGGAAAAAAGATTTAATAGGAATCTGCGGGGTAACTTTTCCACACAGAGGGTGGTGGGTGTATGGAACAAGCTGCCAGAGGAGGTAGTTGAGGCTGAGACTATCCTATCATTTAAGAAACAGTTGGACAGGTACCTGGATAGGACAGGTTTAGAGGGATATGGACCAAATGCAGGCAGGTGGGACTAGGGTAGCTGGGACATGTTAGCCGGTGTGGGCGAGTTGGGCCGAAGGGCCTGTTTCTACGCTGTATCAAGGTTTCAAGGTCAGTTTATTGTCACATGTACCAATTAAGGTACAGTGAAATTTGAATTACCATACAGCAATACTAAAAAAAAGCAAAGACTCACAACTACATAAAAGTTAACATAAACATCCACCACAGTGGATTCCACATTCCTCACTGTGATGGAAGGTAATAAAGTTCAAACTTCTTCCTCTTTGTTCTCCCACGGTTGGGGCAGTTGAACCACCTGCAGTCGGGGCGATCGAAACTCCCGTGTTGGGGCAGTCGAAACTCCTGCGTCTTGGAGCTCCCAAAGTCAGTCTCCACGATGTTAAGTCCGTAGGATCCCACGGTTGGAACTCAGAGGTTGATCCCTGGCAAAGGGACCGTGAGCCTCGCGATGTTAAGTCCGCAGGCTCCCGCGGTTGGAACTCCCAGAGTCGGTCTCCAGCGGAAGCCACCAGCTCCACGATGTTAGGCCGCAGTGCGGACAGATACGATACAGAAACAAATCGCATCTCCGTTGAGGTAAATGATTTAAAAAAGCTCCCCCCAACTCCCCCCCCCCCCCCCCCACCCAACACATGTAAAACAAGGTAAGGAACACTAAAAACATACATTTAACACATACTAAAAACAACAAAGATGGAAGGGACAGACAAGACTGTTGGCGAGGTGCCCATTGCTGGCGCCACCCGGTGGTTCAAATATCACTCTGTGATTCTAATAATTGATTAACAACCAGGAGTGAAGAATGTTTTATTGTCACATGTCCCTAAAGGGAACAACGAGATTCTTACTTGCTGCAGCTTAACATGTCCATAAATTCAAAACACAAATACATATACACCGAACAACCAAAACATTATGACCACTGACAGGCGAAGTGAATCACATTGATTATCTTGTTACAATGGCACTTGTCAAGGGGTGGGATATATTAGGCAGCAAGTGAACCGTCAGTTCTTGAAGTTGATGTGTTGGATGCAGGAGAAATGGGCAGGAGTAAAGACCTGAGCGACTTTGTCAAGGGCCAAATTGTTCTGGCCAGACGCCTGGGTCAGGGGAGCATCTGTGAAACGGCAAGGCTTGTGGGGTGCTCCCGGTCAGCAGTGGTGAGTACCTACCGACAGTGGTCCGAGGAGGGACAAACCACAAACCGGCGACAGACAGGGTGTTGGGCGCCCAAGGCTCATCGATGCGCGAGGGCAACGGAGGCTATCCCGTCTGGTCCGAACCGACTGATGGAAGACGACAAGCCGGTGGAGGGAGTGTGATGCTCTGGGCAATGTTCTGCTGGGAAACCCTAGGTCCGACCATTCATGTGGACGTCAATGTGACACGTGTCACCTACCTAAACATCGTTGCAGACCAGGTACACCCCTTCATGGCAATGGTATTCCCTGATGGCAGTGGCCTCTTTCAGCAGGATAATGTGCCCTGCCACACTGCACACATTGTTCGGGAATGGTTTGAGGAACACGATGAAGTGTTCACGGTGTTGCCCTGACCTCCACATTCTCCAGATCTCAATCCGATTGAGCATCTGTGGGATGTGCTGGATCGACACCTCACAACTTACAGGACTTGAAGGATCTGCTGCTAATGTTGGTGCCAGATACCACAGGACACCTTCAGGGGTCTTGTAGAGTCCATGCCTCGGCGGGTCGACGCTGTTTTGGCGGCACACGGAGGACCAGCAGCATATTAGGCAGGTGGTCATAATGTTTTGGCTGATCGGTGTACCTGCATAGACATATACATATAGATATGTATAACTGCAAATGTTGGTTGACAACCAAAAAAAAGTCAGAAAGTTTTGTGTCTATCTTTGGTATAAACCAGCATCTGCAGTTCCTTCCAACACAACAGGTCTACTTGAAGTTGGATCGTTGGACTGACCCTACGAGTTGGGCCCACAGTGCCCTCTCCTGGCCCTCCTCTGGAAGGACCTCAGAAACAGCTAGTGACTGCCCTCTGCTGGTCAGGACAAAGGTTCCAGCAAATCTTTATCTTCAGGCAAGACACAAAATGCTGGAGTAACCTAGCGGGACAGGCAGCATCTCCGGATAGAAGGAACGGGTGACGAATGGCTGAGTTACTCCAGCATTTTGTGCCTACGGTACATTAAGGCAGTCTGACGAAGGGTCTCGACCCGAAACGCCACCCATTCCTTCTCTCCAGAGATGCTACACGGGTGGCTTTAAACTAAATAAGGGGGGGGGGGTCAAATGGGATAGTCAAGGATGGAGTTAAAGGGAAAGAGAGTAAAGGGATAGTTAATGACCCCAGAATTAACGGGAAAGATAGCCCACACAGGGATAGGAGAGTATGGCCAAGTGTAATAGGGATCGATGTGAAGGATGAGAGAGTTGGATAGAGCTCTAGGGGCTAGTGGAATCAAAAGATATGGGGAGAAGGCAGGCACGGGTTACTGATTGTGGATGATCAGCCATGATCACAATGAATGGTGGTGCTAGCCCGAAGGGCCGATTGGCCTCCTCCTGCACCTATTTTCTATGTTTCTATGTGAGATGAGTAAGGAATTGAAAGTATTGTATATGAATGCGCGAAGTATAAGAAGTAGATGAGCTTGAGGCTCAGTTAGAGGTTGGCAGATACGACATTGTGGGGATTACAGAGACGTGGCTGCAGGAGGATTGGGCCTGGGAACATAATATTCAGGGTTATACATCCTACAGAAAGGACAGGCAGGTGGGCAGAGGCGGTGGGGTAGCTCTGCTGGTGAGGGATGAAATCCAGTCCCTTGCGAGGGAAGACATAGGGACTGATGAGGTAGAGTCACTGTGGATTGAGTTGAGGAATTGTAAAGGCAAGAAGACACTAATTAGAGTTATCTACAGACCCCCAAATAGTAGCCCGGATGTAGGGTGTAAGATGCAGCAGGAGTTAAAACTGGCATGTAAGACAGGTAATGCCACTGTGGTGATGGGGGATTTCAATATGCAGGTAGACTGGGAAAATCAGGTTGGTTCTGGACCACAAGAAATAGAGTTTGTAGAGTGCCTCTGAGATGGATTCTTAGAGCAGCTTGTAATGGAGCCTACCAGAGGAAAGGCAATTCTGGATTTAGTGTTGTCCAATGAACCAGATTTAATAAGAGAACTCGAGGTAAAGGGACCGCTTGGAGGTAGTGATCATAATATCATTAGATTTAATCTGCAATTTGAGAAGGTGAAGGTTAATTCGGAAGTGTCAGTGTTGCAGTTGAACAAAGGGGACTATGAAGGCATGAGAGAGGAGCTGGCCAAGGTAGACTGGAAAGGGATCCTAGCAGGATTGACGGTGGAACAGCAATAGCAGGAATTTCTGGGCATAATCCGGAAGACGCAGGATCATTTCATTCCAAAGAGGAAGAAAGATTCTAAGGGGAGTAGGAGGCAACCGTGGCTGACAAGGGAAGTTAGGGATGGAATAAAACTAAAAGAAAAGATGTATAACACAGCAAAGAGTAGCCGGAAGCCAGAGGATTGGGAAACATTCATAAGACAACAGAAGGTAACAAAACGGGCAATACGGGCTGAAAAGATGAAGTACGAGGGGAAACTGGCCAAGAATATAAAGGACAGTAAAAGCTTCTTTAGATATGTTAAGAGAAAAAGAGTAGCAACGTCAAATGTGGGTCCCTTGAAGGCAGAAACGGGTGAAATTATTACAAGGAAATAGCAGAAGAGTTGAACAGGTACTTCGGATCTGTCTTCACTAAGGAAGACACAAACAATCTCCCAGATGTACTGGAGGACAGAGGATCTAGGGGGGTAGAGGAACTGAAAGAAATTTTCATTAGGTGAGAAATAGTATTGGGTAGACTAATGGGACTGAAGGATGATAAATCCCCTGGGCCTGATGGTCTGCATCCCAGGGTCCTCAGGGAGGTGGCTCAAGAAATTGTGGACGCATTGGTGATCATTTTCCAATGTTCAATAGATTCAGGATCAGTTTCTGTGGATTGGAGGGTAGCTAATGTTATCCCACTTTTCAAGAAAGGAGCGAGAGAAAACGGGGAATTACAGACCAGTTGGCCTGACATCGGTGGTGGGAAAAATGCTGGAGTCAATTATTAAAGAGGTAATAACGGTGCATTTGGATAGCGGTAAAAGGATAAGTCGAAGTCAGCATGGATTTATGAAAGGGAAATCATGCTTGACTAATCTTCTGGAATTTTGTGAGGATGTGACAAGTAAAATGGATGAAGGGGAGCCAGTGGATGTAGTGTATCTAGACTTTCAGAAAGCCTTTGATAAGGTCCCGCACGGGAGATTGATGACTAAAATTAGAGCACATGGTATTGGGGGTAGGGTGTTGACATGGATAGAAAATTGGTTGGCAGACAGGAAGCAAAGAGGAGTAAACGGGTCCTTTTCAGAATGGCAGGCAGTAGCGAGTGGAGTGCCGCAAGGCTCAGTGTTGGGGCTGCAACTGTTACCATATATATTAATGATTTGGAAGAGGGAATTAGAAGCAACACTAGCAAGTTTGCAGATGACACAAAGCTGGGTGGCAGTGTGAACTGTGAAGAGGATGTTAGAAGGTTGCAGGGTGACCTGGACAGATTGAGTGAGTGGGCAGATGCAGTATAATGTAGATAAATGTGAGGTTATCCACTTTGACGGCAAAAGCAAGGAGGCAGATTATTATCTCAATGGAGTTAGGTTAGGTAAGGGGGAAGTGCAGCGAGACCTGGGTGTCCTTGTACACCAGTTACTGAAAGTTGGCGTGCAGGTACATTAGGCAGTGAAGAAAGCTAATGGAATGTAGGTTACGGAGTACTTAGAAGTTCACGATAACATAGGCTGAAGTCAGCATGGCTTTATGAAGGGGGGGGTCTTGCTCGACAAATCTGCTGGAATTCTTTGAGTAAATAGCAGGACAAAGGAGAGTCAGTGGATGTTGTTTACCTAGAGTTTCAGAAAGCCTTTGATAAGGTGCCACACATGAGGCTGCTGAGGAAGATAAGAGCCCACGGTGTGAAAGGGCAGATACTGGCGTGGATAGCAGGTTGGCTGGGTGGCAGAAGGCAAAGAGTGGCAATAAAGGGGCTTATTCTGCTCGGCTGCCAGTGACTAGCAGAGTTCCGCAGGGCTCGGTGCTGGGGCCGCTACTCTTCACGGTGTATATTAATGATTTGGACGAGGGGATTGAAGGCTTTGTGGCCAAGTTTGCAGATGATACGAAAATAGGTGGAGGGGCAGGTAGTGTAGAGAAAGCAGGAACTCTGCAGAAGGACTTGGACAGGTTGGGAGAGTGGGCAGAGAAGTGGCAGATGGGATATAGTGTAGCAAAGTGTGGAGTCGTGCATTTTGGTCGTAGGAATAAAGGCGGAGACTATTTTCTAAATGGGGTGAGAATCCATAAATCGGAGGTGCAAAATGATTTAGGAGTACTGGTGCAGGATTCCCAAAACGTTAATCTGCAAGTGGAATCGGTAGTAAAGAAAGCAAATGCAATGCTAGCATTTATTTCAAGAGGGCTTGTTTATAAAAACAGGGATGTAATGCTGAGGCTCTATAAGGCGCTGGTCAGGCCACATTTGGAATATTGAGAGCAATTTTGGGAACCATATCTGAGGAAGGATGTGCTGACTCTGGAGAGGGTCCAGAGGAGGTTTACAAGAATGACCCCAGGAATGAGTGGGTTAACATATGATGAGCGTTTGTCGGCATTGGGCCTGTACTCGCTGGAGTTTAGAAGAATGAGGGGGGACCTCATTGAAATGTACAGAATAGTGAAAGGCCCGGATAGAGTGGATGTGGAGAGGATGTTTCCACTAGTGGGAGAGTCTAGGACCAGAGGACACAGCCTCAGAATTTAAGGAAGTTCTTTTAGGAAGGAGATGAGGAGGAACCTCTTTAGCCAGAGGGTGGTCAATCTGTGGAATTCTTTGCCACAGAAGGCTGTGGAGGGCAAGTCGGTGGATATTTAAGGCACAGATAAATAGATTCTTGATTTGTGCGGGTGTCAGAGGTTATGGGGAGAGGGAGGAGAATGGGGTTAGGAGGGAGAGATAGATCAGCCATGAGTGAATAGCGGAGTAGACTTGATGGGCTGAATGGCTTAATTCTGCTCCTATAACATTAACATTACACGTTCAACATCTGCAGCAACATGGTGCATTGGTGTCTCAAAGTACTCTACCACTGAGTGAAAACAGAAGGTAACAATTCCCTAACGAGGCTTTGTTTGCTTGTTACGGAAAGGCACAAAATGGAGGACTTGAAAAATAACAGCCTTCGGAAATCCAACACCTCCTCAATGATCAAAGGGCCACCTTGACCAAAGCTCAATAACACCGTGATGACTCAAGTGGATCTATGTATTTAAAACTTACACAGAATTGTAGATTGGGGTTGCCAACTGTCCTGTATTAGCCAGGACATCCCATATATTGGGCTAAATTGGTTTGTCTAGTATTAGGCTCGGGGGGGAGGTTGCATAGCAATCGGCTTCCCGGGCCCGGGCGGCCGCCATTGGTGGAGCGGGAGCATGTGGCCGCTGGCTAAGTGAGGCCATGTGGGGCGTGGGGCGGTGACGTCACCTTTTGTCCCCTATTTGGGATTGAGAACGTTGGCAACCCTATTGTAGATGGAAATTTTAAAGATATCCCACGCACTGGTTTAATGGAACACCCACTGCTTTTCAACATGGACGCTACAATATATATATTTGTAATTATCTTTGTTCAGAAGGCACCAAAAAGTAAACTCTGACAAGTGCTGTACTGCTGTTACTCCTGCAAGGGCAACATGTACACAAGGCCACCAGATCAACCGACCACCTAATTTGCTCAGTAAATAGACTCCAGTTGAATCCAATATCAAAGCACCTAATAGTATTTTTAATATATACACTGATCCTTCAAACAAATGATCCAGAAAGAAATTTGATAAATTAAAGAAAAACAATGTCATAAATCATAATTCACAAAATATTTTTTACAAACATCACTTAAGGGACCTGGCTCTCTCAATAACTGAAAGACTAACTTGGATATTCATGATACAATTATTTTCAGATGATCTTTTGCTCCCCCTCTCCCCATTCATAACAAAGATAGAGTCCCCCTTCCACCCCATCAGCCGTCGTATACAACAAATTATCCTCCAACATTTCCGTCACCTCCAATAGGATCCCACTACTGGCCACATCTTCCCATCTCCTCCCCTTTCTGCGTTCCGCAGAGACCGTTCCCTCCGTAACTCCCTGGTCAACTCGTCCCTTCCCACCCAAACCACCCCCTCCCCAGGTACTTTCCCCTGCAACCGCAGAAGATGCAACACCTGTCCCTTTACCTCTCCCCTCGACTCCATCCAAGGACATAAAGTCTTTCCAAGTGAGGCAGAGGTTCACCTGCACCTCCTCCATTGTAATAGTGAGGCCCAGCACAAATTGGAGGAACAGCTCCTCATATTTCGCTTGGGCAGCTTACACCCCAGCGGTATGAACATTGACTTCTCTAACTTCATAGTCCTTGCTTCCCCTCTCTATCCCCTCCCCCTTCCCAGTTCTCCCACTAGTCTTCCTGTCTCCGACTACATCCTATCTTTGTCCCGTCCCCTCCCCTGACATCAGTCTGCAGAAGGGTCTCGACCTGAAACGTCACCCATCCATGTTCTCCTGTATTAAATGGAATGTGTTGTCAATATAATACAGAGATTCACATTTCAGGTGCAGAGTCTTGAGTCAGTCATCATCTCTTGGGAGATGATCAAAAACATTTTTTTTTACAAAAATAAAAGATTGTAGTGTTCCTACAGCAGTATGCATTAAACCATAATATAATTTCTATGATCAAAATAAAGGAAACTGTATTTAGAATTTATTCATACAGTATATTGTGCAAGCACTCTTAGGAATAGACGATACCCAGAGCAGATCTATGAAATTATAACTTTCATAGAGTGTGGACAGAACTTTGTTATTCCTATCAAAAAATTCCACCTGCACCAGATCACAGAGCCCTTTATTACATGAGGGGAGGGGAATGGGGAATAAGGGAAAATGGAAGACCCCTACTACTTCAATAGAGAACTGAAGCAAAGCTTGCTTGCAGTTCCACACGCTGGATTTTCTTTTGCACGATTTTCCATCTCAATTTCACATCAAATTAAAACGTGAGCATTACACATGAAGCAAACGAACACTTGGTGCCCTCTCCGCTGATTGCTCCAGTAATCTTCTCCTTGTCACTTCTCCCTAAACTGCCCGATCTGTTTGCTGCACAGAGGTTTGGTCAAGCACTCCAGACTGAGTTAGAGAGGAAAGTACGCTCGCATTCCACACCATCTTCACTCCATCTTTGACATTTCATATTTGATCGTCACTATTTCCTAATTTGGAAAGAGAGACAAATATTAGTATTTTAGTTTAGTTGAGAGATACAGTGCGGAAACAGGCCCTTTCGGCCCGCGCCGACCAGCGATCCCCGCACATTAACACTATCCTGCACATACTGGGAACAATTTTTACATTTATACCGAGCCAATTAACCTACAAACCTGCACGTCTTTGGAGTGTGGGAGGAAACCGAAGATCTCGGAGAAAACCCACGCAGGTCACGGGGAGAGCGTACAAACTCCGTACAGACAGCACCCGTAGTCGGGATGGAACCTGGGTCTCTGGCGCTCCATTCGCTGTAAGGCAGCAACTCTACCGCTGTGCCACCGTGCCGCCCAATTCTTCCTTTAAAATATTTTTGCCTTTTTCTCCACAATAAATACCATCCTATTGCATAATCAAGGTGCATTTTGTTAACTTTGGATCCCTAATTCACCTTAATATTTTCCTGATTGAAACACACAGCCTGTAAACAGGCCCTTCGGCCCGCTGAGTCCACGCCGACCTCCTATCACCCGTTCACACTAGTTCTATGTTACCCCACTTTTGCTTCCACTCCCTGCACACAAGGGGCAATTTACAGAAGCCAATTAACCTACAAACCTGCACATCTTTGGGATGTGGAGGAATCCGGAGCCCCTGGAGGAGACCCACGTGGTCACGGGGAGAACGTGCAAACTCCGCACATAGACAGCGCCCAAGGTCTAGATGGAAGCCAGGTCTTTGACGCCGTGAGGCTGCAACTCTACTGTGTCGCTCTGAAAGAAATTGAGACAGGCTCTTGCTCATGTGCAGAGTGCTTCGCCCAGGAAATAAAGGACTGGGAATACTGAACTAGATGTATATCTGAATCCTATCTATGAATGGGTATGTACAATATGCTCTGAACTTGAAGATTGATTCTCTCGATGCAGGGGTGATGCTCTAGGAGTATCTTTGCCAAACATCATTGCAAAATGCAATCTGTCTCTCCCTCCAGAAACCAGAAATGAATCTGATTTTTGTTGAGTGGGTAAGCTGGCTATATTAGCCGGCTGGTGCTGACTGTTGAATCTTGCGTTCAGCATTGTTGCCAATAATGTGTCCTCCTGACCGTAGGACACTTAAAGCAGAGTTTCCTGTAAATTCGCTTTGTACCATTACAGTGCCGTAGATGATCTGCAGAAAACACTGCTGAGTATTTTGCAAGCAGACCCACCCTAGCAGAAAGCTCAAATGACACAGGCGTTAATATAATCCCCACGCTACCCACAGCTGAGTATTTACCAGGGGTTGCGCTGTGCATTTCAACCACAGACCAGATGGCAATTGAGCAACACAAGCAACTTAATGACCCAGGAGAGCAAAGCAACAACTGACTCCATCTAATGAATCCTCGAGGTGGTGTGTACTTACTTCATCTGAATCCAGCAACAGGGGAAGTGCACTGAAACATAAAACATTGCATCAGCCTTTGGCAATCATCCTCATCAACGGCAATGAGCAAGAGTGTGGTAATCAACTACACATTCAGCACCTGCCTCGCACGTGATAGCTCTCTCCCAGCTCCAACACTCACCCTGGCCCAGTTTCCGCCTTCCCTTCAAGCATTGGGTTCACGGGAACATTTGTGATACTGCTGTGCATCCTCTTTTTTGAAAAAACGAATTTAAAGGAGACTAGTCCAAGTAGATCCGTTGGGCCCAAACCTCTTCTGCATTGGTGCAGCACCCTCCCCTCACCCCCCCTCCCCCTCCCCCCACTCAACCCCCATTTATCCTCCCTCCTCCCCCTCCCTCCCTCACCCTCCCTCCCTCACCCCCCCCCCTTATCCCCCCTCCCTCCCTAGGAGATAGATTTAAACTTTAAAATGTGAATAACTTTAAAAATATAACACCGATTTCAATGAAACTTCTTCCATTAGCACCAAAGGGACGACGGTGAGTAAGGTGGGCCTAAAATTGTCATGCTATCGTGTACAGTTTTGGCTGTAGTTCAGGAACAAACAAACAAACAAACGAGAGTTTTAGTGTAGAGATGTGTGAGGCTAGTTGTACTTTTTACACGGAGGGTGGTGGTGGAACGTGTTGCCAGGGATGGCGGCAGACACAGCTTTTAGACAGATATGTGGACATGCAAGGAACAGAGGTGTAGGAACCATGTTCAGGCAGAGGAGATCTGGACAGGTACATGGGTAGGACAGGTTTAGATGGGCCAAATGGACTAGTGTGGATGGGGCATCTTGCTCGGTGTGGGCACGTTGAGCCAAAGGACCCCTTTCCATGCTGTATGGCTCTGATTCCATAAATGTTACTTTTATTGATTAAAATCAAAACATGACGTCTAATGTTTTCATGCTATATGGCTCTATCAGTTTATCTTCACATTGTGTCCTGCACAGATCATAAGGTCATAAGCAGTCACAAAATGCTGGAGTAACTCAGCGGGACAGGCAGCATCTTTGGAGAGAAAGAATGGGTGACGTTTCAGGTCGAGATCCTTCTTCAGACTGAGAATTATCTCCAGAGATGCCGCCTGTCCGGCTGAGTTTCACCAGTATTTTGTGTCTATCTTCGGTTTAAACCAGCATCTGCAGTTATTTCCTACACATAAGGTTATAAGTGATAGGAGCAGAAATAAGCCATTTGGCCCATCAAGTCTAGTCCGCCATTCAATGGGTGATCCATCTTTCCCTCTCAACCCCATTCTCCTGCCTTCTCCCCATAACCCCTGACACCCGCACTAATCAAAGATTTATCTATCTCTGCCCTACAAATATCCATTGATGTGCGGGCCAAAGGGCCTGTTGTTGTGCTGCACTGTTCGAAGCATATAGGGGTATGAATGACTACCCAGTACACCTGCTCCTCAACTTACGATGGGGTTACATTCTGACTAACCCATCGCTAACAGAAAATATCGTCAGTGGAAATACATTGAATACACGTGATCACGTGGGCGGAAGCGAGCGGCGGCTCGCTACGAGTCGCTGCCGTTTGCACCATCGCAAAGACGAAATATCGTAAGTGGAAGCATCGTAAGGCGGGGAGCACCTGTAGTCCAGGAACCTGCTGGTCTGGCACAACGCGAATCCTCAGCATGATGGTTCAACAGCATATCCAACATCAAGTAATGCAACTAAATGCTGGGGCACATGGGGTCGTCAGCCTGGGAAGGCAGTCCATCTAGGAGAGGGAAAACGCGGATCTAAAACCTCCACTGCCTTGTGGCCGTATCCAGTCATGGAAAAAGCTCCAGGAGTAAACCTCAAGAAAAATCCGGAGTGGGAGTCCCTGAGGCAGTTGATCGTTGTCCACAACCTGGTTCTGGCAGCTCCTGCGATGGCGCTGGTGCCAAACTGTAACGGCCCTGCTGTTCCTTTGGATGGATCAGTGACGTGGAGAGGGGGGACGTGCTGCACGGGCAACAGCCTGTCCTTCATATGACATCACCCAGGCTTGCATCCGACCCACACATCCACACTGCTCTAGCCCAGGTGTGGAGCAAGCAGCCAACACCCAGCATGCATCACCCATGGTCAGCCATGACCGAGGGGGGCCTTAATTAACTTTAACGGCAACTAAATGGCAAGTAGACACTAAATGCTGGAGTAACTCAGCGGGACAGGCAGCATCTCAGGAGAGAAGGAATGGGTGACGTTTCGGGTCGAGACCCTTCTTTAGATTGATGTCAGGGGAGGGGGCGGGACAGAGATAGGATGTAGTCGGAGACAGGAAGACAGTGGGAGAACTGGGAAGGGGGAGGGGATAGATAGGGGCAGAGGAACTATCTGAAGTTCCTATGAGAAGTCAATGTTCATACCGCTGGGGTGTAAACTGTCCAAGCGAAATATGAGGTGCTGTTCCTCCAATTTGCACTGGGCCTCATTCTGACAATGGAGGAGGACCAGGACAGAAAGGTCAGACTGGGAATGGGAGGGGGAGTTGAAGTTCTCAGCTACCGGGAGATCAGGTTGGTTATGGCGGACTGAGCGAAGGTGTTGAGCGAAACGATCGGCGAGCCTGTGCTTGGTCTCACCGATGTAGAGAAGTTGACATCTGGAACAGCGGATATAGAATAATCTGGAGTGGGTATAATAAAATGCTGATACTTACACATCTGTTATCGAAGGAATGTTGTCTTCTACCCACTTTAAATCTTCATCCTATTAATAATAAAACAAACCATGTTTCAGGTGGAGGGTCAGGGTTATTATTGTCACATGTACAATGTACAATGTACATGTACAATGAAAGCTTTGTTTTGCACGCTGTCCAAACACATCAGATGTACCATAAATAGATGCAATCAGTTCAAACTCAAGTACAATAGATAGAGCAAGGGGGAAAGTGCAGAATATCAGGACTGCACGGTGGCGCAGCGGTAGAGTTGCAGCCTTACAGCACTAGAGACCCAGGTTCAATCCTGACTATGGGTGCTGTCTGTATAGTGTTTGATTTAGATTTTTAGATTTAGATTTTAAAGATACAGCGTGGAAACAGGCCCTTCGGCCCACCGAGTCTGCGACGACCAGCGATCCCCGCACATTAACACTATCCTACACACACTAGGGACAATTTATTTTAACATTTACCCAGTCAATTAACCTACATACCTGTACGTCTTTGGAGTGTGGGAGGAAACCGAAGATCTCGGAGAAAACCCACGTAGGTCACGGGGAGAACGTACAAACTCCGTACAGACGGTGCCCGTAGTCAGGATGGAACCCGAGTCTCCGGCGCTGCATTTGCTGTAAGGCAGCTACTCTACCGCTGCACCACCGTGCCGCCCTGTGCGTTTTCCTTGTGAGCTGAGTGGGTTTTCTCCAGGTGCTCTGGTTTCCTCCCACACTCCAAAGACGTACAGGTTTGTAGGTTAATTGGCTTCAGTAAAAATGGACCCCAGTGTGTAGGATAGTGCTAGCATTTGAGGATCGTGGGTAGGCCGAAGGGCCTGTTTCTATGCTGTATCTCTAAACTAAACTAATATAGTCCATCAGTTCCTAAGACAATGTCCAATGTCCTCAATGGGGTAGAGGTGCATCAGACAGTGCCCTAGCGTGCGGAAGAAGCTGTTCCCGAATCTGGTGATGCGTGCTTTCAAGTTTCCGTACCTTCTGCCGGACGGGAGCAGGGAGGAGGAGGGATGAACGGGTTGGGAAATGTTTTGAAAAGGCAATGAAAAGCAAGGCAAAAAAAAATAATCTGCAAATAAGTATAAATGAGGATT
Organism: Rhinoraja longicauda; assembly: GCF_053455715.1. Lineage (NCBI taxonomy): Eukaryota > Metazoa > Chordata > Chondrichthyes > Rajiformes > Arhynchobatidae > Rhinoraja > Rhinoraja longicauda. The sequence goes on from NC_135957.1 coordinate 4,236,710, forward strand.
TGAGTTTAGGAGTAAAGAGGTCCTTCTGCACTTGTACAGGGCCCTGGTGAGACCACATCTGGAGTATTGTGTGCAGTTTGGTCTCCTAATTTGAGGAAGGATGTCTTTGCTATTGAGGCAGTGCAGCGTAGGTTCACGAGGTTAATCCCTGGGATGGAGGGACTGTTATATGAGGAAAGATTGGAAAGACTGGGCTTGTATTCACTGGAGTTTAGAAGGATGAGAGGGGATCTTATAGAAACATATTAAATTATAAAAGGACTGGACAAGCTAGATGCGGGAAAAATGTTCCCAATGTTGGGGGAGTCCAGAACCAGGGGCCACAGTCTTAGAATAAAGGGGAGGCCATTTAAAACTGAGATGAGAAAAAACTTTTTCACCCAGAGAGTTGTGAATTTGTGTAATTCTCTGCCACAGAGGGCAGTGGAGGCCAATTCAATGGATGAATTTAAAAGAGAGTTAGATAGAGCTCTAGGGGCTAGTGGAATCAAGGGATATGGGGAGAAGGCAGGCACGGATTACTGATTGTGGATGATCAGCCATGATCACAATGAATGGCAGTGCTGGCTCGAAGGGCCGAATGGCCTCCTCCTGCACCTATTTCTATGTTTCTATGAGACCCTTTTTCGGACATTGAGAGTCTGAAGAAGGGTCTCGACCCGAATCGTCAACCACTCACCAATTTTGAAGATGGTTTTGCTAATCCATTAGCACCCCTTTTGGATGTTCTCTTCTTCATTCCATCGGCTAAACAGTACATAGACAAAAACATGGATGATTAATGAACAACTGTGTATTTCACTCAATGTCTAAAATAAAGACAAGAAACATACACTAGTTTTATACCTAATTACTATTGTGTAAAAAAAGTCAGGCTGCACATCTTCATACATTTGTTTTCAGCAACAAACAATTTTGAGAGTAATCTTGACTAATATTTTTGTAACCCTGTTTTGTTTAGTGTAATTTATAGTTTAGACTAGACCAAGTGGACCCATTGGGCCCAAACTTCTCCTGCATTGGTGCAGCACCCTCTCCCCCCCCCCCCTCCCCTCCCCCCCACTCCATCCCCCTCAACCCCCCTTATCCTCCCTCCTCTCCCTAGGAGATAGATTTAAACTTTAAAATGTGAATAACAAAAAATATAACACCGATTTCAATGAAACCTTTTCCATTGGCACCAAAGGGACGACGGTGAGTAAGGTGGGCCTAAAATTGTCGCGCTATCATCTATCGTGTACTGTTTTGGCTGTAGTTCAGGAACAAACAAACAAACGAGTTTTAGTATATATAGTGTGGATACAGGCCCTTCAGCCCACCGAGTCCACCCGAACCAGTGATCATCCATACAGTAGTTCTTCCCAACACAGGAGGGACAATTTAACAAGCCAATTAATCAACAAACCTGCATGTCTTTGGAATGTGGGAGGAAACCAGAGCACCTGGAGAAAACCTGTGCGGACACAGGAAGAACGTGCAAACTCCGCACAGACAGCACCCGTAGTCCGGATCGAACCCGACCATACTTACATCTGGCACAATCAGGCAGCAACATTACCACTCGCCACTGAGCGCCCTCCAGTCACAGAACGGGCATCAATTCAACAGCCACTGCACCCTCAGAAGTAATACGTGATACAATATTTCTGAATAGAGATGCACACTTACCAAAGTTTTCTAGAATCAGTTCATTCACCTCGTCGTCTGGATCATCAATAAGAGGGGTAAATGCATATCTGAAATCGATCATGAGGGGGAAATGCCACAATCAGAATAAAGACCAAGTTCACAATCTCAACATAATAAACATTGCCTAATCCTCCAAAATTAGTGACCCAGGGAGCATGCTTACATGACATTTTACATGACATGAGTGCTTACACGGCATTTTAGTTCTCGTTTATTTGAGTTATAGAGTCATAGAGTGACACAGTGTGGAAACAAGCCCTTCGGCCCAACTCGCCCACACCGGCCAACAATGTCCCAGCTACACTAGTCCCACTTGCCTGCGCTTGGCCCATATCTCTCCAAACCTGTCCTGTCCTGCCCAAACCTGCTCTATCCATGTACCTGCCCAACTGTTTCTTAAACGATGGGATAGTCCCAGCCTCAACCACCTCCTCTGGCAGCTTGTTCCATACACCCACCACCCTCCGTTTGGAAACAGTTACCCCTCGGTATTAAATCTTTTCCTCTTCACCTTGAACCTATGTCCTCTGGTCCTCGATTCACCTACTCTGGGCAAGAGACTCTGTGCATCTACCCGATCTATTCCTCTCATGATTTTATACACGTCTATAAGATCCCCCCTCATCCATATTATGTTGTTTCCAGTGCACTATGTTTACATATTGTGTTGTGCTGCTGCAAGTAAGAATGTCATTGTTGTATCTGGGACTCACGACAATAAAACACTCCCTACTGCCAGTGGCCTCGGTGTCACCGAATTGCAGCGTAGGGAGGGGCGGGGGGGGGAGGGGTGAGGGGGGGTGGGGTGGGTGAGCCTCTGCATTTACTTCAATGGGGCTTGAAATCAGCATGACAACAATGAAAACTTGCAATCTTACACCATAACACTGTGGCTATTTCATCAATAATAACAATTCAATTTGTCAAAGCTAAACATTATCAACACATTATCTGAAGATTTTTGTGATGTGATGTGTTGTATGTTCATTTTAGTTTGGAGATACAGCGTGGAAACAGGCCTTTTGGCCCACCGAGTTTGTGCTGTCCAACTGCCACCCATAGAAGATCCCACACACCCTGGACAATTTACAGAAGGCAACTAACCTACAAACCTGCACGGCATTGGGATGTGCGAAGAAAACCGGAGCACCCGGAGAAACCCACGTGGCCACAGGCAATAGACAATAGGTGCAGGAGTAGGCCATTCGGCCCTTCGAGCCAGCACCGCCATTCAATGTGATCATGGCTGATCATTCTCAATCAGTACCCCGTTTCTGCTTTCTCCCCATACCCCCTGACTCTGCTATCCTTAAGAGCTCTATCTAGCTCTCTCTTGAATGTATTCAGAGAATTGGCCTCCACTGCCCTCTGAGGCAGAGAATTCCACAGATTCACAACTCTCTGACTAAAAAAGTTTTTCATCATCTCTGTTCTAAATGGCCTACCCCTTATTCTTAAACTGTGGCCCCTGGTTCTGGACTCCCCCAACATTGGGAACATGTTTCCTGCCTCTAACATGTCCAACCCCTTAATAATCGTAGTAAAAAGGCAGAACATACGACCCAGTCACCCGGAGACAACCCACGCGGCCACAGGCAGAACATACAACCCAGTCACCCGGAGACAACCCACGCGGCCACAGGGAGAACGTACGACCCAGTCACCCGGAGACAACCCACATGGCCACAGGCAGAACGTACGACACAGTCACCCGGAGACAACCCACGTGGCCACAGGGAGAACGTACGACCCAGTCAGGATCGAACCCGGGTCGCAGAGATCAGGCAGGATAGTAGTGCTGAGGTAGACCAGTCACGATCTTGTTGAGTGACAGAGCAGGCGCCAGGGGCTAAAAGACCTACTTCCAATCCTAATTCTTAATTTCTACTAGACCACGTTGGGCCCAAACCTCTCCTGCATTGGTGCAACACCCTCTCCTCTCCTCCTTCCTCCTCCTCCTCCCCTCCCCATTCCCCCCTCCCCCTCCCCTTCCCTCCCCCCACTCCATCCCCCTCAACCCCCCTTATCCTCCCTCCTCCTCCCCTCCCTCCACCCCCTCTCCCTCCCTCGGAGATAGATTTAAACTTTAAAATGTGAACAACTTTTAAAATATAAAACACTGATTTCAATTAAACTTCTTCCATTAGCACCAAAGGGACGACGGTGAGTAAGGTGGGCCTAAAATTGTCGTGCTATCATGTACTGGTTTGGCTGTAGTTCAGGAACGGACGGACGGATGGATGTTCTTAGAGGAATCAGGCCATATGCAATTACATACTGGCACCAGAACTAAAGGAAGGTAAAGTAGAGGGGAAATGAATAATTCAACTATCCACGAAAAATAATAGAAAGACTTACCTCTGATTATTTGATGATGGTCTCCAGAGGAACATTATAACTAAGAGAATCGCAGAGAAAAGCAGTCTCCAGAAAGCATCATCCACCCAAAGTTCCATCCAATCCTGCCAATTTTTAAATACAGAGAAAATTAGATTCAACCCAAACGACAATGTACAAATTGGGAGCTTGAATAAGAAGAGGTGATGCAGCGGTAGAGTTGCTGCATTACAACACTTTCAGCACCAGAGACCAGGGTTCCATCCCGATTAGGGGTGCAGGAAAAAAAACTGCAGATGCTGGTATAAATCGAAGATAGACACAAAATGCTGGAGTAACTCAGCGGGACAGGCAGCATCTCTGGAGAGAAGGAATGGGTGATGTTTCGGGTCGAGACCCTTCTTCAGACTGATGGCCGAGACCCTTCTTCAGACTGAAGAAGGGTCTCGACCCGAAACGTCACCCATTCCTTCTCTCCAGAGATGCTGCCTGCCCTGCTAGGTTACTCCAGCATTTTTTGTCGACCTCCGATTAGGGGTGCTGTCTGTACGGAGTTTGTATGTTCTCCCCGTGACCGAGAAGGAAGCATGCAGGTACAGCAGGCAGTGAAGAAAGCCAATGGAATGTTGGCCTTCATAACAAGGGGAGTTGAGTATAGGAGCAAAGAGGTCCTTCTGCAGTTGTACAGGGCCCTAGTGAGACCGCACCTGGAGTACTGTGTGAAGTTTTGGTCTCCAGATTTGAGGAAGGATATTCTTGCTATTGAGGGCGTGCAGCGTAGGTTCACTAGGTTAATTCCCGGAATGGCGGGACTGTCATATGTTGGAAGACTGGAGCGACTAGGCTTGTATACACTGGAATTTAGAAGTATAAGAAAATAACTGCAGATGCTGGTACAAATCGATTTATTCACAAAATGCTGGAGTAGCTCAGCAGGTCAGGCAGCATCTCGGGAGAGAAGGAATGGGTGACGTTTCGGGTCGAGACCGGAATTTAGAAGGATGAGAGGAGATCTTATCGAAACGTATAAGATTATTAAGGGGTTGGACACGTTAGAGGCAGGAAACATGTTCCCAATGTTGGGGGAGTCCAGAACAAGGGGCCACAGTTTAAGAATAAGGGGTAGGCCATTTAGAACTGAGATGAGGAAAAACTTTTTTCAGTCAGAGAGTTGTGAATCTGTGGAATTCTCTGCCTCAGAAGGCAGTGGAGGCCAATTCTTTGAATGCATTCAAGAGAGAGTTAGATAGAGCTCTTAAGGATAGCGGAGTCAGGGGGTATGGGGAGAAGGCAGGAATGGGGTACTGATTGAGAATGGTCAGCCATGATCACATTGAATGGCGGTGCTGGCTCGAAGGGCTGAATGGCCTCCTCCTGCACCTATTGTCTATTGAGATCTTCAGTTTCCTCCCACACTCCAAAGATGTACAGGTTTTTAGGTAAATTGGCATGGTGTAAATGTAAATTGTCCCTAGTGTGTGTGTGTGTGTGTGTGTGTGTGTAGGATAGTGTTAATATTTGCGGGGATCGCTGGTCGGCACGGACTCGGTGGGCTGAAGAGGCTGTTTCCGTGCTGTATCTCTAAACAAAACTAAATTCTAAATGTGGATAGTGGCAAATTATAACAAAGGATAACAATTTTAACGAATGGTGGAGCTGCTGCCCTACGGCACCGTAGACCTGGGCCCGATTCTGACCTTGGATGCCATGTGGATGGGTTCCTCCTGGTGCCCTAGCTTCCTCCTACTGTACATCCCAAAGCAATGTGGCCTCTGTAGTGTGTATCCCAAAGGCATGTGGCCTCTGTAAATTGCTCTTAGTGTGTAAGGAGTCGAGAAGCAAGTGGGAAAACTTAGAACAGCTTTCCTCCCGTGCTCCAAAGATGTACAGGTTTGTAGGTTAATTGGCTTGGTAAATGTAAAAAAGATTGCGCCACCCCAAGGAGGTCTCAAATTCAAGTAGATCTCAAATTCAAATCCATATTAACAATCTGATCTCAACCAAGCCAATAGTACCAGGGCCAATTTCACTGATTTCAACAACCCAAGTTTTAAGAGATGGAGATGATTGTTGGCATGAACAGGAATAGGCTAAATGCAAGTCATGGTCATTTACTGCAACCTCCCCCCTCCCCCACCAAAAACCTGCAATAGAGGAAAAATGGCTCACCAGTGCACCTATGACTACAGGTTTACTGGGGGGGGGGGGGAGGGGGATCCACAATGAATTAGCTGTACCAGTTAAAGACACGTTGTTGGAGTAACTCAGCGAGTCAGGCCGCATCTCTGGAGAACACGGAGAGGTGACATTTCATGTCGGGACCCTTCTTTAGACCATGTTCTGCAGAAATGCTGCCTGACCCACTGAGTTACTCCAGCATTTTTTTTTAGTAATTCATCATTTGCAGTTCCTTGCATCTGCATTTGGCTGCCCCAGTTGTTATTTCACTCTGCCAGCTCTTAACAATAGATGCTTATGTTTATTTTGGGGGGAGTTGTAATGGGGGAAGAAAAGAGAAAAACTGATTTTGAGAACCCATTGGTTTAATATCAAAGTTTGAGTTTAGTTCAGTTTATTGTCACGTGTACTGAGGTTCAGTGAAAAGTTTTTGTTGCGTGCTATCCAGTCAGCAGAAAGACAAGGCATGATTACAATCGAACCGCTTACAGTGTATAGATACATGATAAGGGAATAATGTTTAGTGAGAGGAGTTTAAGAAGATCATAGTTGAAGTAAGAAATGTTGCTGTAGATTTAAGAACGTGGAGTGATTGTAACATGTTTAGTTTAGTTTTAGTTTAGAGATACAGTGAGGAAACAGGCCCTTCGGCCCACCGGGTCCACGCCGACCAGCACATTAACACTATCCTACACACACTAGGGACAATTTTTACATTTACACCAAGCCAATTAACCTACATACCTGTACATATTTGGAGTGTGTGAGGAAACCGGAGCACCCGGAGAAAACCCACGCGATCATTGGGAGAACGTACAGACTCTGTACAGACAGCACCCGTAGTCGGGATGGAACCCGGGTCTGTAAGGCAGTAACTCTACTGCTGGGCCGCCCTGTGTTTGTGGCGAGCATGCAAATAATCGTCTGGAGTTAGACACAAAATGCTGGAGTAATTCAGTGGTACAGGCAGCATCGCTGGAGAGAAGGAATGGGTGTCGTTTCAGTTCGAAAGCATCCTTCTCTCCAGAGATGCTGCCTGTCCCAATGAGTTACTCCAACATTTTGTGTCTATCTTCGGTTTAAACCAGCATCTGCAGTTACCTTATTACACAAATAATCATCTGGTTTGGGCGCCATCTTGGAAGATGTTGTGGCAAATTGGATTAGTAAATATGCAGATGATACTAAGATAGGTGGAGTAGTTGATAGTGAGGTAGATTTTCAAAGTCTACAGAGAGACTTGGGCCTTTTGGAAGGGTGGGCTGAAAGATGGCAGATGGAGTTTAATGCTGATAAGTGTGAGGTGCTGCATTTTGGTAGGACAAATCAAAATAGGACGTACAGGGTAAATGGTAGGGAATTGAGGAATGCAGTGGAACAGAGGGATCTGGGAATAACTGTGCATTGTTCCCTGAAGGTGGAATCTCATGTGGATAGGGTGGTGAAGAAGGCGTTTGGTATGCTTGCCTTTATAAATCAGAGCATCGAGTATAGAAGTTGGGATGTAATGTTGAAATTGTACAGGGCATTGGTGAGGCCGAATCTGGAGTATGGTGTGCAGTTCTGGTCGCCAAATTATAGGAAGGATGTCGACAAAATGGAGAGGGTACAGAGGAGATTTACTAGAATGTTGCCTGGGTTTCAGCACTTAGGCTACAGAGAGAGGTTGAATAGGTTGGGTCTTTATTCTTTGGAGCGTAGAAGGTTGAGGGGGGACTTGATAGAGGTTTTTAAAATTTTGAGAGGGACGGACAGAGTTGACGTGGGTAGGCTTTTCCCTTTGAGAGTGGGGAAGATTCCAACAAGGGGACATAGCTTCAGAATTGAGGGACAAAGGTTTAGGGGTAACATGAGGGGGAACTTCTTTACTCAGAGGGTTGTGGCTGTATGGAATGGGCTTCCGGTGGAAGTGGTGGAGGCTGGCTCGATTTTATTGTTTAAGAGTAAATTGGATAGGTATATGGATGGGAGGGGATTGGAGGGTTATGGTCTGAGTGCAGGTAGATGAGACTAGGTCAGGGAGAATGGTCGGCGTGGACTGGTAGGGCCGGACAGGCCTGTTTCCATGCTGTAGTTGTTATATGTTATATATATGTTATATGTTATCTAACTCAGTGGGACAGAGCAGTGGAAAGGATTGAGGATCATGAACTGTCTCAGGGTTAAGGCAACCACTATCTCCCATTGTGAATCAGTTTGATTACACCCAGCCTCACACAGCACTTCAAAAGGCTGAACATCCACAGTGAAAAATATTTATAAAAAATAATGGAGTAACTTACTGACTGACACGTTGTCAACCTGAACTTCTTTGTGGTCCATGCCATAAACCCAATTGATGCTAAAAATTGAAGACAATTAGATTATTATAGTATATTGACAAATTCACTGGAATAACTTGGATATACTGAAGGTGACTTACCTATTATTGCAAAAATCAATGTGTTGGTAAAATGTCTGTACAGTGAAAGCTTCACTGTATTTTTCCTCAATTTCAACATTTTAATTGTTTGCGCCAGGCTAACAAATATGTAGTAAAAGCTAAGGAAAATGTCTTCAGTAATCACATTAAAAGAGCATTTAAAAAGGATCATCTCTACACTAAAACTCTCGTTTGTTTGTTTGTTTGTTCCTGAACTACAGCCGAAACAGTACATGATAGTGCAACAATTTTAGGCCCACCTTACTCACTGTCATCCCATTAGTGCTAATGGAAGAGGTTTCATTGAAATCGGTGTTATATATTTAAAGTTATTCACATTTTAAAGTTTAAATCTATCTCCTAGGGAGGGAGGGGGAGGAGGAGAGGAGGGAGGGGGGAGAGGAGGGGGGGAGAGGAGGGGAGGAGAGAGGGAGGGGGGGAGAGGGGTGGAGGAGAGTGGGGGGGGAGAGGGTGCTGCACCAATGCAGGTGAGGTTTGGGCCCAATGGGTCCACTTGGTCTAGTAATCACTGTATGCGTCATTGAAATGTAGTCATGAGAAAACAAATCCAATCCATTAAAGTTCCCTTTAACCTAGATTCCCTCTCTGTCAGTGTTGCACTAATGCATCCCGAATACGCGAAAGGAGGCCACAGGAGCTATTAAATAGTGGGAGGCATCAAAATCAAGCTCAAGTTAACCATCACTTATTCCCACTCTAATCCCAATCTTTGACCAAAGGCAGACACAAAATGCTGGAGTAACTCAGCGGGTCAGGCAGCATCTCTGGAGAGAAGGAATGGGTGACGTTTCGGGTCGAGACTGATGTCAGGGGAGGGGGGGGCGGGGCAAAGATAGGATGTAGTCGGAGACAGGAAAACCAGAGGGAGAACTGGGGAGGGGGTAGGGATGGAGAGGGAGAGTAGGGTATATCTGAAGTTAGAGAAGTCAATGTTCATACCGCTGGGGTGGAAACTGCCCAAGCGAAATATGAGGTGCTGTTCCTCCAATTTGCACTGGGCCTCACTCTGACAATGGAGGAGGCCCAGGACAGAAAGGTCAGATTGGGAATGGGAGGGGCAGTTGAAGTACTGAGCCACCGGGAGATCAGGTTGGTTAAGACGGACTGAAAGAGTTGTAGTTTACACCCCAGCGGTATGAACATTGACTTCTCCAACTTCAGGTATTCCCTGCTTCCCCTCTCTATCCCCTCCCCCTTCCCAGTTCTCCCACTAGTCATCCTGTCTCCGACTACATCCTATCTTTGTCCCGCCCCCTCCCCTGACATCAGTCTGAAGAAGGGTCTCGACCCGAAACGTCACCCATTCCTTTTCTCCCGAGATGCTGCCTGACCCGCTGAGTTCCTCCAGCATTTTGTGTCTACCTTCGATTTAAACCAGCATCTGCAGTTTTTTCCTACCAATCTTTGAACATCCACACTTTTCCAACGAAGCAAAAAGCAGGTATGAGGAACAAAAGCTCAACCTCCTTTCAGGCACCTTGGAGTCTTTGGGACTCAACAATTCCACACAACCACTCTTTTCTCCCTGTTCTGACATAATGTTACCTACCCAAAACATTACTTCAGTTTTTCTCTCTCCATTAATGCTGCCTGACCTGCAGGATGTTTCAATTCTTTTTGCGTCAGATTTCTAGCAAGTGCTCAGCTCTGCATTTCATAGAACAAGACAACTGAACCATCCTACTACAATTACAGAGCAGTGCTGAACTACTATCTGTATCATTGGAGACCCTCGGACTATCCTTGATCGGACTTTGCTGGCTTTACCTTGCACTAAACGTTATTCCGTTATCATGTACATTAATTAATGCCAGGAACTAATTTTGTAAACATTCCTGATACTGCAAAACCTTTAAACCTGTCCTCTTGGGATTGAGAGAAGATGTTGCCTGGATAAGGGTTGTGTTCAATAGTATACAATTTAAATTCAGCAGCGATTATGAACCGCCATTAAATTCCTCTTAACGGTTGGTTCTCTAAACAGATTTATTTTTGGGCTAGCAAGCAATTTTATCATGAAGCAACATTAATGAAGTTCTCATGTGTAATTTGTTTTTGCTTAGTTTGGAGATACAGAGCGGAAACATGCCCTTCAGCCTACCGAGTCCGTGCCGACCTGTAATCCCGCACACTAACACTAACCAACATACACACACACAAAGCCAAATTTAAAATTTTACCAAAGCCAATTAACCGCCAAAACTGTACATCTTTGGAGTGTGGGAGGAACCAAGAGCACCCGGCGAAAACCCGCGTGCTCATGGCGCTTGTACAACTCCGTATAGACAGCACCAGAAGTCAGGATTGAACCCTGTTTTCTGGTGCTGCAAGGCTGTTACTCTACCGCTGTGCCACCGTGCTGCCCATTTTCATTTTGCCTCCTGGTACACAATGATAAATGGATGATGTAAGGTCTATGTTAAATGCTTGGACCATGCTGGTTAACATTTGAGCCCAAAATTACCTGACAACTTTAGTAGAAACTATTCCCATCTTGCTGTGTTTGCTAAAGATAATTGTACATCTGATGAAGTTACATTATATCCGACTTTTGAGAACTGGAAAGCAAACTTGCATTGCTAATGCATCAGGCCACAGAGGTAACATCTGCTTTATAATCTATGAATTAGCAGTGGGCAGTCAGATGCTGGTGTGGTTTAGCTAAGAGCTGCGAATCTGATATTAGACTGGAAGCTATAATTTATAAAGGATATCCACCCACACAAGCCTGAATCAAGCAAAGCCAAGGATATATTGGCCAAAAGCTCGAGATCAGATTACTTTTCCAAGAACATTAAAATGTTAAACAAGTAGTTAGAGAAAGAAAGCAACCAATTGAAAGTTAAAAGCAGCATCTACAACACACAACATGCAAACTGGTCAATACCGGTCAGCAGAGCAGGTTACGTTATAGAGAAAATAATCCAATTGATAGCAGCAAAGAGAGAAGACTAGAATCAAAGCAGCAGTTTAAGATAGCGGTTGCTTAGTTTAGAGGTACAGCGCGGAAACAGGCCCTTCGGCCCACCGGGTGCGTGCCATCCAGCGATCCCCGCACATTAACACTATCCTACACTCTGGGAACAATTTTTTACATTTTCCAAGCCAATTAACCTACACACCTGTACGTCTTTGGAGTGTGGGAGAAAACTGAAGATCTCGGAGAAAACCCACGCAGGTCACGGGGAGAACGTACAAACTCCGTACCAATAGTCGGGATGGAACCCGGGTCTCCGGCACTGCATTCGCTGTAAGGCAGCAACTCTAACGCTGCGCTCTAAACTAGCATAAACTAAAGATTAAGACTGGGAATGTTCCACAAATAATGAATCAAACAGTCTTTGCTCTGTCTGGGAACTGTAAACGCATCAGGTCTGAAGATGTCTATTTTATAGTTGGTGAGTAAGGGAGTTCAGTCTATGATCTCTTACACAGGAACAGTTCAGATGAAGACTGGCATATTTTGAGAGAACATAGGGTACTTGAGAAGGATATGAACCAGACAAAAAAGGAATCGATTACTGCTAAAACTATTTCAGCCACCAAGACTGGAACACTTCTTCGATCCTGCAATGTTGGAGAAAGGAAATATTAGATTTTCTGAGAATTGGTTTCACTGTGACAATAAATTATATAATTAGAGTCATTCTGAAGGAAGATTTTTAAATTAGAAAATAAAGAATAGGGAATTACATTTCAAATAATGCATGGAAATTAAACTGTGCCCCCCCATAGTAAGAAATCAGCCAATATCTACAGACGAGATGTGTAGGGAGGAACTGCAGATGCTGGTTTAAACCGAAGATAGATACAAAATGTTGGAGTAGGGGGACAAACATTCTGGCAGGCAGGTTTGCTAGTGTGACACCTGTGGCTTTAAACTAAGTAGTGGGGGGGAGGGGTTAACAAATTGTGAATATGAAGATGAGGTAAAAGGGAATACAGGAGATATTGCAAAAGACTCTCGGAAGAATGGGAACAGAAGTTCTAGAGGGGAAAAGAAATTAAGGGCAGGGCCAATTGTGAACAATGTGAGAGGGGAGGTAAATACAGAAGTTAAAGTGTTGTACTTAAATGCGCGTAGTATAAAAAATAAAGTGGATGAGCTTGAGGCTCAGTTAGTCATGGGCAAGTATGATGTTGTAGGGATCACTGAGACATGGCTACAAGAGGACCAGGGCTGGGAACTGAATATTCAGGGGTATACAACGTATAGAAAAGACAGACAGGTGGGCAGAGGGGGTGGGGTTGCTCTGATGGTAAGGAATGATATTCATTCCCTTGCAAGGGGTGACATAGAATCAGGAGATGTTGAATCAGTATGGATAGAAATGAGAAATTGTAAGGGTAAAAAGACCCTAATGGGAGTTATCTATAGGCCCCCAAACAGTAGCCTCGACATAGGGTGCAAGTTGAATCAGGAGATAAAATTGGCGTGTCAAAAATGTAATGCTACAGTGGTTATGGGAGATTTCAACATGCAGGTAGACTGGGAAAATCAGGTTGGAAATGGACCCCAGGAAAGAGAGTTTGTAGAGTGCCTTCGAGATGGATTCTTAGAACAGCTTGTACTGGAGCCTACCAGGGAGAAGGCAATTCTGGATTTAGTGTTGTGTAATGATCCTGATCTGATAAGGGGACTAGAGGTAAAAGAACCATTAGGATGCAGTGATCACAACATGATAAGTTTTACTCTGCAAATGGAAAGGCAGAAGGGAAAATCGGAAGTGTCGGTATTACAGTATAGCAAAGGGGATTACAGAGGCATGAGGCAGGAGCTGGCCAAAATTGATTGGAATGAGGCCCTAGCAGGGAAGACGGTAGAACAGCAATGGCAGGTATTCATATCATATCATATCATATATATACAGCGCGGAAACAGGCCTTTTCGGCCCACCAAGTCCGCGCCGCCCAGCGATCCCCGCACATTAACACTATCCTACACCCACTAGGGACAATTTTTTACATTTACCCAGTCAATTAACCTACATACCTGTACGTCTTTGGAGTGTGGGAGGAAACCGAAGATCTCGGAGAAAACCCACGCAGGTCACGGGGAGGACGTACAAACTCCTTACAGTGCAGCACCCGTAGTCAGGATCGAACCTGAGTCTCCGGCGCTGCATTCGCTGTAAAGCAGCAACTCTACCGCTGCGCTACCGTGCCGCCCATTTATTCCAAAGAGGTGGAAAGACTCTAAGGGGAGTAAGAGACACCTGTGGCTGACAAGGGAAGTCAGGGACAGCATAAAAATTAAGGAGAGGAAGTATAACATAGCAAAGAAGAGTGGGAAGACAGAGGATTGGGACTCTTTTAAAGAGCAACAAAAGTTAACTAAAAAGGCAATACGGGGAGAAAAGATGAGGTACGAGGGTAAACTACCAATAATATAAAGGAGGATAGCAAAAGTTTTTTTAGGTACGTGAAGAGGAAAAAAATAGTCAAGGCAAATGTGGGTCCCTTGAAGACAGAAGCAGGGGAATTTATTATGGGGAACAAAGAAATGGCAGACGAGTTAAACCGTTACTTTGGATCTGTCTTCACTGAGGAAGATACACACAATCTCCCAAATGTTCTAGGGGCCGGAGAACCTAGGGTGATGGAGGAACTGAAGGAAATCCACATTAGGCAGGAAATGGTGTTGGGTAGACTGATGGGACTGAAGGCTGATAAATCCCCAGGGCCTGATGGTCTGCATCCCAGAGTACTTAAGGAGGTGGCTCTAGAAATAGTGGAAGCATTGGAGATCATTTTTCAATGTTCTATAGATTCAGGATCAGTTCCTGTGGATTGGAGGATAGCAAATGTTATCCCACTTTTTAAGAAAGGAGGGAGAGAGAAAACGGGTAATTATAGACCAGTTAGTCTGACATCAGTGGTGGGGAAGATGCTGGAGTCAATTATAAAAGACGAAATTGCTGAGCATTTGGATAGCAGTAACGGGATCATTCCGAGTCAGCATGGATTTACGAAGGGGAAATCATGCTTGACAAATCTACTGGAATTTTTTGAGGATGTAACTAGGAAAATTGACAAGGGAGAGTCAGTGGATGTGGTGTACCTCGACTTTCAGAAAGCCTTCGACAAGGTCCCACATAGGAGATTAGTGGGCAAAATTAGGGCACATGGTATTGGGGGTAGGGTACTGACATGGATAGAAAATTGGTTGACAGACAGAAAGCAAAGAGTGGGGATAAATGGGTCCCTTTCGGAATGGCAGGCAGTGACCAGTGGGGTACCGCAAGGTTCGGTGCTGGGACCCCAGCTATTCACGATATACATTAATGACTTAGACGAAGGGATTAAAAGTACCATTAGCAAATTTGCAGATGATACTAAGTTGGGGGGTAGTGTGAATTGTGAGGAAGATGCAATAAGGCTGCAGGGTGACTTGGACAGGTTGTGTGAGTGGGCGGATACATGGCAGATGCAGTTTAATGTAGATAAGTGTGAGGTTATTCACTTTGGAAGTAAGAATAGAAAGGCAGATTATTATCTGAATGGTGTCAAGTTAGGAGGAGGGGGAGTTCAACGAGATCTGGGTGTCCTAGTGCATCAGTCAATGAAAGGAAGCATGCAGGTTCAGCAGGCAGTGAAGAAAGCCAATGGAATGTTGGCCTTCGTAACAAGAGGAGTTGAGTATAGGAGCAAAGAGGTCCTTCTACAGTTGTACCGGGCCCTGGTGAGACCGCACCTGGAGTACTGTGTGCAGTTTTGGTCTCCAAATTTGAGGAAGGATATTCTTGCTATGGAGGGCGTGCAGCGTAGGTTCACTAGGTTAATTCCCGGAATGGCGGGACTGTCGTATGTTGAAAGGCTGGAGCGATTGGGCTTGTATACACTGGAATTTAGAAGGATGAGGGGGGATCTTATTGAAACATATAAGATAATTAGGGGATTGGACACATTAGAGGCAGATAACATGTTCCCAATGTTGGGGGAGTCCAGAACAAGGGGCCACAGTTTGAGAATAAGGGGTAGGCCATTTAGAACGGAGATGAGGAAGAACTTTTTCAGTCAGAGGGTGGTGAAGGTGTGGAATTCTCTGCCTCAGAAGGCAGTGGAGGCCAGTTCGTTGGATGCTTTCAAGAGAGAGCTGGATAGAGCTCTTAAGGATAGCGGAGTGAGGGGGTATGGGGAGAAGGCAGGAACGGGGTACTGATTGAGAGTGATCAGCCATGATCGCATTGAATGGCGGTGCTGGCTCGAAGGGCTGAATGGCCTACTCCTGCACCTATTGTCTATTGTCTATTGTCTATTGCAACTCAGCGGGACAGGCAGCATCTCAGGATGGCGCAGCGGTAGAGTTGCTGCTTTACAGCGAATGCAGCGCTGGAGACTCAGGTTCGATCCTGACTACGGGTGCTGCACTGTAAGGAGTTTGTACGTTCTCCCCGTGACCTGCGTGGGTTTTCTCCGAGATCTTCGGTTTCCTCCCACACTCCAAAGACGTACAGGTATGTAGGTTAATTGGCTGGGTAAATGTAAAAATTGTCCCTAGTGGGTGTAGGATAGTGTTAATGTACGGGGATCACTGGGCGGCACGGACTTGGAGGGCCGAAAAGGCCTGTTTCCGGCTGTAGATATATGATATGATATGATGATGATGATAAAGCATTTCTCCAGCGATGCTGTCTGACTCGCTGAGTTACTCCAGCTTTTTGAGTCTAACAAGGGACTACAGATGCTGGTTTACCCAGAGGAAATACTAAATACTGGAGTACTTCAGCAGGCCACATAGCATCCATGGAGAATGGAGGCCAAGCCATTGGGTATTTTTAAGGCACATTGACAGGTTCTTCATTAGTGAGGGTGTCAAGGGTTATGGGGAGAAGGCAGGAGAATGTGGTTGAGTAGGAAAGATAGATCACCCATGATTCAATGGCAGAAATGACTCGATTGGCCGAATGGCCCAATTCTGCTCCAATGATAAAGATAATATAGATAGGTGCCAATTTGGGTCAGGACCTTTCTTCAGACTGATTGCAGGGGTGGGGGGGGAAAGAAGGAGGGCCAGAACAAAGCTTGGCAGGTCACAAGTGAAAACAGGCAAGGGTTTTTTTTCGAAGGTAGACACAAAATACTGGAATAACTCAGTGGGACTGGCAGCATCTCGGGAGAGAAGGAATGGGTGACGTTTCGGATCGAGATCCTTCTTCAGACTGAGGTTTTTTTTCAATAGGCAGATGGTTGGACAAAGGCCAGAGATTAACTGACAGAGGGTGTGAGACAAAAGGATTAGAGAGTTGCAAAGTGTAAAGACAGAGGATTGACAAAGTGCAAATTGTTTAGGAATGGAGGTGGAGGGGAGAGATAGCTGCAAGGTCAGCCAGGGCTCGGGGGCGGCGAGTGTTAGCAGAAGTTGGAGAATTCAATTTTCAATTCAATGGTCAAACCAGTAACTATACTTGTATAACAACTTCTCACCCCTTCCCTAGAAGAGTGGTTCTGATATGGTAATGTGCAATCCCATAAGCTTGGGTACAGTCCCACTTCTCACAAGCTAGGGTACAGTTCCAATTCTCCAAACTACCTCATGCGGTCATTGCACTTTTTCCTTTGGAATTGGTTTGTTACAACACTGAGAACTGTATCTTTCTCTTTGCTCTATACCTTTTGTACGTGTCGCACATGACAGTATTAGTCATGTTGGCCTTCTTAACGAGAGGATTTCAGTATAGGAGTAAAGAGGTTCTTCTGCAGTTGTGTAGGGCTCTGGTAAGACCACATCTGGAGTATTGTGTACAGTTTTGGTCTCCTAATTTGAGGAAGGACATCCTTGTAATTGAGGCAGTGCAGCGTAGGTTCACGAGATTGATCCCTGGAATGGTGGGACTGTCATATGAGAAAAGATTGAAAAGACTAGGCTTGTATTCACTGGAGTTTAGAAGGATGAAAGGGGATCTTATAGAGACGTATAAAATTATAAAAGGACTGGACAAGCTTGATGCAGGAAAAATGTTCCCAATGTTGGGGGAGTCCAGAACCAGGGGCCACAGTCTAAGAATAAAGGGGAGGCTATTTAAAACTGAGGTGAGAAGGAACGTTTTCACCCAGAGAGTTGTGAATTTGTGGAATTCTCTGCCACAGAGGGCAGTGGAGGCCAAATCACTGGACGAATTTAAGAGAGAGTTAGATAGAGCTCTAGGGGCTAGTGGAATCATGGGATATGGGGAGAAGGCAGGCACGGGTTACTGATTGTGGATGATCAGCCATGATCTCAATGAATGGCGGCGCTGGCTCAAAGGGCCGAATAGCCTCCTGCACCTATTTTCTATGTTTCTATGTATATTATCATCTGACTTGATTGGATAGCACGTAAAGCAAGACTTTTAACTGTACCTCAGTACACATGACAATAATAAACTTAAACCAGGTCTGTGAAATTCTGGTCACAACCACCCCATCAAGAAATATAATTATATGAAAATATTAAAGTGAAATCTGAAGTCGCTTCCATTTTTACAAATATTCCTAAATTTCGAAGTGTTAAAATTACCTCAGTTTTCACATTTGTAAGTCATTGTACACATATCATGACACCTACACCTAAATTTAGATTTTACTAATTTGAATGTATATCTTCTCAATCTATCTTTTCTATTCGATTTAACACCTTCCACTCCCTGCCTGAGGTAATTTCCAAAGCTGAAAATGTATAATCTACAAATCCTTTCCTATTCACGTTCTGTTGCTTTGGTAGGCTCAGAATGCTGGAGTAACACTGGCAGCATCTGAGGAAAGACTGGAAAGACTGGGCTTGTATTCACTGGAATTTAGAAGGATGAGAGAGAATCTTATAGAAACGTATAAAATTATTAAAAGGACTAGACAAACTAGATGCAGGAAAAATGTTCGCAATGTTGGGGGAGTCCAGAACCAGGGGACACAGTCTAAGAATAAAGGGGAGGCCATTTAAAACTGAGATGAGAAAAAACTTTTTCACCAAGAGAATTGTGAATTTGTGGAATTCTCTGCCAGAGGGCAGTGGAGGCCAATTCACTGGATGAATTTAAAAGAGAGTTAGAGCTCTAGGGGCTAGCGGAATCAAGGGATATGGGGAGAAGGCAGGCACAGGTTACTGACTGTGGATGATCAGCCATGATCACAATGAATGGCGGTGCTGGCTCAAAGGGCCTCCACATGCACCTATTTTCTATGTTTCTATCTCTGGAGAGAAGGAATGGGTGATGTTTCAGACTGAAATCAGTCTCCAGAAGGGTCTCGACCCGAAACATCACCCATTCCTTCTCTCCAGAGATGCTATCTGTCCCGTTGAGTTACTCCAGCATTTTGTGTCTACCTTGGATTTAACCCACATCTGCTGTTATTTCCTACACATTCTGTGGCTTTGGACCAGTTTTGCTGGTTCTTTTCCAAATTTCAGAATCTATTAAACAGTCTTTTGTTGTCACGAGGATTGCAAAATGGATTAAAAAGGTGGTGTGACCAAACTGCTTGGCACTTTGTCTGACGTGGAGTTTGCTGACCTAATTACTTTGCATTCCTCTTAGTTTCTGTGTGAACAAGATATCCCTAACTCAGGTAAACAAGAAAATTGTTCTTTTGGAAAGTGCGCGCGAATCAAAGGCTTTTCTGATAACATTTAATTTTTGCTGAATTGTTCAGTGCTAGGTTCAGACGTTAGGTTTAGTTGTTTCACTTTACCCCTGTAATTCTCAACACTCCTTCGACAGCTGCAAAAACTAGGTAGAGGGCTCCCAGACCGACCACTCTGTGCATCACTGTGCCTAATCGAGGCCTGTACAAAGGATAAAGCATGAAAAGGATATGCATTTCAAACACACATTTACTGACACCATTAACCTGCCAAGAGAGCAGATGACATTGAAGCAGCGAGCCAATTTTCTCTCTGAGCCCGGTCTATCTTTTAGAGTTACAGCACGGAAACAGGCTCTTCGGCCCACCGAGTCCGCACCAACCAGCGATCACCCCGTACACGAGCACTATCCTACACACTAAGGACAATTTACAATGTTTTACCGAAGCCAATTAACCTACAAACCTGTACGTCTTTGGAGTGTGGGAGGAAACCGGAGCAGCCGGAGAAAACCCACGTGGTCACAGGGAGAACGTACAAACTCCATATAGACAGCACCCGTAGTCGGGATCAAACCTAGGTCTCTGGCGCTGTGAGGCAGCAACTCTACCGCTGCTCCACCGTGTCACCCGATCATTCAATAATTTTATGGCTACTATACAATAATTTTGGGCAGCGCGGTGGCGCAGCGGTAGAGTTGCTGCCTTACAGCGAATGTAGCGCCAGAGACCCAGGTTCCATCCCGACTACGGGTGCTGTCTGTAGGGCGTTTGTACGTTCTCCCCGTGACCTACGTGGGTTTTCTCCGAGATCTTCGGTTTCCTCCCACACTCTAAAGACGTACAAGTTTGTAGGTTAATTGGCTTGGTAAATGTAAAAATTGCCCCTAGTGGTGTAGGATAGTGTTAGTGTACGGGGATCGCTGGTCGGCGCGGACCCGGTGGGCCGAAAGGCCTGTTTCCGCGCTGTATCTCTAAACTAAATTGTATTTGATGAGTTGCAATATTGAGAAGCTGAGTTTTGTTTTTGCCCAGCTCTCAAGAGTCAGCGAACTGAACAGGTCCAGGGGAGTAGCTGTCTGCATGAAGCCTCTGTCTAAGGCAGCTCTCTGCAACAAGTCCACAGGTACTGGGCAGAGAAACACCATCTTCACAGAGGCCACAAAACCTATGAAGCTTTTACAGTCAAGTTCTATGTACAGATTAAAATAATGAAAAGAAACAAAACACAAATGAAATCAGGTAATAAACAAACTGTTGTTAAAAAAAAGAGTGAGGAGGGCCGCCGTGAGTGAAGGGACCCGGCGAGGACGAAGGGGGAACCCAGTGTGGGCAGGCCTGGTTCCCCACTGTCAGAAGATTAGACCGTTTGATGAACTACTTGTAGCTTTGTCAGCACCAGAAACATGACAACTCTTTTTTTTCTACTGCCTTGGTGATGTCTGTGGTGTGATTTCACCAGATTGTATGCAAAAGCAAAGAATCCCAACGTGCCTAGGTACATGTGACAATAAAGTAGCATTGAAGAATTGTAGAGGAAGGGGGGTTTAAGAGTTAAGGTGTACAGATTGCATGTTGCGCATCGTGAGCTTGCTTTACTTACTAAAGTATCACAGGTTGTTTTGCTGAACTGCAGAAGCTGTTGTGACTAAAGGATTGAGAGCCGATACCAAGTAGTACTGCAGAGAACAACAAGTCTATTCAGGACAATAAGAAACGGTGCAGACATGTGCTGATTGTGTGATTAGCTGGACCCGTGACTACTTATGTATAAATATACTGCCTGTGCACAAAATAATTGGGTGGGTCCGCCGCGGGGAGCTGCAAGTACGTAACCATACTCCCAGTGACTCTCCCACTCCCACCAGCGTCATCAAGTTATGTCTTTACTATCAGTGTCTGACGGTGTTTATTATTTCAGAGAATGAGCGGGCTTTAACAGAATAGCAAGGAATACACCGCTGTAGATCAGCCATGACATAACTCAAGGGCTTTGAGGAGATACTCACTTAACTATTCCATATCCCAAGCTTACAATGATCACAAGGAGCCGAGCCAATGTTCTTTTCACCGCAGAAGTTAACTCCGCAAAGACCAGGAGACTTTGCACTGCAAGAAAAAAAAAATAGTAACTAGGCATTTCTAGAACTTTCCATGAAGAATTTCAGAGGACAACATTTTAAAACAGTTTAGCTTCGTTTAGAGATAACCGGCCATTGGTAAACAGGCCCTTCGGCCCACTGAGTCCGCACCGACCAGCAATCCCTCACACACTAGGGACAATTTACACTTATACCAAGCCAATTAACCTACAAACCTGCACGTCTTTGGAGTGTGGGAGGAAACCGAAGATCTCGGAGAAAACCCATGCAGGTCACGGGGAGAACGTACAAACTCCGTACAGACAGCACCTGTAGTCAGCCACCGTGAATGGCCTCTACCACTGTGCCACCTTTACTCCGGAGAAATAGAGGCTTTATGCCATCAACATACCATTACACCAATGATGTGGAGACACAGCAACTGGTTGTTGTGGAAATTGAGGAAATAATCATAAGGAAGAGAAATACTGTCATACTAATGGCACAGAGTAGCAAGACACTGTTAACTTAAATTAGTTAACTTGTTACTTTTTGACCCCAAAATTCTTCAAAGAGAAGAATTTGCGGAAGGATGTGCTTGCGTTGGAGAGGGTCCAGAAGAGGTTTATGAGAATGATCCCAAGAATGATTGGGTGGACGTATGATGAGTGTTTGTCGGCACTGGGCCTGTACTCGCTGGAGTTTAGAAGAATGAGGGGGAACTCATTGAAACGTACAGAATAGTGAAAGGCCTGGATAGAGTGGATGTGGAGAGGATGTTTCCACTAGTGGGACAGTCTAGGACTAGAGGCCATAGCCTCAGAATTAAAGGAGATGAGGAGATGAACTTACAGAGCCTTCCATAATGTTTGGGACAAAGACCTGTCATTTATTTATTTGTCTCTGTACTCCACAATTTGAGATTTGTAATAGAAAAAATGGCCTTTAATAAAATCTGATAATGTGAACTTTAACCACATGATTTTTTTCTATTACAAATCTCAAATTGTGGAGTACAAAGGAAAATAAATAAATGATGGGTCTTTGTCCCAAACATTATGGAGGGCACTGTATAAAACTAAATTAAATTGCAATGAAAAGAGTAATGAATGAACAAAGGTTCATTCTTTTTTTTTAGTGTAAAGATTTAAAAAACTTCTAATCTGATTAAAAGTATCTGTTGAGCAACAGTCTCGTGTTCTCAGTATGATGCTGTGGAGGCCAAGTTATGGTGTATTTTTAAATCGGAGATTGATAGATTCTTGATTAGTACGGGTGTCAGGGGTTATGGGGAGAAGGCAGGAGAATGGGGTTGAGAGGGGAAGGTAGGTCATCCATGATTGAAATGGCAGAGTAGACTTGATGGGCTGAATATCCTAATTCTGCTCCTATTACTTATGAATGACCTAAATAGTAAAACCACAGCTACACTTCTGTGCTATCTGAACATGGAATGGCAAGGAATTTCTCCTCAATACAACACGTGAATGAAACTGAACATCAGAACACGTTGGATGTCATTTTCATGACAAAATGAAGATATCAACAGCATATTTAATTACATCACTCCAAATCTTGCATACATGTATTCACAATTGATGAAGTGGGGTAAAGATGTTGGAATCTAGAGTTAAAGTGCTCCGAAAAATCAGAAATTATTGTTGGGATTAGCTTGTTGAATTCTTAGAATAAAGGGGAGGCCATTTAAAACTGAGGTGTGAAAAAACTTTTTCACCCAGAGAGTTGTGAATTTGTGGAATTCTCTGCCACAGAAGGCAGTGGAAGCCAAATCACTGGATGGATTTAAGAGAGTTAGATAGAGCTCTAGGGGCTAGTGGAATCAAGGGATATGGGGAGAAGGCAGGCACGGGTTACTGATTGTGGATGATCAGCCATGATCACAATGAATGGCTGGCTCGAAGGGCTGAATGGCCTCCTCCTGCACCTATGTTCTATGTTCACCTTAGAAGAAATTCAGTATAAACATAACCCTTCTCGCTTCAATGATATTGTCCAGTGATGAAACACAAAATCAAGACTTGGCCAATATAATTTTTTAAGTACAATATTTAAGTCCAACAAAGATGCACTTCAGCCTGCATCAGAACCTGATTAACACAAGGCAGACACAAAATGCTGGAGTAACTCAGCGGGTCAGGCAGCATCTCGGGAGAAGGAATGGGTGACGTTTCGGGTCAAGACCCTTCTTCAGACCCGAAACGTCACCCATCAGTCTGAAGAAGGGTCTTGACCCAAAATGTCATCCATTCCTCTCCCGAGATGCTGCCTGACACGCTGAGTTACTCCAGCATTCTGTGTCTATCTTCGAATTAAACCAGCATCTGCAGGTTTTTTTACACAATAGGATTAAACATTAAAAGATGATTCAAAATGTACTACCATTTTAGTTCTGTCTCACACTTTTAATTTGCTAACAACTTCAGTTTAACACTTTGCATATTATCCAATTTCACTTTAATTTATAAGGCAGATGAAGTAGTAAACATACCAGATATTCCACGAGTATTTGTGTTTTGATATTCTGCATAGAACACAGCTTTTTCCAGCATGCCAAGAAAAATAACTCCAGCTATCCAGAACTGGATTCTCAACAAATCTTTCCAATAACATGCAGACCAGAAGAGCCACAATATTCCGTAAAGTATATATATGATGCACATTATCATATAAAACTATGGGGAGAAAAATATACAGCTACAATTAAAATCAGAAAATGCAAGCAGCACGCAAAATAAAATTTATCAAAGATATTATATAAAATCTATAACAAACTAGACGACCCGTGGACGCGTTAGGTTCCCGTTGTGACAGCGGTTTCGATGAAAGAAAAGACACAATTTTAATATTATTGAGTGGTCAAACTTTAACTTGTAGAAAATTTGAGCATTTACCTCAGGAGTACTATTTTCTATGTTTCTAATAACGGAGAATCCAATGTATATTTGGGAAGCTTGGAGGTTGAGGTTGAGGTTTTTGTCACAGCGTTTTCGCCCTTAATCAAAATGACAGGCAGAGATAGACACAAAATGTTGGAGTAACTCAGCGGGACAGGCAGCATTGCTGGAGAAAAGGAATGGGTGATGTTTTGGGTCGAGACCCTTCTTCAGGCTGATCTGGCAAGCGGGCAAGATCATCTCTGACCCCTCTCACCCTGGCCACAAACTCTTTGAGGCACTTCCCTCTGGAAGGTGACTCCGGACTGTCAAAGCAGCCACAGCCAGACATAAAAACAGCATTTTTCCGCGAGTAGTAGCTCTACTCAATAACCAAAGTCTGTCGTCTCTTTTTGCTCTAGTTTATTTCACGTGTCTGCCTAGTCTTTCTCAACATCGGAGGAGCATAGGTGAGTGCATAAGCCTCCCATTACCACCGGGAGCAAATTGACATTTGGCACTTTGGATTTTTAACATCTTGTCCTGTGTATTTGGAAACACTCACATGTTTAAACTGTAATGTTGTATTCTTAATGTTTTAATGTTTTATGCTTTATTCTTAATTATTTACTGTATGTTCGTGTTGTTACTTGCGAGTGGAGCACCAAGGCACATTGTGTACATTTATTTGTGTACATACTTGGCCAATAAACTTATTAATTCATTCATATGCATATACTTCCTGACATTCATTTTGGTTGCTGGAACTATCATAACATACAAAATTATACTCAGCAGACTAAACTAAAATCCACACCAATTAACTATTTACAAGAGAGACTTGTCAATCTATGAAATACAATGTTTATAAGAAATTTAAATGGTAGTTTGTCATGAAATTGATGCCAAGTACATGACACAAGAGGTGAACCACAAATTAGAATAGTGTGATTTTATCATCAATAAAGAACCAATAGATCAACTGTACATGCACTACGTACTAACAGAACAAATACTTCTTACTTACAATCATCAATGGAAATTCAGTTGCCGAGATGAATCCGTGGGAACCTTGCATCATTACCAGCACTGCAGAAGATACCTCGATTGATTATGAAACTCTGAATACGCAAGATTATTTGAAACTAATCAAGTACACAATTTCAGCCACGGTAAGTTAAAATTAACGGGAAAGGTAAAGTTTCAGCCAGAGCTACTGTAAGGCAGCAACATTACCGCTGCGCCACCTCTGATTTCAGTGCCAGTCACATGGTACCTCGCTCGACAAAGGGAAAACCAAACCAAACCCGGAATTTCCATTTCCATTCCACTTTGAACCTTTCATTCCACTCCAAAAGCAACACCTTGATCTCTAGTCTCCTACTCATTTGGTGGTGCAGCGGTAGAGTTGCCGCCTTACAGCACTTGCAGTGCCAGAGACCCGGGTTCGATCCCGACAACCGGTGCTGTCTGTACGGAGTTTGTACGTTCTCCCCGTGACCGCGTGGGTTTTCTCCGAGATCTTCGGTTTTCTCCCACACTCCAAAGATGTACATACAGGTTTGTAGGTTAATTGGCTTGATATAAGTGTAAATTGTCCCTAGTGCATGTAGGATAGTGTTAGTGTGCAGGGATTACTGGTAGGTGCGGACCCGGTGGGCCAAAGGGCCTGTTTCCACGCTGTATCTCTAAACTAAACTAAAAATTACGTTTTGTTCAAAAAGTCAGCTTGAGGCATAGCTCCTCTCCTTGCAACAAAGCACATCACAACAGGCCCTGACTCACAACATTGCCTGTCCATGTCCTCCAGAGATGCTGCCTGACCCGCTGCGTTACTCCAGAATCTACACCAGAATCTAACATCTGCAGTTCCTTGCCTCACCATTTTATAATCTACTGGACTCTTGTAGAATTCAAATAAATTCAGATGGTCAGTATTTTCCATGTAATTTCATCTGATTCATCTTCTCTGGTTCATAAGGTCATAAATGATAGGAGCAGAATTAGGCCATTCGGCCCATCAAGTCTACTCCGCCATTCAATCATGGCTGATCTATCTCCCCATAACCCCTGACACCCGTACTAATCAAGAATCTATCTATCTCTGCCTTAAAAATATCCATTGACTTGGCCTCCATAGCCTTCTGTGGCAAAGAATTCCACAGATTCACCACCCTCTGACTAAAGAAATTCCTCCTCATCTTCCAAAAGAAACGTCCTTTAATTCTGAGGCTATGATCTCTAGTCCTAGACTCTCCCACTAGTTTAGTTTAGAGTTTAGAGATGCAGTGTGGAAACAGGTCCTTCGGCCCACCGAATCCGCACCGACCAGCGATCCCCGCACACTAACACTATCCTACACACACTAGGGAAATTTACATTTATACCAAGCCAATTAACTTAAAAACCTGTACATCTTTGGAGTGCGGGAGGAAACTGAAGATCTCGGAGAAAACCCAAGCAGGTCGTGGGGAGAACGAACAAACTCCGTACAGACAGCACCCGTAGTTGGGATGGAACCCGGGTCTCCGGCGCTGCAAGCACTGTAAGGCAGCAACTCAGCCGATGGAAACATCCTCTCCACATCCACTCTATCCAAGCCTTTCCCCAATCATCCCCATTTGATTGGTAGCCCAACAGTGATCCTAAAGGCACAGAGGCTGAGCCTATGCCATCCACAGAATGAAATGCAGCAACTGTCAAGCCCACGCCAAATGAACCTCCAAAACCCATGAGCACAACTTCTAAGGGAAAGGGCTTTGAACTCATGAGCTTGGAAGTCCATCTTCTGCAGATTCCTCTCCAAGCCACACACCATCCTAACTTCACATAGACATTTCTCTTTCTTCACCCTTGCCCGATCTAAATCCTGGAACAGCGGAGTGGGAGCACGTTAACCAAAAGACACGAGCAGTTCAAGGAGGAAGCTCAGCAACAACTTCTTAAAGCCATTAGGAATGGGCAATAACTGTTAGCCTTGCCAACGATGCCAAAGCTTCTCAAAATGAACATAAACAGTTGCACATCTCTGACCTAACTTTTTTTTTTCACTAGCTCTTGCCAATGAGAACATGGAGGCACAAGGCAATTCAATCCCTTTTACAGAGATATTATCTCTATAAAATTATTATCCCTTATAGAGATACAGCGTGGAAACAGGCCCTTCGGCCCACCAAGTCCGTGCCAACTAGCAATTACCCACACAGTAACACTATCCCACACACTCGAGACAATTTACAATTTTACCACAGCCAATTAACCTACAAACCTGCACTTCTTTGGAGGGGAAAATGGGGTGCCCGGAGAAAACCCACGCAGTCACAGGGAGAATGTGCAAACTCCGTACATGCAGCACCTGTGGTCAGGATTGAACCCAGGCGCTGTTCAGTTGCAACTGTACCGCTGCGCTACCGTGCCGCCCTTGTGCGAGCTCGCTATATGACCATGTCTAATCTTCTACCTCAGTGCCACTTGCTTGCAATGTCTCCCAACCCTTTGTATCCGAATATACTCATCGACTCAGCCGCCAACAGCTATCTTGGATAGAAGATTCAAAAGATTCACCACCCACATGGTGAAGAGGTTCCACCTCTCTACGCTACTGGTCCTACCCTCATTTCAATCTCCGACCTGTGGTTCAGTGTACTCCAGCTAAGGGAGGCATTCGTATGTCAAGTCCCATAATAATTAATGACACCACCTCTCTTCCTTCCAAACTTGACCATAGACTCTGCAGCTCAAGGATTAATCTGGTCAAGCTTCTCAGCACACCTTCCATCATAATTATATCCTCCTTTAGAGAGAGACCAATCCCTCTGCCATTTTAAACCTTTTCCTTTGTGCTCTCTATGCATCCGCCTCGCCCCCGAAGATTTAGTTTAATTTAGTTTAGTTTAGAGATACAGCGAAGAAAACAGGCCCTTCGGCCCACCGGGTCCACACCGACCGGCGATCCCCGCACACTAACACTATCCTACACCCACTAGGGACAGTTTTTACATTTATCAAGCCAATTAACCTACAAACCTGTACGTCTTTGGAGTGTGGGAGGAAACCGAAGATCTCGGAGAAAACCCACGCAGGTCACGGGGAGAACGTACAAACTCTGTACAGACAGCGCCCGTAGTCGGGATGGAACCCAGGTCTCCGGCGCTGCATTCGCTGTAAGGCAGCAACTCTACCGCTGCGCCACCGTGCCGCACCAAATTTGTTTTAAAACTTGTTTTGTCTCAAACTTTTGATAAAATGTCATTGACCAGAAACTTCAATTTAGTTTCACTCTGCAAATCTAAACTTTTTCCTATATTTTTCTTTGAGTGATTTCATATAAAATTAACCTAGTTTTAGCTTGGAATTTCTTTTTATTTATTGCACTATTTATTTCAATCCTTCAATCCTTTACCCAGAGAGTTGTGAATTTGTGGAATTCTCTGGCACAGAGGGCAGTGGAGGTCAATTCACTGGATGAATTTAAAAGAGAGTTAGATAGAGCTCTAGGGGCTAGCGGAATCAAGGGGTATGGGGAGAAGGCAGGCACGGGTTACTGATTGTGGATGATCAGCCGTGATCACAATGAATGGGGGTGCTGGCTCGAAGGGCCAAATGGCCTCCTCCTGCATCTATTGTCTATGTTTCTATGTTTCAACCAGATTGATATGAAGTCAACCTTTAAACCAGATTGGTACAGGTGGCTTGTCATGCTCATTTTGTTCTGAGATGCCTGGTTTTCATCAGCTCATCGATTCAGCAACATTTAAGAAATATTTAGACAGGTACATGGATAGGATAGGTTTAAATGAATATGGGCCAAATGCAGGCAGGTGGGACTAATATAGCCAGGACATGGTTGGTGAGGGCAAGATGGGCCGAAGGGCCTGTTTCCACACAGTATGACTATGACGTGGAAAACATATCCATGTTTAGTTTAGAGATACAGCACGGAAGCAGACCCTTCGGCCCGCCGGGTCCGCGCCGACCAGCGATCCCCGCACATTAACACTACCCTACACCCACCAGGGACAATCTTTACATTTACCAAGCCAATTAACCTACAAACCTGCACGTCTTTGGAGTGTGGGAGGAAACCGAAGATCTCAGAGAAAACCCACGCAGGTCACGGGGAGAACGTACAAACTCCGTCCTGACAGCACCCGTAGTCGGGATGGAACCCGGGTCTCTGGCGCTGCATTCACTGCAAGGCAGTAACTCTACCGCTGTACCACCGTGACCGCCACTATGTATGCAACCAATATATAATCATTAACTCAGCCAGAAGGTTATTTGGGTTAATAGTTTTATGAATTGGAAATATACAAATATCAGCAGATTTAGCCAATCAAAATAAAAGCACGGGAATCCAAACTTTTACATTAATTTTGTTCGACAGCTCTGGTAACAAGGGCACAAATTTAAGAGCATCTTTTATATTTTTGAAAATTCCCCAGCAATGTTAGTGCAGAAAACAGAATCTAGAATGGGTTTTTAACGGCTGAAGAACACATTTTAAAATAAAAATCTAATGTGGTTCTGGGGAATTAAATAAATTACATGCACAGCATATCAGCATATCCAAAGTCATGATGCATTTAGCAAATAAAGCTCTTGTATCGTT
Organism: Rhinoraja longicauda; assembly: GCF_053455715.1. NCBI lineage: Eukaryota > Metazoa > Chordata > Chondrichthyes > Rajiformes > Arhynchobatidae > Rhinoraja > Rhinoraja longicauda. Next base: position 4,266,503 of record NC_135957.1, read on the forward strand.
TGGAATTCACCTGTTAGATTCCAGTCGCTCTTAATTGTCTCATCGAGAAGTTTGATGGAAACAATAAATAGATATGGGCCATCTCTCCAGGTTTGTGCTACAACATCATACTGAAGAACAAAAAACAAACTTGGTTATCAGCCGGTAGAACAAATTTGTTTGCTGAAGGTTTCCATATATAATTTGAAACATGTTCACCCCACCCGGAGATCAGCAGCTCACTAATCCTTGCCAGGCCAATGATCACCAGCTAGCTGTAAGAAAATGCATGGGACCCCCTTCAAATTGTTATCTCATGGAAGACATCTCATGGAACCGTAACATTGGACATTGTCTGGAAGGACATTAGACCTAGTTGCAAGACTCCAAATTAATAACGTTAAAATTCACCAATAATTCTAGGCGTGCATATGCCTGTGTGGTGACTGCCTGTGTGCGCACGCAAGTATACACATTACTTCCTAATTTGAGGAAGGACATTCTTCCTATTGAGGGAGTGCAGCGTAGGTTCACGACGTTAATCCCCAGGACGGTGGGACTGTCATATGATGAAAGAATGGAGCGACTGGGCTTGTATTCACTGGAATTTATGAGGAGGAGAGGGGATCTTATGGAAACATTAAAAATTATTAAGGGATTGAACACGCTTGATGCAGGAAACATGTTCCCGATGTTGGGGGAAGTCAAGAACCAGGGGCTACAGTTTAAGAATAAGGGGTAGGCCATTTAGAACTGAGATGAAGAAAAACTTTTTCACACAGAGTTGTGAATTTGTGGAATTCTCTGCCTCAGAAGGCAGTGGAGGCCGATTCACTGGATGCATTCAAAAGATTGGGCTCACGGAATCAAGGGATATAGGGAGAAGGCAGGAACGGCTACTGATTGTGGATGATCAGCCATGATCACAGTGAATGGCGGTGCTGGCTCCAAGGGCCGAACGGCCTCCTCCTGCACCTATTGTCTATGTATCTGTGTATCTATATTATACACACACACACACCCCATTTGAAAATGTTACATGTGAGTGAACTGTAAATACACAGGGTTCCACACTTTCATGAGTTTTGAGGAGAAAACGGAGAAAAATTAATTAACAATGTAATGCAATGTATTTGGGACTTTGGAGTGTGGGAGGAAACCGAAGATCTCGGAGAAAGCCCACGCAGGTCATGGGGAGAACGTACACACTCCGTACAGACAGCGCCCGTAGTCGGGATGGAACCCGGGTCTCCGGCGCTGCATTCGCTGCAAGGCCCTCTAAAGCGAGACGGGGAAGGTTTATAGGAATGTGTGAGGCAAGCTTCAGTCTCACACGAAGAGTGGGAGGTGCCTGGAATGTGCTGCCAGAAAGGGTGGTACCAGCAGACACAATAGTGACATTGAAGAGGCATTTCTACAGGCATATAAACATGCAGGTATGTAGGAGTGTGGATCACGTGCACACAGATGGGGTTTAAGTTGGCGTTGAGCATGGCACAGATGCAGTCGGCCAACGGTCCCGTTCCTGTGCTGTATTGTTCCATGCTCCACATTTCAGTTCAAGGATTTTTCAAGGTTGATTCAGGACTTCTATTATTTCAGCACTTTCGGCTTTTGTGGGATTTTGCGAGTGAAAGCTCTGAAGGTTGTTCATAAAAGCTGTTAGAAGGATTCATAATAAGTTTAAAAGACTAATGCAGTAAAATTCACTGGTAATTTTGTACCTTTTTCGTTGTAACATCTCTTTTCCATAAGGAATGAACAGCCTAGAAAAAATAAAATTATATTTTTGCTTAGGCTTCAACTGTTTTGAATTGAGAAGCTGAGATACAATCATGCACATTTAGTATAATAGTCATTACAATTTTAGTTCAGTTCATAAAACAACAGTATTACAATTTTAGTTTAATTTAGAGATACAGCGCGGAAACAGGCCCTTCGGCCCACAGAGTCCACACCGACCAGCGATCCCCGCACTTTAACACTATCCTACACCCATTCGGGACAATTTTTACATTTATACCAAGCCAATTAACCTACAAACCTTTGGAGTGTGGGAGAAAACCAAAGATCTCGGAGAAAACCCACGCAGGTCACGGGGAGAATTTACAAACTCCGTACAGACAGCACCCGTAGTCGGGATGGAACCCGGGTCTCTGGCGATGTGAGGCAGTGACTCTACCGACTTATAAGAAAACAAATTGTAACGCATTAAAGTCAGGAGACAACGTTCAATAACTAGGACGGTCACGGTGGTGCAGCGGTAGAGTTGCTGCCTTACAGCGAATGCAGCGCCGGAGACTCGGGTTCCATCCTGACTACGGGTGCTGCGTGTATGGAGTTTGTACGTTCTCCCCGTGATCTGTGTGGGTTTTCTCCAAGATGTTCGGTTTCCTACCACACTCCAAACCCCTACTAACCAATTGTAGGTCAATTGGCTTGGTAAATGTAAAAATTGTCCCTAGTGGGTGTAGGACAGTGTTAGTGTGCGGGGATCGCTGGTCGGCGCGGACCCGGTAGGCTGAAAGGCCTGTTTCCGCGCTGTATCTCTAAACTAAACTAAACTAAACTGTATGACAGTTAAAAATATTGCAATACCTTAGCACCTTCAGTCTTTGTGGTCTTGGCCAGAGCAGTGCTTTCTTCGACATTCTTGAAATGAAATACTGAAGTTATGCTCAGGTTTAGCATGAAGACAGCTCACATACAAGCTGACGCACAACACACATTCCACCTAGCATCTAGAAGTTATTTTTCAAAACTACAGCAGCAGCAACAAAAAAAAATTTTTAAGAATTTTCTTATTCTGTCACGGAGTAAATGGACAATGAAACACCAACCTGGAATATCCTCGCGTAAAAACAGCTGTAGCAGTACTTCATACAGTAGATTATATAAACCAAATTATTAGTACCATTTGTCGGATCAATTCATGGAGTATTTAAGAAAATATTTTAGACTTTAGGTGGACACAAAATGCTGGAGTAACTCAGCGGGTCAGGCAGCATCACCGGAGAGAAGGAATGGGTGACGTTTTGAGTCGAGACCCTTCTTCAGACTGAAGAAGTCACCCATTCCTTCTCTCCCGAGATGCTGCCTGACCCGCTGAGTTACTCCAGCATTTTGTGTCTACCTTCAATTTTAACCAGCATCTGCAGTTTTTTTCCTACATGTTTAAGACCTTGCTTAGTTTAGAAATACAGCGTGGAAACAGGGCCTTGGCCCATTGAATCTGCGCTGACCAACGATGACTGGTACATTAGTTCAGTCTTACATAACAGGGATAATTTACAGAAGACAATTAATCCTGACTACGCGTGCTGTCTGTATGGATTTTGTACGTTCTCCTCGGGACCTGCATGGGTTTTCTCCAGGTGCTCCGATCTCCTCCCACACACGCAAGTCTCGCAAAGACGTACAGGTTTGTAGGTTAATTGGCTTCAGTAAAATTGTAAATTGTCCGCAGTGTGCCTGATAGTGTTAGTGTACGGGGACCACTGGTCAGTGCGGACTTGTTTCCATGCTGTATCTCTAATGTCTAAAAGGTGGAGCATGCTGAACTTACACTTTCTTATATTTAGAAGAATGAGAGATGATCACATTGAAACTGAGAAATTTCCCGAGGGCTTTCACTAAGATGGCAGCGGATCTATGGATTTGGATGCTCAGTTGCCGAGTAATTTCAAGACAGATAAGTTTTAAGACATTAAAGGGAAACAAGGGATCTTGAGTTACTGCAAGAATTCTGGGCTCAGCCATAATATCAGCCGATATTATGGCTGATCAAAGGGCCTGCTCCTGCTCTTAGTTATTGCTCTTTTACATCTGTGCAATAACAACAAATCAACTGAAAATACTCAGCTGCCCAGGCAGTTCCTGCAGAGAAAGGTAGAAACATTTGGCCCTTCGAGCCAGCACCGCCATTCATTGTGATCATGGCTGATCATCCACAATCAGTAACCCGTGCCTGCCTTCTCCCCATATCCCTTGATTCTGCTAGCCCCTAGATAATACCTCAGATTCTCCCTTGTCAAAAATAAATTGCAACGCTTCAAGAACACAGCAAAGGATAGGGATGGGTAGAGTGCTTAAAAATGCTGACAGTCCTTTTCATGTGTGATAATAATTCTGTGCTTTAAACAAGGTTCAAATTGAGCTGGTGTACCTGGCACTTATTGTAGTCTACGTTAGTCAGATTCTGCTCTCTGTTGCCAAAGGAAGGATGGCAATGGTAAAACAATACAATGAGGTGGAAAGAGTAACAGGACATTTGCTTCTCTGTGATGGGGTGGGATTGGGCTGTTTACTCTGCTGGGTCTTTCAGAGTGCATGATGTATATTTGTGATAAGACCATTCAGAAAAAGGAAAAACACTTAAGTGCCTGCTGCAGTAAACAACACAAAGGAAAATTCTGTATATAAGGAACAGATGAATCTTTGTTTGTTGAGCAATCTCCTAGATTGCCCCCAGTGATCACTGTATTTGATGTTCTTAAAGTCTTGATTATCTTGCCCGATCTTTGTGGGGTGTTTTAAAGTTTTCTTTAACACCCTTCACAGATACTCCCTGACCTACTGAACGTTTACGGGATTATCAGCTGTTATTTCAAATTTCCAGCATCTGTTGCATTTTGCTTTTGTAAACATTTCTGAGAAAATACTTTAGAGAGTCATCGGGCAAGCTTCGGTCTAGCTCACATTGCAAAAATTTTCCCTTTGGGAAGATGGTAATAAATGTAACTATTCCCAAGTTATCCACTTTCTAAATATTGGGGTCTTAGTGTTAAAGCAAAATACAGTGCCCTCCATAATGTTTGGGACAAAGACCCATCATTTATTTATTTGCCTCTGTACTCCACGCTTTGAGATTAGTAACAGAAAAAAATCACATGTGGTTAAAGTGCACATTGTCAGATTTTAATAAAGGCCTTTTTTATACATTTTGGTTTCACCATGTAGAAATTGCAGCAGTGTTTATACACAGTCCCCCCATTTCAAGGCACCATAATCTTTGGGACACAGCAATGCCATGTAAATGAAAGTAGTTATGTTTAGTATTTTGTTGCATATCCTTTGCATGCAATGACTGCTTGAAGTTTGTGATTCATGGACATCACCAGTTGCTGGGTGTCTTCTCTGGTGATGCTCTGCCAGGCCTGTATTGCAGCCGTCTTTAGCTTATGCTTGTTTTGGGGGTTAGTCCCCTTCAGTTTTCACTTCAGCATATAAAAGGCATGCTCAATTGGGTTCAGATCGGGTGGTTGACTTGGCCACTCAAGAACTGACCATTTTTTAGCTTTGAAAAACTCCTTTGTTGCTTTAGCAGTATGTTTGGGATCATTGTCTTGCTGTAGAATGAACTGCCGGCCAATGAGTTTTGAGGCATTTGTTTGAACTTGAGCAGATAGGATGTGTCTAAACACTTCAGAATTCATTATGCTACTACCATCAGCAGTTGTATCATCAATGAAGATAAGTGAGCCAGTACCTTCAGCAGCCATACATGCCCAGGCCATAACACTCCCACCACCGTGTTTCACAGATGAGGTGGTATGCTTTGGATCTTGGGCAGTTCCTTCTCTGCTCCATAGTTTGCTCTTGCCATCACTCTGATATAAATTAATCTTCGTCTCATCTGTCCACAAGACCTTTTTCCAGAACTGTGGTTGCTCTTTTAAGTACTTCTTGGCAAACTGTAACCTGGCCATCCTATTTTTGCGGCTAACCAGTGGTTTGCATCTTGCAGTGTAACCTCTGTATTTCTGTTCATTAAGTTTTCTGTGGACAGTGTTCATTGATAAATCCACACCTGACTCCTGAAGAGTGTTTCTGATCTGTCGGACAGGTGTTTGGGGATTTTTCTTTATTATAGAGAGAATTCTTCTGTCATCAGCTGTGGAGGTCTTCCTTGGCCTGCCAGTCCCTTTGCAATTAGTAAGCTCACCTTTCTTCTTAATGATGTTCCAAACAGTTGATTTTGGTAAACCTAAAGTTTGGCTGGTGTCTCTAACAATTTTATTCTTGTTTCTCAGTCTCATAATGGCTTCTTTCACTTTCATTGGCACAACTTTGGTCCTCATGTTGACAAACAGCAATAAAAGTTTCCAAAGGTGATGGAAAGACTGGAGGAAAGACTGGAGGAAAGACTAGGTGCTGAGAGCTCTCTTATACCTGCATTAAGGAGGCATGTAAACACACCAGAGCAATTATAAACACCTGTGAAGCCGTGTGTCCCAAACATTATGGTGCCCTGAAATGGGGGGACTATGTATAAACACAGCTGTAATTTCTATATGGTGAAACCAAAATGTATAAACTAGCCTTTATTAAAATCTGACAATGTGCACTTTAACCACATGTGATTTTTTTCTGTTACAAATCTCAAATTGTGGAGTACAGAGGCAAATAAATAAATGATGGGTCTTTGACCCAAACATTATGGAGGGCACTGTACATATATTCACTCACCTCCTACACCTCCGAATGTGTTCATCTTGCCAATTGCTCACCTTCAGTTTGGGGGAGGGGGGATGGTACAGGAACATTAAGTACGCTAACGATGTGGTGGGTTTCAAATATTGAGAATATGGAAGTTTGTAACTAGGAAAGCAGATGGTTGTTTGGAGAGAAGTTTATCTTTGATTGGAAGCTTTAAACACACATCAGCCTCGAGCTGTTTTCATCTTATGTATTGGTGGAGTCAGGTGTACAGAGGTAAGTGGTACAATCAGTAGCGAAGCTTCTTGCTTGTATTTAGTACATTGCCAATTGTGTATGAATTTATAGGGTGAGAAAGGATAGCAAGTTATTTCGCTATCATGTGTAGGAAGGAACTGCAGATTCTGGTTTACACCAAAGATAGACACAAAATGCTGGAGTAACGCAGCGGGTCAGGCAGCATCTCTGGAGAGAAGGAATGGGTGGCGTTTCAGGTGACGCTCCAGAGATGCTGAGTTACTCCAGCATTTGTGTCTACCTTTTGGGATCATTTTGTGTTAAGAGCGTTAATTCATTTTCTGCTTTCATAGCTTTTATCTAATCACAATTCTGTGAAATTAGTAGATTTGAAAATCAAGTTGGAAAATTAATTGACGAGATTAAGGACAAGAAAGGGAAAAACCTGGTGCAGTAAAGGCACAGCGCCCACTATTTACCTTGCTCTCAAACTTTTCATGGAGTTCAGGGCAGATTTCTCGTCATAGGCTGTTATTTGCAATGAACTTGGTAACTGGGGAAGCAAACAGGGCTCTCAAACTAAATGACTTGAAGAGTTCATAGTTCATAGAAGACACGGTTCATAGTTGGAAACACATACTAGAGACCAAATTCAAATTGTGTGGATGAATAACAAGGGATTGGAAAAAATACACCGAACAGTCAAAACATTATGACCTGATGAGCCAAAACATTATGTCCACCTGCCTAATAGGCTGTTGGTCCTCCGTGTGCAGCCCCATACGCAGCAGGGTGCGATGCACTGTGTATTGTGACACATTCCTCCCGTGACCACCATTAACATTTTCTGTGACTTGTGCCACAGTAGACCTTCTGTCGGTTCGGACCAGACGGGATATCCTTCGTTGCCCTCGCGCATCGATGAGCCTTGGGCGCCCAACACCCTATCCCTCCTCGGACCACTGTCGGTAGGTACTCACCACTGCTGACCGGGAGCACCCCACAAGCCTTGCCGTTTCAGATGCTCTGACCTAGTCGTCTGGCCATAACAATTTGGCCCTTGTCAAAGTTGCTCAGGTCTTTACTCCTGCCCATTTCTCCTGCATCCAACACATCAACTTCAAGAACTGACTGTTCACTTGCTGCCTAATTATATTCCACCCCTTGACAGGTGCCATTGTAACAAGATAATCAATGTTATTCACTTTGCCTGTCAGTGGTCATAATGTTTTGGCTGATCGGTGTATACATACCAAGGAGATAGGAGAGTTCTCAGAAAATGCTTTGATTTTTGAATTTAGCTAAAAATGTCTGTTAAACATACTCTGATACAACAGTGACAATTGATCGGCTCACTGTTAACATTGCCAGAAAATTAAAAATGTGATAGCTATTTAACAGTGTCGGAAGGATCTGCAGATGCTGGTTTACACTGCTTTTCAGACTGTGTGAAGAAGGGTCTCGATGCTAAACGTCACCCATTCCTTCTCCCCAGAGGGATGGGGGGGGTTGCACCAATGCAGGAGAGGTTTGGGCCCCAACAGGTCCACTTGGTCTAGTCTTGATTTAAATCTGGAGTTAAAGTGGAAAACAAAGCAGGGAACAATTTGTTGACAAAATAAGCTCCATTTCTTACCTGGTTTGTATCTGGTGTCTGCACTACAACTGATTTTGGATGACTTTTGCTCATCTAAAAAAGAAGGGTAAATTCTGACTGAAGGACAAGATACAATTTAGATTAATAAAAATAAATGTTTTCTTCAAAATACTCACATTAAATTTCGGGAAGACCTGAGTATTTTCATTACAAACAATATTTTCTGAGGTGTGTTTAATATATTGTCCTTTGCTTAATGTGTGAAGCTCAAAACTATTTGTATCGCCATTGCCAGAAAATCGTGTGTCATATATTTCCTAATAAAAAGAAAGAACACGTAAGCCAATTTGAATTTGAGCACTTTGCATTATAACACAAAATCTCACGGATCTGCTGAAGTGCCCCAAGAAACCGTATAAAGATCAGGAACAACTACGCATGGGTCTCTCAAATAAAAAAGTTTAGAGATACAGTGTGGAAACAGGCCCTTCGGCCCACCGGGTCCACAATTACGCTAGTTCTATCCTACACACTGGGGACAATTTACTGAAGCCAATTAACCTACAAACCCACACAGCTTTGGTATGTGGGAGGAAACAAGAGCACCCGGAGAAAACATGCATGGAGACACGCAAACTCCATGTACACAGCACCGAGAGTCAGAATTGAATCGGGTCTCTGGCACTAAGGCCGCAACTCTATTGCTGTGCCACTTTATCTTTTAAACTGAGACTTCCACCTTCTGTCAGGGGCAAAAAGGAGGCACTAGTGTTACCAACACTGATTAAAGGATAAGACTTCTGAAAAGGCATTACAGATGCTCCCCGGCTTACGATATTTGGACTTTACGAGGGTGCAAACGCTGGGCAACGGCAGTGACCCGCAGTTCGCTTCCAGCCACGTGGTCAGGTGTAATAAAGGCATTTTCGATGCACGATATTTTCGGTTTACGATGGGTTTATCGAAACGCAAGCCCATCGCAAGTTGAGGAACAACCGTACCTCTCTTTCCTGCCACAGAAGGCTGCGGAGGCCAAGTCAATGGATATTTTTATGGCGGAGATTGAAAAATTCTTGATCAGTACAGATGTCAGGGGTTATGGGGAGAAGGCAGGAGAATCGGGTTGAGAGGGAAAGATAGATCAGCCATGATTGAATGGCAGAGTAGACTCGATGGGCCAAATGGCCTTATTCTGCTTCTAGAACTTTAGGTTTAGCGTTTGCATCCAAATTTGCATTTTATTTTAATGATATCCATTAATGGTGATGTTTATGGTGAGAAGGGAAAGATATAAAAGGGAGCAAGGGGCAATTGTTTCCATGCAGAGGACGATGCATAGATGGAACAAACAGCCAGAAGTGGGTGCAATTACGAAATTTAAAAGGTACATGGATATGAAAGGTTTGAATGGATGTGGGCCAGACACAGGGAAATGCTATTGGCTTGGTAGGCAAGGGGCCTGCATGGTAGAGTAGGGCTGAAGGGCCTGTTTCCCATGCTATCTAGCTCTATGTTTGAAAGGCTGCGACTGTTTTCACTGGAGCACAGAAAGTTGAAGGGGCGACCTTTAGTGTGGTGTCCAAAATCAAGAGGGACACAGATTACGTAGATGATCACAGTCTTTCTCCCAGGACAGGGGAGTCTAAACTAGAGGGCACAGATTTAAAATGAGGAGAAAGATTTAAAATGCATCTGAGGAAGTGGTAGAGGCGGGTGCCATTATAATGTTTTAAAGATATTTAGTCAGGTACATGTATACGAAACCTTTAGAGGAATATGGACCAAACGTTAGCTCAGCTAGATATATTGGTTGGCGTGGATGAGTTAGACCCATTGGCCTGTTTCCATGCTGTATAATCGTGACTCTATAACTCTTGTGCAATCAAAAATAATTTAAGACATTTGTATTCAAGTTCAGAGAAGGGCCTTAAAGAATCTTATTTTGAATGGTGAACATTTGAATAATAGTTTTTGCCTTAAATGCACTCTCGTAGAGTCATAGTGATGCAGCGTTGAAACAGGCTCTTCGGCCCAACTTGCCCACACCGGCCAACATGTCCCAGCTACACTGGTCCCACCTGCCCACGTTTGGTCCATTTCCCTCCAAACCTGTCCTATCCATGTACCTGTCTAACAGTCATCCTTTAATTAATCAATATGGATTATTATTATAGATATAAATCCCTAACCCAAGGCAATTACAAATGACCCTTCAACCATTTTAACATTTCATTTAAGATCGTTTAAGATTATTCAGGGGTTGGACACGTTAGAGGCAGGAAACATGTTCCCAATGTTGGGGTAGTCCAGAACAAGGGGCCACAGTTTAAGAGTAAGGGGTAGGCCATTTAGAACTGAGATGAGGAAAATCTTTTTCAGTCAGAGAGTTGTGAATCTGTGGAATTCTCTGTCTCAGAAGGCGGTGGAGGCCAATTCTCTGAATGCATTCAAGAGAGAGCTAGATAGAGCTCTTAAGGAGAGCGGAGTCAGGGGGTATGGGGAGAAGGCAGGAATGGGGTACTGATTGAGAATGATCAGCCATGATCACATTGAATGGCGATGCTGGCTCGAAGGGCCGAATGGCCTCCTCCTGCACCTATTTTCTATTGTCTATTGTCATTTCCCAAAAATGATGAACGCAAAAATCTTATAATTTTAGTGTAAATTGTTGTTGGTGAAAATTCATAGAAATCAGATATCCCTTTTCTAAATTTGGTATCTGGATTAAAATTGCTATGCATTACCGCTGGATATAGGAAAGTGTACAATGATTCATCGTGCATTCCAAGTCCACACAAAAAGTATTTTCTACTCACTTCAATATTATTAAATTCATTGTGGCAGGGGTAATATCTGAGGTACCATTCAACAATTAGCAATACTTCTTCAGTGCACTTGAATGAAACAACTATAATTAAAGGAGAATAAATGAGAAAAAGGAAATTTTAGAATACTGAAAAGTTAACCAAACAATGCTACAGATGTACACAAACTGGAAAAAAAAACACTCAGGTAAATTAGGCATTGAGGAAACAACAAAATAATGACTGGCATTAATATGAATTCTCAAGTTTGCTTAGAAAAATGACCAAAAACAAATTTGCTTGCAGTTCGCATGAGCCAAATGATTGTCTAACTGAAATACACAAAGTTAAATGATATGTTAAGTAAAAATTAAGTTTGGAACACAAGACTTGGAATAGAAGTCATTAACAAGGTTTCAATACATTATCCAAGTCAAATGCAAATCTGCAACTTTCATTTTCTTTCACACTATCATTGGTAACCTCTCCATCCCTCAATTCTCAGCCTGTTTTCCACATTTTCTTCAGTTCTGAGGCTCACCAATCCCAAACATTAACTCTGGTTATCTCTCTGCAGATGCTGCCTGATCTGCCGCGTGTTTCCATCATTTTATATTTTAGTTCAGATTTCTGGGCTTTTTTCAAATTTTGGATTTCTTCATTAGCACTAATGCAGAAAAATAAATTAAGTACAGAGTACAGGGTACAGAGAAGATTTACGAGGATGTTGCCAGAACTAGAGAGTGTGAGCTTTCGGGAGAGGGTGAGTAGGCTGGGACTCTATTCCTTGGAGTGCAAGAGGATGAGGGGTGATCTTATAGAGGTGTACAAAATCATGAGAGGAATAGATCGGGTAGGTGCATAGAGTCACTTGCCCAGAGTAGGGGAATCGAGGACCAGAGGACATAGGTTTAAGCTGAAGGGGAAAAGATTTAATAGGAATCTGAGGGGTAACATTTTCACACAAAGGGTGGTGGGTGCATGGAACAAGCTGCCAGAGGAGGTAGTTGAGGCTGAGACTATCCCATCGTTTAAGAAACAGTTAGACAGGTACATGGATAGTACAGGTTTGGAGGGATATGGGCCAAGTGCAGGCAGGTGGGACTAGTGTAGCTGGGACATTGTTGGCCGGTGTGAGCAAGTTGAACTGAAGCGCTTGTTTCCACACTGTATCACTCTATGACTCTAAATACAATTTTCCCATCCTTTGTTATTAAAAAGGTTATTCTTTAAACTTCCATCGCACTGAAACTTCCGTTGCCCTGAGTAACATACATCATATTTCAACACAGGCTTTACACACTGTAAAACATCCAAAGACACCTGTATCTGAAAAGGCAGAAAAACTGAGGCAGAGAGAAGTCGAACAGGTCTGACGAGCGAAGATAGACACAAAAAGCTGGAGTAACTCAGCGAGTCAGACGGCATCTCTGGAGACAAGGAATAGGTGACGTTTCGGGTCGAGACCCTTTTTCAGACTTCTGAATAGCACTGGGGTAATCAGGTTGGAATGTACATAATTTCCCAATGAACTGGCATTGCTACAGATGATGCTACGTAAACTAAAGATGTCAAGGCGAGATTGATTTACAGGTTTATTTCAGAGTTATTTCAGAGGGGCGGTCACGGTGGTGCAGTGGTAGAGTTGCTGCTTTACACCGAATGCAGAACCAGAGACCCGGGTTCCATCCCGACTACGGGTGCTGTCTGTACGGAGTTTGTACGTTCTCCCCGTGACCTGCGTGGGCTTTCTCCGAGATTTTCCTTTTCCCTCCACACTCCAAAGATGTACAGGTGTGTAGGTTAATTGGCTTGGTAAATGTAAAAATTGTCCCTTGTGGTGTAGGATAGTGTTAATGTGCGGAGATCGCTGGTCGGTGTGGACCCGGTGGGCCGAAGGGCCTGTTTCCGCTCTGTATCTCTAAACTTATACCGTTTGGAGTTGTGGAGGAAGGGCTTGTGGTCAAGTGGTGGGAGATGGAGGCTATGGCAGAGGTAGCAAGTTTGTGGCATGTGTAGATATTTTGTAGTGATCCCAGTATATAAATAGATGAAACCAGAGAATTCAGTGAGCCCACGTGGCAGTTGCTGCGAGATGACAGAATGTGGTAACCATTTGATTTCACTGCCAGTCCCAGCTAAACACAAAATGCTGGAGTAACTCAGCGGGTCAGGCAGCATTTCTTCAGCCTGAAGAAGGGTCTCGACCTGAAACGTCACCCATTCCTTCTCTCCTGAGATGCTGCCTGACCCACTGAGTTACTCCAGCATTTTGTGTCTACCATCGATTTAAACTGGCATCTGCAGTTTTTTTTCCAATGAGTTCAACAGGTATTATTAGCTTGCCATGACAGAAGGATTACAGCTGAACTGAATTCCTATATAAATTATTGAATGATGGAGGATGGAAAAGATGATTTATTCAAAAAAAACCTTTGAAAAAGTTAACCGATTAGTTAGTCCCACTGCTCAAGAGTTCTTTGTCCTCAAGTATTTACCTACAGGCTATAGTCAAGATGATATTTATACCCAGAATGGAAACAAACTAGGACTCACTGTTTAAAAATAAAGTGTCAAGAGTCAACAATAGTTAGAAACATGGAAATGTACATAATAATGGAACAAAGCAAGGGCAGTCAGGTTTAGCTAGACAATATACACATATTAGAGTCATAAAATCAAAGTGCTTTACAGCAAGGACACAGGTAGAACATCGAAAATGTGTCTAGATTTTAACTTTCATGACCCATCTCTGGTATCTACTTGAAATTTGGCACAGATTTAGATAGAAGATCATTGAGAAGGAATTCATAACTCGTCAGTGCAAAAAGTTGCACACAAATTAATTAAGCTAATTAGAAAAAGTCACAGCACTCCATCGACCCAGGCCCCAGCCACGGGCTCTGTCAACCCAAGCCCCAGCCATGGGCTCCATCCACCCAGGCCCCAGCCACGGGCTCCATCCACCCAGGCCCCAGCCACAGGCTCCATCCACCCAGGTCCCAGCCGCGGGCTCCATCCATCCAGGCCCCAGCCATGGGCTCCATCGACCCAGGCCCCAGCCACGGGCTCCATTGACCCAGGTCCCAGCCACGGGCTCCATCGACCCAGGCCCCAGCCACGGGCTCCATTGACCCAGGCCCCAGCCACGGGCTCCATTGACCCAGGTCCCAGCCATGGGCTCCGTCCACCCAGGCCCCAGCCACGGGCTCCATTGACCCAGGCCCCAGCCACGGGCTCCATCGACCCAGGCCCCAGCCATGGGCTCCATTGACCCAGGTCCCAGCCACGGGCTCCGTCCACCCAGGCCCCAGCCACGGGCTCCATTGACCCAGGCCCCAGCCACGGGCTCCATTGACCCAGGCTCCAACAGGAAATGACAGAAAGGCGTAGCATGCTAAGCACCTTCCTTGGCTAGCGAAACCGTCATCAACTTGTATATTTATATTCCTATCTCTCAAACATTTGCACTCCCACTTCTCCCCTCTCCCATCGGATGAGAGGTACAGCAGTGTGAAAACACACCTCCAGATTCAGGGACAGTTTCTTCCCAGCTGTTATCAGGCAACTGAATCATCCCACCACAACCAGAGAGCAGTGCTGAACTACTATCTACCTCATTGGTGACCCTCAGACTATCCTTGATTGGACTTTGCTGGCTTTACCTTGCACTAAACGTTATTTCCTTATTATGTATCTGTACACTGTAAACGGCTCGATTGTAATCATGTGTTGTCTTTCTGCTGACTGGACAGCACGCAATAAAAGCTTTTCGTTGTACCTCGGTACACGTGACAATAAAATAAACTGAATCTGAAACTGCTCTTCTGAGACAAAAGGGACCGGAGGTGCTGGGATCTGGAGTTACAAATATCTGGTGGAAGAACTCAGCAGCCTCCGTGGATGGAAAGGAATGAAGTGTGTTTCGGGCAGAAATGTCAACCATTCCTTTCCCACCACAAATAGTTTTCAACTCGTTCCTCAAACAGTTTGTAAGTTGCTCCACTCTTCTGTGAACAGATCGGCACGGTAGAGGCGCAGCGGTAGAGTTACTGCCTTACAGCGAATGCAACGCCAGAGACCTGGGTTCCATCCTGGGTTAGGTGCTGTCTATACGGAGTTTGTACGTTCTCCCCGTGACCTGCGTGGGTTTTCTCCGAGATCTTCGGTTTCCTCTCACACTCCAAAGATGTGCAGGTTTGTAGGTTAATTGGCTTGGTAAATGTAAAGAATTGTCCCTAGTGGGTGTAGGATAGTGTTAATAAACAAGGTCACTGGTGGGCAGAAGGGCCTGTTTCAGCGCGGTATCTCTAAAACTAAAACAAAGTCAAAACTTTACATTTTGCCAAACAACACAGCCAACGGCGCTTTCCTGTTGCACCAAACACAGCCAAAGTCTCAGTGAACACCCCTTTTAAGTATTTAATACACCAAAATAATCAGAAAAGAATGGAGTGATCGCTGATCAGTGGGCCGAAGGGCCTGCTTCCACACAATAACTCTAAAGTCTAAAGAAAGCAATCCTTTTACCGCTGATAAATGAAGTGCTAATTAAGAGCAACTTTGAATTTAAACCTGCAATCCACCATTAATTTTATAAAATATTTAATTTATAGTTTCACAGCATATTGAGATGCTGAAGAAACTACTAAAGTAAGCTAAAAACAAGAGGCAGAAGATCCCATTTCAGAGTTCGTGGAGTTTAAAAAAAAAATGCTCACGAGATTTTGAGGTTTTCTTTAAAAAATAGCAAAGAAAAAAAGATTGCCACATCTGCGCACACGATTAACTGCTGTTAACTTCTAAACTATGTAATCTATCTTTGTCCCGCCCCCTCCCCTGACATCAGTCTGAAGAAGGGTCTCGACCCGAAACGTCACCCATTCCTTCTCTCCCGAGATGCTGCCTGACCCGCTGAGTTACTCCAGCACTGTGAAACGTCACCCATTCCTTCTCTGCAGAGATACTGCCTGTCCCGCTGAGTTACTCCAGCACTCTGTGAAACGGCACCCATTCCTTCTCTCCAGAGATGCTGCCTGTCCCGCTGAGTTACTCCAGCACTCTGTGAAACGTCACCCATTCCTTCTCTCCAGAGATGCTGCCTGACCCGCTGAGTTACTCCAGCATTTTGTGTCAACCTTTGTGCTTGGGGAAAAAATGAAAATAGATTTTTAAACATAACTTACCTTGAAGTGCTATATCTGTTTTGTTAAACATTGTTTTTGTAAACACAAGAGATTTATGGCTCTGAAAATAAAAGAATAAGCATGGATGAGAAAAGACAAGTTTAAGAGTGCTTGTTGATTTGTGTCAGGGCACACATATTAAGAACAAAAATGTTATAAGGCACCCCAAAATGTACAAACACTTCTAAGGAATTGGTGCCGTTTTGGGTCAAGACCCTTCTTCAGACGTTACCTATTCTTTGTCTCCAGGAGGGTGACACGGTGGCGCATTGGTAGAGTTGCTGCCTTACAGCGCCAGAGATCCAGGTTCCATCCTAACTACAGGGAGCTGTCTGTACGGAGTTTGCACGTTCGCCCGTGACCGCGTGTGTTTTCTCTCCGGGTTCCCCGGTTTCCTCCCACACATCCAAAGATGTACAAGTTTGGAGGTTAATTGGCATCAGTAAAAAGGATAGTGTAAATATGTAGTGTAAGAAAATAACTGCAGATGCTGGTATAAATCGAAGGTATTTACTCACAAAATGCTGGAGTAACTCAGCAGGTCAGGCAGCATCTCAGGAGAGAAGGAATGGGTGACGTTTCGGGTCGAGACCCTTCTTCAGACTTCTGAAGAAGGGTCTCGACCCGAAACATCACCCATTCCTTCTCTCCTGAGATGCTGCCTGACCTGCTGAGTTACTCCAGCATTTTGTGTGTAAATATGTAGGGATCGCTGGTCGACACGGTCGGTGCTGTATCTCTAAACTAAACTAAAAAGATGCTGCCTGACGCATTGAGTTAAGTCCAGCACTTTGTATCTATCTTTGGTTTAATCCAGTATCTGCAGTTCCTTCCTAAACTTATACCTGCAGCCTTACACTTCCTGTAACATTGCTGGAATCTTATCATTCCAAACCGTGAAACCTTTTATGAAAATTCTTCTTCATCAAATGCCTTATATCCAGATCTGACCTCTGCCTATTACTCTGACCAACAGTCAACTACCATGGCCACTGAAAAGCTTTGGATTGTAATCCAATATTGCTGGTTGAATGCTGATACTCATGATTAATGCAAAGTGCTGACTCCACTCCACTTCAGATCTACCAATTCATAGAAACAAAGGAACATAGAAAATAGGTTCAGGAGGAGGCCATTTGGCCCTTCATTGTGATCACGGCTGATCATCCACAATCAATAACCCGTGCCTGCCTTCTCCCCATATCCCTTGATTCCACTAGCCCCTAGAGCTCTATCTAACTCTCTTTTAAATTCATCAAGTGAATTGGCCTTCACTGCCTTCTGTGGCAGAGAATTCCACAAATTCACAACTCTCTGGGTGAAAAGATTTCTTCTCGCCTCAGTTTTAAATGGCCTCCCCTTTATTCTTAGACTGTGGCCCCTGGTTCTAGACTGCCCCAACATTGGGAACATTTTTCCTGCATCTAGCTTGTCCAGTCCTTTTATAATTTTATAGGTCTCTATAAGATCCCCTCTCATCCTTCTAAATTGCAATGAATACAAGCCCAGTCTTTCCAATCTTTCCTAATATGACAGTCCCGCCATCCCGGGGATTAACCTCGTGAACCTACACTGCACTGCCTCAATAACCTGGTACATTTTTAAATCCTCCATTACAATAACCCTGAACCAATTCATCCTGGTTCTTTTAAGATCAGAGAAGGAAACGAGAGCACCAGCAGGAATACCTATAAATGAATTCCCAACCTGGTGTAGCTGCAACACAAAACTACGTCTAAAAAATGACAATGTAAGACAACACCAAAGGATCCAATAACTAACGGATTAATTCAAAGCTTCAAATTCTTGCCACGTGAGGCAAATGCAACGCTAGCATTTATTTTGAGGACTAGAATATAAAAACAGGGATGCAAGGCTGAGAATTTATAAGGCACTTCTAAGACTTAACATGGTCAGATCGCATTTGGAGTATTGTAAGCAGGTCTGGGCCATATATTTGAGGAAGGACATGCTGGCATTGTGGAGGGTCCAGAGGAGGTCTACGAGAATGATCCCAGGGATGATTGGGTTAATGTATGATGAGTGTTTGATGGCACTGGGCCTCTACTCGCTGGAGTTTAGTAGATTGAGGGCAGTCCTCATTCAAGCTTGGAATACTTTGAAGGAATATTCAAGGAATACTTGGCTTTATTAGTTTGGGCATAGAATCCAAGAGCAGAGATTATGGTAAACCTGTATAAAACATTGGTTCGGCCACGGCTGGAGAAGTGTCCAGTTCTGTTGACACTTCAGGAAACCATAAATGTAACGGAGAAGGCACAGAGGTGATTGCTCAAAATATTGCTTGTTCCTAGGAGACACTGGATAAACTTTAGTTTAGTCTAGCTTAGAGTTACAGCGCTTAAACAGGCCCTTCGGCCCACCTAGTCCACGCCGACCAGCGATCCCCGCACATTAACACCATCCTACACCCACTAGGGACAATTTTTACATTTGCCAAGCCAATTAACCTTCAAACCTGCACGTCTTTGGAGTGTGGGACGAAACCGAAGATCTCGGAGAAAACCCACGCAGGTCACGGGGAGAACGTACAAACTCCGTAACGATAGCACCCATAGTCAGGATAGAACCCAGGTTTCCGGCGCTGCATTCGCTGTAAGACAGCAACTCTACAGCAGCCCGAAACTGATCTATTTTCTTTGCAGCAAGGAGGTCAAGGGGAACCCAATAGAGGCATATAAAATTCCAAGTGGCATAGGGTAGATAATAGGAAACGTTTTCTGCATATCTAAAACAAGAGGGCAATGGTTTAGCTAAGGTAGACACAAAATGCTGGAGTAACTCAGCAGGTCAGGCAGCATCTCTGGATAGAAGGAATGGGTGCCATTTCGGGTCGAGTCTGAAGAAGGGTCTCGAACCGAAACGTCACAGATGTGTGGCAGATGCAGATAATATAGATAAATGTGAGGTTATCCACTTTGGCGGCAGAAACAAGGAGGCAGATTATTATCTCAATGGAGTTAGGTTAGCTAAGGGGGTGGTGCAGCGAGACCTGGGTGTCCTTGTACACCAGTCACTGAAAGTTGGCGTGCAGGTACAGCAGGCAGTGAAGAAAACTAATGGCATGTTGGCCTTCATAACAAGAGTATTTCAGTATAGGAGTAAAGAGGTTCTTCTGCAGTTGTACAGGGCCCTGGTAAGACCACATCTGGAGTATTGTGTACAGTTTTGGTCTCCTAATTTGAGGAAGGACATCCTTGTAATTGAGGCAGAGCAGCGTAGGTTCACGAGATTGATCCCTGGGATGGCGGGACTGACTTATGAGGAAAGATTGAAAAGACGAGGGTTGCATTCACTGGAGTTTAGAAGGATGAGAGGGAATCTTATAGAAACATATAAAATTATAAAAGGACTGGACAAGCTAGATGCAGGAAAAATGTTCCCAATGTTGGGCGAGTCCAGAACCAGGGACCACAGTCTTAGAATAAAGGGGAGGCCATTTAAAACTGAGGTGAGAAAAAACTTTTTCACCCAGAGAGTTGTGAATTTGTGGAATTCTCTGCCAAATCGCTGGATGGATTTAAGAGATTTAGATAGAGCTCTAGGGGCTAGTAGAATCAAGGGATGTGGGGAGAAGACAGGCACGGGGTATTAATTCGGGACGATCAGCCATGATCACAATGAATGGCGGTGCTGGGTCGAAGGGCCGAATGGCCTCCTCCTGCACCTATTTTCTATGTTTCTACGTCACCCATTCCTTCTATCCAGAGATGCTGCTTGTTCTGCTGAGTTACTCCAGCATTTTGTCTCTAACTCACTTACATTCTTCTGC
This sequence comes from Rhinoraja longicauda, assembly GCF_053455715.1. NCBI lineage: Eukaryota > Metazoa > Chordata > Chondrichthyes > Rajiformes > Arhynchobatidae > Rhinoraja > Rhinoraja longicauda. The sequence continues at coordinate 4,286,537 of NC_135957.1, forward strand.
CCCCTACTTGGATGCCAAATGCAAAAGACATTTAATAGCCACTTTGAAGACTGAAACCTGACATTGTGACTGATACACAGACATTGTGGGTCAAAGGGCCTGTTCATGTGCAGTACTGTTCTATGTTCTACGTTCTAAGAAAGATGTCACCAGCTCCGAACCTTTCCTTCAGTACCAAACTGAAATATTAGTTTAGGTCACAAGAGTCGGACTTGAACTGTCCATCTCAGGGATGAGACTGTCAGAGAATTGCGGATTCATATATGCACACAAGAAAACTGGCCCTTCGGCCCACCAAGCCCATGCCAGCAATCAATCCCCCATCGATACTAATCCTGCAGTAAACCCAACTTCTGATCTCATCACATTCTCATCAACTCCACCTTTGCCACATCATTAAGGATGAAAATATTAAAGTGATTTAAAGTGCAAAAATCACCAACCCGATCTTGATATGAACCATTCTTCACTTTCGACTTCAGAGATACAGCGTGGAACGGGTCAGCCCACAAAGACCGCGCCGACCAGAGATCACCCCGTACACTAGTTATATCCTTGCCACTGGGGACAATCTTACAATTTTACTGAGGGCAATTAACCTACAAACTTGCACGTTTTTGGAGTGTGGGAGGAAACCGGAGCACCCGGAGAAAACCCACAAGGTCAGGGGGAGAACAGCACCTGCAGTCAGGTCTCTGGCACTGACAATAGACAATAGGTGCAGGAGGAGGCCATTTGGCCCTTTGAGCCAGCACCGCCATTCAATGTGATCATGGCTGATCATTCTCAATCAGTACCCCGTTCCTGCCTTCTCCCCATACCCCCTGACTCCACTATCCTTAAGAGCTCTATCTAGCTCTCTCTTGAATGCATTCAGAGAATTGGCCTCCACTGCCTTCTGAGGCAGAGAATTCCACAGATTCACAACTCTCTGACTGAAAAAGTTTTTCCTCATCTCCGTTCTAAATGGCCTACCCCTTATTCTTAAACTGTGGCAGCAGCTGTAAGGCAGCAACTCTGCCATGCGCCACTGTGCCCCCCCTATCTACATGACAGGTAAAACGTTACTTATCTGTTGTCAAAGACACATAGATAGGCAACAGTTTAAGTGGTGCGGAAGTACTGAATTACAAAGATGTTGTTATCAGATAAAACAATGGATAACTATGGCAAGTGGATTTCAATATGGGAAAATGTGGGGTTGTAGTGGGTCTAGACGCAGTAGGAATCAGGCAAGATGCCAGGTAGGTATTAACAGTAATTTAATGCAGCAACAGAACATCCACACTCTCTTCAGTCTCAAGCACGTTATCTCTCTCTCCCCTTCAGGCAAACCCCGTAGCACTAGTCCCTTCCCCAGCCCTGTCCAACTCGTGCCGAGGGGGATGATCCAGGGAGTGACCTAATCCCCGGGCACCGCAACAGGACCCCCCCCCCAGAGAACCGGAGGCACGAAACGGACAGGGGGACGTATGAGACGACCAGCCCGTGTGCGCACGGCAGTCGCAGGAACCGGAGCCACACTGTCAGACGAAGAAGGCCGCAGGGACGCTGGGGGTAAGGGCCGGGACACAGGACGACCCCGAGGGCGAGGCCGTGCCAGTAGGACCAGCTGGCTAATGTCCACGTGCGCCGGCTTCAGCCGTGAAATAGAGACTGTCTCAGGATGACCCCCCATGTCACGTGTGGCTGCGCCTAATGGCTGCGGCTCTCTGGCAGTCTGTTTGGTTTGTTTTTTTTGTGTCGGTGTTGGGATGGTTTTTGTCTCTGTTTTTTGGCTGTGTATGTGTGAGGGGGAGGGGGGGGGGTGGGGCGGCGGAAACCTTTCTTTTATTAGGTCTCTTCCCCGGGGCGCAGCTCGGCCGCGGGGCCTTCCATCGCCCGCGGGGCCTTCCATCGCCCGGCGTGGCTCGGCCGCTGGACTTAACATCGACAGCGCGGCTCGGCCGCGGGACCTAACAGTGCCCGGTGCGGCTCGGCCGCGGGGCCTTCCATCGCTCGGTACGGCCGCAGGACAGTTCAGCGCTCAGTGCGGCTCAGCCGCGGGGCCTTCCATCGCCCGGTGCGGCTCGGCCGCGGAACGGTCCAGCGCCCGGCGCGGCCGCGGGTCGTTTCAGTGCCCGGTGCGGTTCGGCCGCGGGATTTAGCAGCGCCCGGCGCAGCCGCGGGGCCTTCCATCGCCCGGCGCGGCCGCGGGACTTAGCAGCGCCCGGTGCGGCTCGGCCGCTGGGCCTTCCATCGCCCGGCGCGGCTTGGCCGCTGGACTTAACATCGACGGCGCGACTCGGCCGCGGGACGTTTCAGTGCCCGGTACGGCTCGGCCGCGGGGCCTTCCATCCCCTTGCGGGGGCTGTGCGTGTCGGTCGCCTCGGTAGGGGTCGAGCTGCCTGTCCGTGGGTGTGGGGGGAAGAGAGTGGAAGTTTTGTTGCCTTCCATCACAGTGAGGGGGTGTTTGGAGTCACTGTGATGGATGTTTGTGTTGGGGTCGTGTGTCCTGTGTTCTTTTCTTTTTTGCTGTGTTTTGTGACTGCTGAAATTTCGTTCGGTATTTATACCGAATGACAATAAAGTTCTGTTATGTCCAAAACGAAGGTGGCAGAGCCACGCTTGAGCACCTTGAACGGTCCTTCATACGGACGTTGAAGGGGCGTCCGGTGAGCATGGCGGCGCAGGAAAACAAACGGACAGTCCTGCAGAGCGGAAGAAACTTGCGACTGAACTGAACCATGGCGAGACGTCGGCACCGGTGCCAGCTTGCGCATTGTCTCCCGAAGGCGTTGCAGGGCGGCCAATGGTTGTTCCGCCTGACCCTGGGCTGATAGAATAAACGCACCGGGCACTGTCAGCGGGGCCCCGTACACCAATTCAGCCGAGAAGGTGGCCAAGTCCTCTTTGGGCGCATTGCGGACGACCAGTAAAACCCATGGCAACGTCAACCCAGTCGGGGTCAACGAGCCGGGCCCTCGGGGCAGCCTTGAGCTGGCGGTGGAAGCGCTCCACCAGGCCGTTCGCCTGCGGATGGTGCGCCGTGGTGCGGTGCAGGTTAACCCCCAGTAGTTGAGCCATGGCTGACCACAGTTCGGAGGTGAACTGCGGCCCTCGGTTGGACGTGATGTCGAGCGGCACCCCAAATCTGGCAATCCAGTGAGCCGCCAAGGCATGGGCACAAGTAGAGGCAGAAGTGTCCGCCAGTGGAACTGCCTCCGGCCACCGCGTGAAACGGTCGACCACGGTCAGGAGGTGGGTGAAGCCCCGAGAAGGCGGCAGCGGCCCCACGATGTCCACGTGGATGTAGTCGAACCGCTGGCGTGGGACGATGAACTGCTGGAGCGGCGCTCGCACATGCCGCTGTACTTTGGCAGTTTGGCACGGGATGCAGGTGCGCGCCCAATGCCCAACCTGTTTACGTTACCCGTGCCACACTAAACGGGAAGCCACGAGGGCCGTCGTCGCCCGAATGGAAGGGTGGGCCAGCCCGTGGAGCACCTCGAACACCTTACGCCGCCAGGCAACGGGAACGATGGGGCCCGGCTGCCCGGTGGATACATCGCACAGCAGCTTTGCACCCCCAGTGCCACAGGGAACGTCCTCTAACCGCAGGGCCGAAACGGCGCTACGATAGGCAGACATCTCATCGTCTGTCAACTGGGCCCCGGCCAGGGCTGAGTAGTCAATACCATCGACCACTTGCAGGACGGCGTGGACCGCGGGTCGAGACAAGGCGCCGGCCACTCTGTTGTCTTTGCCCCCGATGAAACGGATGGAGGTAGTGTAATCCGAGACGAAACCTAACTGCCGCTGCTGGCGAGCTGACCACGGGTCGGACACCTTGGCGAACGCAAAGGTGAGGGGCTTGTGGTCCGTGTACGCGGTGAAGGCACGCCCCTCGAGGAAATAGCGGAAGTGGCGGACTGCGAGGTAAAGGGCGAGGAGCTCGCGGTCAAAGGCACTGTAGTTCCGCTGTGCGCCGCTGAGGTGCCTGCTGAAGAAAGCGAGAGGCTTCCAACACCCATCAATCTGCTGTTCTAGCACCGCCACATCCGAAGCGTCGACCAGCAATCCCAGCACATCAACACTACCACCTACACACACTAGGGACAATTTTACATTTTATAGCAAGCCAATTAGCCGACAAACCTGAACGTCTTTGAAGTGTGGGAAGAAACCGAAGATCTCGGAGAAAACCCACGCAGGTCACAGGGAGAACGTACAAACTCCAAACAGTCAGCATGCAAAGTCAGGATCGAACCCTGGTCTCCGGTGCGATAAGGCAGTATCTCTACTGCTATGCCCTTAAATTGTTAACCAATCTTGTTAACGATCTCTATTTTGTATGCAACTCTCTCATCTGAAATTTAACATGCCTCAAATAGAATTATTTTCTTCTCTTTCTCAATTTCCCTTTCTCTATGTTGGTGGTAGATTAGTAACTGATATTGTGGTACTGCAAGCCTGCACACTCCCATAGCTACTTTGACTACACTTTGCCCACCATGCTACTTAAAAGGTCACCATTTCTGAAGAAGGGTCTCGACCCAAAACATCACCTATTCCTTATCTCCAGAGACGCTGCCTGCCGGGTTACTCCAGCTTTTCCTGACTATCTTCGGTATAAACCGGCATCTGAAGTTCCTTCCTACACGTTTTGTGTCGGTTGACTCGATGACAACACTTTCCACAGCCTGCCTTTTTGCTTCATTTCCCATCAACTGTGGTGACATAGAAACATAGAACATAGAAAATAGGTGCAGGAGTAGGCCATTCGGCCCTTCGAGCCTGCACTGCCATTCAATATGATCATGGCTGATCATCCAGCTCAGTAGCCTGTACCTGCCTTCTCTCCATACCCCCTGATCCCTTTAGCAAAAAGGGCCACATCTAACTCCCTCTTAAATATAACCAATGAACTGGCCTCAACGACCTTCTGTGGCAGAGAATTCCACAGACTCACCACTCTCTGTGTGAAGAAATGTTTTCTCATCTCGGTCCTAAAAGACTTCCCCCTTATCCTTAAGCTGTGACCCCTGGTTCTGGACTCACCCAACATCGGGAACAATCTTCCCGCATCTAGCCTCTCCAACCCCTTAAGAATTTTATATGTTTCTATAAGATCCCCCCTCAGTCTTCTAAATTCCAGCGAGTACAAGCCCAGTCTATCCAGTCTTTCCTCATATGCAAGTCCCGCCATCCCAGGGATTAATCTGGTGAACCTTCTCTGTACTCCCTCTAAGGCAAGAACGTCTTTCCTCAGGTTAGGAGACCAAAACTGCACACAATACTCCAGGTGCGGTCTCACCAAGGCCCTGTACAACTGCAGCAGAACCTCCCTGCTCCTAAACTCAAATCCTCTTGCTATGAATGCCAACATACCATTCGCTTTCTTCACTGCCTGCTGCACCTGCATGCTTGCTTTCAATGACTGGTGCACCATGACATCCAGGTCACGTTGCATCTCCCCTTCACCCAATCGGTCACCATTCAGGTAATACTCTGCTTTCCTGTTCTTGCCGCCAAAGTGGATAACCTCACATTTATCCACATTATATTGCATCTGCCATGCATTTGCCCACTCGCCTAATCTATCCAAGTCACTCTGCAGCCTCCTAGCATCCTCCTCGCAGCTAACACTGCCACCCAGCTTCGTGTCATCTGCAAACTTAGAGATGTTGCATTCAATTCCCTCGTCCAAATCATTAATATACACTGTAAATAACTGGGGTCCCAGCACTGAGCCTTGCGGTACCCCACTAGTCACTGCCTGCCATTCCGAAAAGGACCCGTTTATTCCTACTCTTTGCTTCCTGTCCGCCAACCAATTTTCTATCCACCTCAAAACTGAACCCTCAATACCTTGTGCTTTAAGTTTGATACCGTGTGCTTTAAGTTTGCTCTCAAACAATGCTCTCAAACATGTTTCATCGCCACCATTCTGCTTTCATTCGTTCTCCTCCCATGCAGCACAGAAATATTCCTCCTGCCCTCGCCATCCATTCCACAGTGGACACATTTAACGGAGCTTCCTCCTACATTCCAACACCTCGAGGAATGACACCACGACATATCTTCCCCATCCCATTTCATCAATCCAAAGGGACTGTTCCTCCTGACGACATCGTGCGCGCGCGCGCGTGTGTGTGTGTGTACGCACGCGGGCGCACATTGCCGAAATGCAGCCAAAACGGTACACCATAGCGCAACAATTTTAGGGGCACCTTACTCACCATTCACCTGCAGTGTGCAGTATCAAGTTTTGTTCAAATTATTGCGCTATCGTGTACCATTTTGGCTGTATTTTGGGAACATACATATACATATATATATATACACAAGATGAGATTGCCATTTTGATCTAATACTTCCGTGTTCATCTTGCGTCACAACGGGAACCCAACGGGTCATCCAGTCTCCACTAAAATTCAGAGTAGCAAATGAATGTACCATTGCCTATTTCCTATAGGTCCACCACCACCAATTTTCCAGCAACTGGTGGTCCGGCATCTCTATTGATCCGGACAAAATTACAAGAACGCACTCGAAATCCCCCCCTCCCCCCCAATGTCTCCCCAAAAATGGGATGCTTAGGCCGGATAAGGTGGCCGGGCCTGCGTTTGGTCTCGCCGATGTAGAGAAGTTGACATCTGCTTCTCTATGCAGAAGTTGTGCATCTTCTATTTCTCGGGACTTGCCTGCGCCTCCAACTTCTAAACCAGATGTCTACTTCTGTACATCGGCGATCATTTCGCTCAACACCTTCGCTCAGTCCGCCTTAACTGGTCTCCCGATGGCTGAGCACTTCAACTCCCCCTCCCACTCTGACCTTTCTGTCATGGGCCTCCTCCAGTGTCATAGTGAGGCCCACCGGAAATTGGAGGAACAGCACCTCATATTTCGCTTGGGCAGCTTGCAGCCCAGTGGTATGAACATTAACTTCTCTAACTTTAGATAGTTCCTGTGTCCCTCTCTTCCCCTCCCCCTTCCCACTTCTCCCACTGTCTTCCTGTCTCCACCTATATCCTATCTTTGTCCCGCCCCCCTGCCACCAGTCTGAAGAAGGGTCTCGACCCGAAACGTCACCCATTCCATCTCTCCAAGATGCTGCCTGACGGTAGCATTTTGTGATACCTTTGATTTGTACCAGCATCTGCAGTTATTTTCCTACACAACCATAAAGGTCGAATCGCCTTTTTGATTCATGTACATCATGTGAAAAATAAGATAAAAAGAGAAGTAGAGCATTGTTTTAAATCAAAGTTGCTTCTAATCCATGAGAAGGAACTTTGAGATCTATTTATCTTTATCTTGCCTCACACACAAATTTATATATATATATTTGTTATATTTGTGCAGTGTGTGTATTTGAGCAATAAGGGAAACTGCACAAAAGAGGGGGATGGAGAGGACGGATGGGAGGGAAAAGGGCAGAAACAGTAAGAAATAATAAAATCTGAGAAATTAGGCAGGGGGGGACATTAAAAAATAAAAATAACAACAAAATGCGAGTTGATAGATGAGATATATTTTGTATTTTAATGGTGTCATCACACATATGTGTGTCAATGTATGTGACAAATAAATTGACTATTGATCCTGTTCCCCCACTGATTACACTGCGAGGCAGAGCGGACGGCGGGGTTTGCTTACTAAAATGGCGGACCACACGTCAGTGCACGCGATGACGGAGTGGTCCATCTTGCTCCTCTAGTACCTTTGGCATCCAGTGTAGTCCCTGGTCCACTCTTCAGACGTGATGACAACACAAGATGGTGCGTCTGTCCTGGGTGACAGCCAGCCTCTGCGGTTCCCCTCCCCCCTCCCCGCTCACTGTACACGGCGCCCCGGCCCGGCCACACTCACCTGCCCCACCGTCTGGCTCCACGACCCGGCCTCCGGCACGGCCTGCACGCAAACGTCGCTGAGCAGAAGGAGGAGGCAGAAAGCCGAGAGCAGCGGGAGAAGCAACAGGCCCCGCTTCTCTCCCGCTCCGTCCCACCGACCTCCCGCAGCCATGTTGTTGCTCCGGCTCCGCCCTTCGGTGGCCCGGCCCGGCCCCGCTTACCCGGCAACAGGTGACGTCACGCGGCCATTGCCCGGCCCGGCCCCGCTTACCCGGCAACAGGTGACGTCACGCGGCCATTACCAAAACCGCACCCTGTGAGTGGTCGGGCTGGGAAAGACCTCACCTGGCAACAGGTGATGTCACGCGGCCTTTACCCAGACCGCGCCCTGTGAGTGGTCGGGCTGGGAAAGACCTCACCTTGGCAATAGGTGACGTCACGCGGCCTATCAGGTGACGTCACGCGGCCATTTTTTTACCCGGCCTGCGCCCTGTGATTGGTCAGTCCGAGGAAGAACGAGGACTCCGACTCACCTGTATTATAAGAAAATAACTGCAGATGCTGGTACAAATCGATTTATTCACAAAATGCTGAATTAACTCAGCAGGTCAGGCAGCATCTCGGGAGAGAAGGAATGGGTGACGTTTCGGGTCGAGACCCTTCTTCAAACTGATGTCAGGGGGGCGGGACAAAGGAAGGATATAGGTGGAGACAGGAAGATAGAGGGAGATCTGGGAAGGAGGAGGGGAAGGGAGGGACAGAGGAGCTATCTGAAGTTGGAGAAAGTCGACGTTCATACCACCGGGCTGAAAACTGCCCAGGCGAAATATGAGGTGCTGCTCCTCCAATTTCCGGCGGGCCTCACTATGGCACTGGAGGAGGCCCATGACAGAGAGGTCAGACTGGGAATAATAATAATATTCATTTATTGTCATTGCAACGAGTACAACGAAATTAAAAAATAGCCAATCCTGACGGTGCGTACAAACATATATGCAATAAATGCAAAAACAAATAAATACATAAATACAATTAAATACAATTATGTTAAGTACAAAGATTTTTTAGTGTTGCCTAGTGCAAAGGTAGTGTTCAGTTCTCGTATGGCCCTGGGGTAAAAACTGTTCTTAAGTCTGTTTGTTCGGGATTTTATCGACCTGAAACGTCGACCAGAGGGCAGATGAACAAACAGACGGTGGCCGGGGTGGGATGGATCTTTTATTATTTTGCCTGCTCTACTGAGGCAGCGTAGGCTGAACAGGTGCTCCAGGGAGGGCAGTGAGCAGCCGATGATTTTCTGGGCCGTCGTGATGACCCTCTGAAGGGCCTTCCTGTCCTTTTCTGAGCAGCTGGCATACCATGTGGTTATACAGTATGCCAGCACACTCTCGATGGAGCAGCGATAGAAGGACAACATGAGCTTCTCCTGCAGGTTGGTTTTCCTGAGGATCCTCAGGAAGTGGAGTCTCTGCTGTGCCTTCTTTACTGTGGTGATGGTGTTGGTAGACCAGGTGAGATCCTCTGCGATGTGCGTACCCAGGAACCTGAAAGCTGGTACCCTTTCCACACAGACCCCATTGATGTAGAGTGGGTCGTAATCTCCACTGGTTTTCCTAAAGTCAATTATAAGTTCCTTTGTTTTGGAGGAGTTCAGGACCAGATTGTTCACTGAACACCATGCTGCCAGCCTTTGGATTTCATCCCTATAGGCTGTCTCATCTCCTTCTGAGATGAGTCCAACCACAGTCGTGTCATCCGCGAACTTGATGATGGTGTTGGTGGGATGGGTGGGGGCGCAGTCGTGAGTGTAGAGGGAGTAAAGGATGGGGCTCAACACACAGCCCTGTGGTGAGCCGGTGCTCAGTGTAATGGTGGAGGAGAGGTGAGGGCCTATTTTGACTGTCTGGGGGCGGTTGGTCAGAAAGTCCTTGATCCATTTGCAGATGGTTTGGGAAAATCCAAGGTCGGAAAGTTTGGTGACCAGTCTGCTCGGGATGACCGTGTTAAAGGCAGAGCTGAAGTCGAGGAAGAGCATCCTCACATAGCTCCCCTGGTGTTCAAGGTGGGTCAGTGCAGTGTGAAGAGCAGTGTCGATGGCATCCCCTGTAGACCTATTTGCTCTGTAGGCAAACTGGTGTGGGTCGAAGGTGGGTGGGAGGCTGGCTTTGATGTGCTGCAGGACCAGTCTCTCGAAGCACTTTGTGATGACCGGTGTGAGTGCTACCGGACGGTAGTCGTTAAGACTGCTGATGACAGACTTTTTCGGCAGTGGGATGATTATGGCGGACTTCAGGCAGGGAGGGATGGTGGATTTTAAAAGGGACAGGTTGAAGATTTTTGTGAAGACCTCAGATAATTGGTCTGCACATTCCCTCAGCACTCTGCCCGTCACACCATCGGGGCCTGCAGCTTTCCTGGGATTCACTGCTCTGAGCACGCGCTTAACATCATACTCCTGCACAGTGAAGGTGTTGCTGTCAGGTGCTGGAGAGGGTGTAATGTCTGCCACTGTAGCTTTCACCTCGAAACGAGCAAAGAAACAGTTAAGTTCCTCAGCCAGCGAGGCGTCGCCGTCGGCAGTCGTGCGGTTGCTGGTCTTGTAGTTGGTGATGTGCTGGATGCCTTGCCATACCCGCCGTGGGTCATTGTTGGAGAAGTGGTCTTCAATCTTCCTCTTGTAGGACGCTTTGGCATCCTTGATGCCTCTCTTCAGGTTGGTTCTAGCAGCACTGTATAGAGCTCTATCACTAGACCTGAAGGCGGTGTTACGGTCCTTGAGGAGAGACCTGACATCCTTTGTCATCCAGGGTTTTTGATTTGGGTACAACCGGATGCGTTTGTCGACGGTGACATTGTCAACACAGTTTTGGATGTAGCAAAGTACAGTTGATGTGTACTCCTCCAAGTCCTGATCCTCAAAAATATCCCAGTTGGTCCTTTCGAAGCAATCCTGCAGCTGCGAGGAAGCTCCTTCAGGCCATGTCTTAACAGTCTTTATGGTGACTGGAGCTTTCCTCCTGAGTGGGGTGTATGCTGGGGTTAGGAATATGGACAGGTGATCTGACTGCCCCAGGTGTGGTAGTGGTGCTGACCTGAACCCCTTCTTAATATTTGAGTAAACCTTGTCTGGGAGGGGGAATTAAAGTGCTGGGCCACCGGGAGATCAGTTTTGTTAATGCGGTGTTCAGCGAAGCTTCTCGGTCTTTTGGCTAAGATCAAGTGTAGTATCTGTTCTGGTACAATCTAATGTTCTTATAAGAACAGTATAAGAGCAGTATTTGCATTGGATCATCGACGAGGAGCGGAGGTCAGGAGCACGTGTCTGGTTTAGGGGTGGATCCATGCCGGTTGGGTAACCAACCTAACACCCTTATCCAGGTGGGATGGCAGCAGCAAGTGGAGCTGGAGGGCAGGGTATCCGGAATACCCTGCGAGTATCGGTGAAGGACCTAAGGGAGGGGAACCCTTTCTCAAGGGACCTCTTCATCAAGAAGGTGCTGCTGGAGGTCTGTGGATTCAAGGCCGGGGACATCTTCTGCCTCCAGGACTTCCCAGGTAACGGATATTTCGACGTTACCTTCCAGAACCCGGCGGGATGGCAGAAGTTGCTACAGGACTTCCGGGAGAAGGGGGATGAAGCCCCGCTGTCGCTCCTGAAGGTGCAGCCGCTCTTCACCCTCCCCACCCAGAGGGAACGAATGATCACGGTGCACATGTTTAACCCACATGTGCCCGTCGTGGATGTCCTCACCTTTCTTGCGTGCTACGTCGAAGGGGCCGGGAACTGCGTGGACATAAAGGACTTGTTCGGGATCTGGACGAGCAAGAGGCAAGTGAAGGTGAAGCTGAGGGTGGACGGGAAGGGATTCATCATCCACCCTCCCTCGGTGTTCGCTATCGGAGGGAACCGGGGTTACATGACGTACGCGGGGCAGCCCAGGGTGTGCAGGAAATGCAACAAACCTGGGCACGTGGCGGCAGAATGCAGGACAGTCGTCTGCAGAAACTGCAAGTTAGAAGGCCACGAGACAAGAGAATGTAAAGAGAGTAAGAGCTGCAACCTGTGTGGGGAGGCAGGCCATCTTTACAGGGCCTGCCCTAAAAGAGCTAGCACGTACGCACAGGCGATAAGAGGGGCCGCTGCCAGCACACCCAGGGTGGACGAGACGCCTCCTACCACGGCAAAAGCCCAAAAAGGAAAGGAGAGCAGGGGCGATGACAACGCGACCACCAGGAGCCCCCAACCGCAGGACAGAGCCCCCCAGGCCCCTGCCCACGAGGGTGAGTCGATGGAAGATGGGGAACAGGAAGAGGAGGAATGGCAGGTGGTAAAATCGAGGAAAACGTTGAAGGCTGTGCGCACGGAGAAAAAGGCGGAGGGGGCAAGCAAGTCCCAAAAAAGAGTCCTCTCCCAGGACGAGGCCAGCAACCTCTCCGCATCGGAGGATGAGACGACCGGGAGGATCCGACAACGGAAGCAGAGGCAGAGGAAGAAAACGGGGGAGGAGGAAGGTAAGAGAAAGAACGTGTCTGTTGCCCCCCAGCCCCAGGAGACTGGGAGCAGTGCCAATGGGCCCCAGCCCCAGGAGACCGTGAGCGGCACAACGGCCAATGGGCCCCTGTTCCGGGAGACCGTGAGCGGCACAACGGCCAATGGGCCCCTGCTCCGGGAGACCGGGAGCGGCACAACGGCCAATGGGCCCCAGCTCCGGGAGACCGGGAGCAGTGCAGTGGCCAATGGGCCCCAGCTCCGGGAGACCGGGAGCAGTGCAGTGGCCAATGGGCCCCAGCTCCAGGAAACTGGGAGCAGCGCAGTGGCCTCGCCAGAAAATACACCCTGTGCTGAGGAAGCCACCAACCTGTACCACTACCTGTGCAACAAAAATGTGCAGGAACTCAGCCAGATGATGGGCGTGCGGGAGGATCGCCTGGAACACTAAAGGACAATGGAGCTGAAACTGGCATCCCTAAACGTGCGCAGTGTGAAGAGCACTGCGCGATGTTTAACCGCCTTGCAGTACCTGGCCAAGGTAAAGGCGGATGTGACTTTTCTACAAGAGTGCGGGCTGCCACACCTTCGCTGCTATCGGAGGTAGTCGCGATGGTGGCCCCACGGACTGTCGGTATGGTCGGGGGAAAATGATTGTCGTGCGTCCTGTCTGGGGATCTTGCTGCGGGGAGGGGGCTTCACCATCACTGAGGTAAGGGAGGTGGTGGGGGGGCGTCTCCTGGTGGTGGATGTTATGTACCGTGGTGCTCCGCTCCGGCTGATTAATGTGTATGCCTCACCCAGGCGGAGCGAGCGGTTGGCCGTCCTCCAGCAGCTCCCACCGCTGCTGGCCACGTCTAGACCGCTCGTTCTGGCCGGTGACTTCAACTGCACCATCGATGCGGCTGGACGATCCGGCAGCGCCAACCACAGACTGGACGGCACCTCCAAACTCCTGGTGGAGACGGTCAAAGATGCAAAGCTGCGCGACGCCTTCAGTGACCCTGCAGGCGGGGCCCGGCCGCGGTTCACCTGGTCAGGACCGAACGGTTCAGCCCAGTCCCGGATAGACTTCCTCTTCACATCGAGGGCCGTCATGGTCAGACACACCGACCACGCGCCGGTGTTTTTCTCTGACCACTGCCTCCTTCAGGCCACCTGTCACCTACAGGAAGACCGGAAGGCGGGCAGAGGGACGTGGAAGTTAAACGTGGAGCTGTTGACCCCGAAGAACGTTGAGGAGCTAAAGAGGGACTACGCATGTTGGAGAACTGTGAGGCCCCTCTTTGACTCCCCGACACTCTGGTGGGAGGCAACAAAGGAGAACATCAAGAAGTTCTTCGTCTCCAAAGGTGTTCAGAGAGCAAGACAGGGTAAGAGGGAACTGTGTCAACTCCAGACAGATTTGCAGCAGCTACTCCTTCTGCAGAGGAGCGGGGTGGATGTGAGGGAGGAACTGAGAGAGTTGAAGGGCCGGCAAGCTCGGCTCTTTACCTCTGAATCCTCCAAGATCATCTTCCGGTCCAGGGTCCGCCATGTTGAGCAGGATGAGACGTGCTCACGTTACTTCTTCCATAAGGTTCACAGGGGGAGCTCTGTGATCAAAAGCCTTAGGGAGGAGGACGGCTCGGTAACATCCTCGCAGTCAGACATGCTCAAGATCTGCAGATCGTTTTATAAGGATCTGTACGATGTAAAGACCACAGACAGCACCGCCTCCCAGAACTTCCTGTCCTCCATCACGGAAGTCTTGGACGACAGCAAGCGGGAGAGTCTGGACCAACCACTGACCCTGGAAGAGCTGACTGGCTCCATCCGTTCCTTTGACTCGAGTAAAACTCCCGAAGGCGATGGCTTACCGGCAGAGTTGTACTCGGCTCTGTGGGACTGGGTGGGCCCGGACCTGCTGGAAGTGTACAACGATATACTTCTAGCCGGCAGCATGTCAGACTCAATGAGGAAGAGCAGCATCACCCTGATCTACAAGCAGAAGGGGGAGATGAATGACTTAAGGAATTGGAGACCCATCATATTGTTGAATGTAGACTACAAGATCCTGTCTAAGGCCATCGCCAACCGGGTCAAGTCTGCTCTGGGACGGGTGATCCACCCGGACCAAACCTGTGCTGTACCTGGCAGGAAAATCTCAGACAGCCTGGTGCTGCTGAGAGATACCATTGCCTACGTGCAGGACAGACAGGTGGATGCCTGCCTGGTCAGCTTGGACCAGGAGAAGGCCTTCGACAGGATATCGCACACGTACATGAGGGACGTGCTCTCCAAAATGGGCTTTGGGGAGGGAATCAGGAAGTGGATACAACTGCTCTACTCCGATATCTGTAGTGCAGTCCAAATTAATGGGTGGGAATCAGACAGCTTCCCCGTCAGGTCTGGAGTCAGGCAGGGTTTCCCTCTTTCCCCTGTCTTGTTCGTCTGTTGCATTGAACCCTTTGCCGAATCCATCAGGAAGGATGCGAGCATAAGAGGAGTGACATTGCCAGGCAGTGGGGGCACTCAGGTCAAGGCCTCCCTGTACATGGACGATGTCGCCGTCTTCTGCTCGGATCCAGGGTCGGTCCGCAGACTGATCAGCGTCTGCGACCAGTTTGAGTTGGCCACGGGGGCCAGGGTAAACCGCAGGAAGAGCGAGGCCATGCCCTTTGGCAACTGGCCCGACCGATCTTCCATCCCCTTCACCATCAAGCCTGACTTCCTGAAGGTGCTGGGGATCTGGTTCGGGAAGGCTGGGGCATGTAACAAAAATTGGCTGGAGTGGATAGCCAGGGTGGGGAAGAAGCTGGAGCTGTGGAAGCAGCGCTCCCTCTCCATCACGGGGAAAAACCTGGTCATCAGGTGTGAGGTGCTCTCGGGGCTGCTGTACTTGGCGCAAGTGTGGCCCGTCCCTCCCTCCCACGCCAAGGGGATCACCCGGGCCGTCTTCCGCTTCATCTGGGGGTCGGCGATGGACCGGGTGCGACGAGCCACAATGCACAAGTCGGCAGATAACGGGGGTAAAGGCGTGCCCAACGTCGCCCTCATTCTGATGGCCACCTTCGTGTGTGGCTGCATCAGGCGGAGCATAGAGCCAAGGCACGTGGGCACCAAATGCCACTACCTGCTGAGGTTCTACCTGTCCCCAGTGTTGCGAAGGATGGGCCTGGCGCAGATGCCACGCAATGTGCCAGTCAGCTGGACATTGCCGAACCATCTGTCGTTTGTGGACAGGTTCTTCCGGACCAACACCTTTGACCACAAGTCCATCGGGCAGTGGTCAGCACGGAACGTCCTGCAGGCACTGCAGGGGAATGACTCCATGGATCCTGTGGCGTGGTTCCCAGAACAGACAGCCCAGCTTGTCTGGCAAAATGCCTCATCGCCAGTACTCACCAACAAGCACCAAGACCTGGCTTGGCTGGCGGTGAGGGGAGCCCTCTCAGTCAGATCATTCCTGCACCGCCGGAACCTCACTACCAGCACACGCTGCCTTCGGGACGGCTGCTACGGAGAGGAGACGGTGGCCCACCTCTTCAAAGAGTGTGGATTTGCCAGGAGAGTCTGCAGAGGTCTGCAGGGGTCCCTGTCACGATTCATTCCGAGCAGCTCCGTCACAGAGGACTCTGTGCTCTACGGACTGTTCCCAGGGACGCATTCCGAGACTGACATCGAGTGCTGCTGGAAGGTCATCAACTCGGTGAAAGACGCTCTTTGGTCTGCCCGATCCTTGTTGACCTCCCAGCGGAGCGAGCTGTCCGTCAAGGAATGTTGCCGACTGGCCCACTGCAGACTGCAGGAGTACGTGCTGAGGGACGCTCTGAAGCTCGGTGCAGCGAACGCCAAGGCCCTGTGGGGGAGGACCACAGTCTAGGGTCCTTCCGCTGCTGGACATGGGGGGGGGGGGGCAGGGTGTGGTGGAGAGAGACGCCCCTCCAAATAAGGGATACTGGGTCACTAGTCTGTCTCCTGTGATGGAGATGGTGAGGTCCAGAAACGGGAGGGAGATGTCAGAGATAGTCCAGGTATATTTAAGGGCAGGATGGAAATTGGAGGTGAAGTGTATGAAGTCAGTGAGTTCTGCATGGGTGCAAGAGGTAGCACCAATGCAGTCGTCGACGTAGCAGAGGTAGAGTTCGGGGATGGAGGTGACGTCAGGCGCTTTCCCCGGCCTGAGCCCCGCGATTGGTCGGTCAGAGAATGGGGGCGGGGTCCGGTTCACCTGGCAACTGGTGACGTCGCCTCTGCGCGCTGTGAGTGGTCAGGCCGCCCGTCAGTCAGCGCTAGAAGCCGGGATCTAGCTCACTTGGTGACGTCACCTGCACTGCGCCCGTCAGTGAGAGCATGGGGGGGGGCGGCTCTTATTTATCCGGTAACTGGTGACGTCACGCGCCCCACCCACCTGTTCTGCGCCCGTCAGTGAGAGCATGGGGGGGCGGCTCTCGTTTATCCGGCAACAGGTGACGTCACACGTCCCCCCACCTGCTCTGCGCCCGTCAGTGAGAACAGGGGGGGGGGGGGGGGCGGCTCTAGTTTATCCGGCTACAGGTGACGTCACGCGCCCCCCCTCCTGCTCTGCTCCCGTCAGTGAGAGCATGGGGGGGGCGCCTCTAGTTTACCCGGCAACAGGTGACGTCACGCGACCTTTACCCAGCCTGCGGCCATTTCAATGAGTTCCCCCCTCATCCTTCCAAACTCCAGGCCCAGTGCTCAACATAGTTTAACCCACTCATTCCTGGGATCATTGTTGTAAACCTCCTCTGCACCCTCTCCAGAGCCAGTACATCCTCCCTCAAATATGGGGCCCAAAATTGCCCACAATACTCCAAGTGCGGCCTGACCAGCACCTTATGGAGCTTCAACATTACATCCGTTTTTGTGCTCTAGCCCTCTTGAGATACATGCATCTGCCTTCCTTACTACCGAATGTGGGATTGGCTGCTTTGGGATTACTGCGGGATCGGCTGCTCTCCCCCTTGGGATGGACGATGAGAGGCATCGTCTTGGCTTGGAAGGTTCCAGAGATTGGCCCCTCACCTGAGGGGGAAAGTTCGCTTTTGGAGGCCGTCAGATCAGGTCAGACCAGCTGTAAGTACCGTCATTCCCACCAAACAGCTGGAAAACAAGACACCAAGTGTTGGAGTATCGCAGCGGGTCAGGCAGCATGCCTGGAGAAAACGGAGAGGTTTCCGGAGCATAGAAACAAGGAACTGCAGATGCTGGTTTGTACCAAAGATGGACACAAAATGCTGCAGTGACTGTGTCAAGGTGCATCTCTGGAGAAAAAAGATTGGTGATGTTTCGGGCCAGGACCCTTCTACACATTATCTATTGAAAAGGGTCTCGACCCGAAACGTCACCCATTCCTTCTCTCCTGAGATGCTGCCTGACCTGCTGAGTTACTCCAGCATTTTGTGAAATAAATACCTTCGATTTGTACCAGCATCTGCAGTTATTTTCTTACATTTCACATTATCTATCTTCAGTGAAAAAACAGCTGCTTGAGAACAATTAATAGAGCTCTTTATTTAATTTAATATAATTAATATTCGTTAGTTATATGAGCGGAATTAGGCCATTTGGCCCATCGATCCTACTCCATGATTTAATCACGGCTGATCTGTTTTTCCCATTCCCCTGCCTCTCCCCGTAACCTTTGACACCCTTACTAATCAATAATTAGTCAATCTCCGCTTTAAAACTACTCAGACGGCCTCCACAGCCGTCTGAGGCAATGAATTCCACAGATTCAACCCCCCCTCCCCTCTCCCTCGACTAAATAAATTCCTCATCATCATCGTTCTAAAGGTACATCCTATTGTTCCGAAGGTAGACACAAAATGCTGGAGTAACTCAGCGAGTCAGGCAGCATCTCGGGAGAGAAAGAATGGGTGACGTTTTGGGTCGAGATCCTTTCTTCAGACTGATGTCACCTCCAATGGGATCCCACTACTGGCCACATCTTCCCATCTCCTCCCCTTTCTGCTTTCCGCAGAGACCGTTTCCTCCGTAACTCCCTGGTCCACTCGTCCCTTCCCACCCAAACCACCCCATCCCCGGGCACTTTCCCCTGCAACCGCAGGAGATGCAACACCTGTCCCTTTACCTCCCCCCTCGACCCCATCCAAGGACCCAAACAGTCTTTCCAGCTGAGGCAGAGGTTCACCTGCACCTCATCCAACCTCAACTATTGTATCCGCTGTTCCAGATGTCAGCTCTACATCGACGAGACCAAACGCAGGCTCGACGATCGTTTCGCTCAACATCTTTGCTCAGTCCGCCTTAACGGATAGCGGAGTGAGGGGGTATGGGGAGAAGGCAGGAACGGGGTACTGATTGAGAGTGATCAGCCATGATCGCATTGAATGGCGGTGCTGGCTCGAAGGGCTGAATGGCCTACTCCTGCACCTATTCTCTATTGTCTATTGTCTATTGTCTAACCAACCTGATCTCCCGGTGGCTCAGCACTTCAACTCCTCCTCACACTCCCAGTCTGACCTTTCTGTCCTGGGCCTCCTCCATTGTCAGAGTGAGGCCCAGCACAAATTGGAGGAACAGCACCTCATATTTCGCTTGTGCAGCTTGCATCCCAGCAGTATGAACATTGACTTCTCTGACTTCAGATAGTTCCTCTGTCCCTCTTTTTCCCCTCCCTCTTCCCAGTTCTCCCACCAGTCTTCCTGTCTCCGACTACATCCTATATTTGTCCTGCCCCCTCCCCTGACATCAGTCTGAAGAAGGTTCTCGACCCAAATCGTCACCCATTCCTTCTCTCCCGAGATGCTGCCTGACCTGCTGAATTAATCCAGCATTTTGTGTCTACCTTTGATTTAAACCAGCATCTGCAGTTTTTTTCCTACACATCCTATTATTCCGAGGCTGTTCCCTCTGATTCTAGATTCGCCCATTTGTGGAAACATCCTCTCCACATCCACTCTATCCAGGCCTTTCGCTATCTGATTAGTTTCAATGAGGTCCCCTCTCATATTAAAATACTTCCCCACATCCCATATATTGGACTATATTGTTTTTTTCCCATACGGGACCGCCCTTGTCCCGTATTAGGCCCAGGGGGCGCTTTAGCCCCAGACACTGTAGCCCTGGACACTGTAGACCTGGGGGCCGCTGTAGGCCCAGACACTGCAGGCCTTGGGGCCGCTGTAGGCCCGGACACTGTAGGCCCGGGGGCCGCTGTAGGCCCGGACACTGTAGGCCCGGGGGCCGCTGTAGGCCCGGACACTGCAGACCTTGGGGCCGCTGTAGGCCCGGACACTGTAGGCCCAGACACTGCAGGCCTTGGGGCCGCTGTAGGCCCGGACACTGTAGGCCCGGACAGTGTAGGCCCAGAGGCCTGAGCGCTGCCTAATGGAAGTTACGCGGCAACCCATTCCCCGGCCTGGGCGGCCGCCATTGGTGGAACAGGAGCACGTGGCCGCTGGCTGGGTGAGGTCACGTGGGGCACGGGGCAGTGACGTCACCTTTGGTCCCTTATTTGCAAGTGAGAATGTTGGCACCCCTATTGGTGACCCTCAGACTATCTTTAAGCTTACTTTACTGGACCTTATCTTGCACTGAACATTATTTCTGTACACAGTGATTGGAATCATGCAGAGATTTTTCAACTGACTGGTTAGCATGCAACCGAAAGCTTTTCACTGTACCTCGGTACACGTAATAATAAACTAAACTAAACTAAACTGAACTGGTAAACTTATCTCTGGGATTGGGACCTCAATGGTTATCGACACTTTTTCTCGGAGTGTTGGAAACAAATTGAGTCAAGGGTGAGTAACTGATGCATGCTGGTGATTCACCTATCTGTGGGAGATCATGGCCAATGCAATGGCTCCATCTTGAGGAACCGTTTGCAATTGCATTAACATCTGCACTGGAAGATGTGCAATCTCACGGAAAATTGTCGCTGAGAGAATGGTAGGCATTTTGGCAGCACTATCCTGAAACCTGCCTCTTTCCAGGTGTTCAAACTATCTATTAGTAGTACTGCATAGTAATACAGTGGTGCAGCAGTAGAGTTGCTGCCTTACAACGAATGCAGCGCCGATGACCCGGGTTCCATCCTGACTACGGGTGCTGTCCGTAAGGAGTTTGTACGTTCTCCCCGTGACCTGCGTGAGTTTTCTCCCAGATCTTCGGTTTCCTCCCACACTCCAAAGACGTACAGGTTTGTAGGTTAATTGGCTTGGTAAATGTAAAAATGATCCCTAGTGGGTATAAGATAGTGCTAATGTGCGGGGATCGCTGGTCGGCGCGGACCCGGTGGGCCGAAAGGACCTGTTGTTGCGCTGTATCTCCAAACTAAAGATATTAAAGAAAACTTTAAAACAAAACACAAAGATCGGGCAAGATAATCAAGACTTTATTTAAGAGCGCCAAATACAGTGATCACTGGGGGCAATCTAGGAGATTGCTCAATGAATGAAGATTCATCTGTTCCTTGTGTACAGAATGTTCCTTTAATGTGTTGTTTGTTGCAGAAGGCACTTTGAGACTTTTCCTTCTTCCGAATGGTCTTATAACAAATATACATCATGCACTCTGAAAGACCCAGCAGAGTAAATAGCCCAATCCCACCCCATCACAGAAGCAAATGTCCTGTTACTCTTTCCACCTCATTGTATTGTTTTACCATTGCCATCCGTCCTTTGGCAACAAAGAGCAGAATCTGACTAAAGTAGACTGCAATAAGTGCCAGGTACACCAGCTCAGTTTGAACCTTTAAAGCACAGAATTATTATCACACATGAAGAGGACTGGCAGCATTTTAACGCACCCTATCCCTTGCTAACTTCTTGAAGCGTTGCAATTTATCTTTGACACAGACCTCGAGGGTTGTGTAGGAAGGATATATCTCTCTACATCACTGTCTATATCTCTTGTTTCCCTCTCTCCCAACTTATGTTTTAAGATAAGTTGTCTCTCAAATGTATTTTCTCATCTCTGTTCTGTCGATGTTGACTCCAATTGAGGTGTAGTCGCATGGGCAATGGCAATTGTCTGCTGAAGAGGTCTATTGTTATGGGTGAATCTTGGCCTGACAAACTTCTTGAACAGAAGGGGGCATCAGAACCCAAGCCTTGGCCTCTCCTCATCTGAAGACCAGCCACAGTCATATCCAGCAGAGGATGCAAAAGGGGCAAGTTTTTCCTGATGCCTCATCCTAAATGAAAAGAACAAGCAGCCGCCCTGAAGTACCACCTATACAGACAGGTCCCTCCATTAGCTGAGGAAGTGTCCGTAGTTCTGGGGAGGTGGTGTTGTTGGTGTTGCTTCTCCTGACAGCAATGGCGTCGCGGGTCCCGGCCTTGTGGTATTTGGGCAGGTGGCGCGGTCCTGCGGTGGAGCCCCGGGCCTGCAGGCGGTCAATTCGAGGAGTGTCGGTGGAGTAGGGTTGCCAACTATCGCACTCCCAAATACGGGACAAGGTGACGTCACCCCTCACGCCCCACGTGACCTCACCCAGCCAGCGGCCGCGTGCTCCCGCTCCACCGATGGCGGCCGCCCGGGCCGGGAGGCGGGTTGCTACGCAACCTCCGTTAGGCGCCGCCCGGGCCTTCGGGCCTACACTGTCCGCTGCTACACTGTCTGGACCTACACTGTCCGGACCGACACTGTCCGCTGCTACACTGTCTGGACCTACACTGTCCGCTGCTACACTGTCTGGACCTACACTGTCCGGACCTACACTGTCCGCTGCTACACTGTCCAGACCTACACTGTCCGGACCTACACTGTCCGCTGCTACACTGTCTGGACCTACACTGCCCGGACCTAAACTGTCCGGACCTACACTGTCCGGACCTACACTGTCCGGGCCTACACTGTCCGGACCTAAACTGTCCGGACCTACACTGTCCGGACCAACAATGTCTGGATCTACATTGTCCGGACCGACACGTCCGTACCAAAACTGTCTGGACCTACTGCGTCCGGGCCTAAAGCATCCAGACCTACACTGTCTGGACCTACACTGTCCGGACCTACAGCGTCCGGGCTTACAGCGTCCGGGCCTACAGCACCCTCTGGGTCTAATACGAGACAAGGGCGGTCCTATACGGGACAAACCAATTTAGCCCAAAATTCGGGATGACCCGGCTAATACGGGACAGTTGGCAACCCTACGGTGGAGGGACCAGTCTGCGGCTGGGCGCTTTGATCCTTAGTAGAGCGGGTTGGCGAGGAACCATTTGTTGAGGGCCTGGATGTGCAGTAAAGTTTATTTTGCCCCACCCTCCCACCTTTACTTTCAGTCCGAAGAAGGATTCTGACCTGAAATGTCAACTATTCATTTTCTCCAGAGATGCTGCCTGACCCGCTGAAGTACTCCAGCACTTTGTGGCTATCTCCATTCTGATCATGTTTTGTTAGATTTCTTAATTACATGCTGCACTTATGTAATTGGCATTTGTGTAGCAGGCACATTACACCAAATCCCTCTGCATCTCAGAGCCCTGTAATCTCTCGCCATTTAAGATCTAATTCCTGTTTTTTTGTGGCCAAGATGGATAATTTCACATTTTCCTACAATATCCATGTGCCAGATGTTTTCCCACTCACTTTAACCCATCCACATCCCTTTCCATCCTCCCTGATCTCCTTCACAATTCACTTTCCAAACTATCTTTGAGTCGTCAGCAAATTTGACCACCAACCATGGGCTGCCATGGTGGTGCAGCGGTAGAGTTGCTGCCTTACAGCGCTTGCAACGCCGGAGACCCGGGATTGATCCCGACTACGGGTGCTGTCTGTACGGAGTTTGTACGTTCTCCCCGTGAGCTGCGTGGGTTTTCTCCGAGATCTTCGGTTTCCTCCCACACTCCAAAGGTTTGTAGGTTAATTGACTTGGTATGGGTGTAGATTATCCCCGGTGTGTGTATAAATTGCAAAACATTATGGTTCTAGCACCATTCTCTGTGGCAAATGTACCCATTATATGACACTAAGAACATGTGCAAGGTCGAACAGTACAGCACAGCAACAGACCTTCAGCCCATAATATCTGTGCCGAACATGATGTCTAGGTAAACTAATCTCCTCTGCCTGAACCTGGTACATAAGGTTATAAGTGATAGGAGCAGAATTAGGCCGTTCGGCCCACCGTCTACTCCGCCATTCAATCATGGCTGATCTATCTCTCCCTCCTAACCCCATTCTCCTGCCTTCTCCCCGCAACCCCTGACACCCGCACCAATCAAGAATCTATCTCTCTCTGCCTTAAAAATATCCATTGACTTGGCCTCCACAGCCCTCTGTGGCAAATAATTCCACAGATTCTCCACCCTCTGACTAAAGAGATTACACCTCATCTCCTTCCTAAAGGACCATCCTTCAATTCTGAGGTTATGACCTCTGGTCCTAGACTCTCCCACTAGTGGAAACATCCTCTCCACACCCACTCTATCCAGGCCGCTCACTATTCTGTAAGTTTCAATGAGGTCCCCCCTCATTCTTCTAAACTCCAGTGAGTACAGGCCCAGTGCTGACAAACACTCATCATATGTTAACCCACTCATTCCTGGGATCATTGTTGTAAACCTCCAGAGCCAGCACATCCTTCCTCAGATATGGTGCCCAAAATTGCCCACAATACTGTGCACATCCCTCCATTGACTGAATATTCCCAAGAATGCCCATTTATGTCTCTTTTCCATTTCCTATCAGACAGTTGAACTTCTATCCACTGCAGTATCTCACCCCCTGCTGCATATTGTCCACAAAAGCATGCTGCTTTGTCAAGTTGTCTTGAACTAATATCCAGTACACCCTCCTGTACCATATTCAATGCAGCTGCTGATGTTTTTTCCACTGACATATTAATTTAACTAGCCTGTAGTTTCCTGCTTTCCGTCTCCTACTCTATCAAATAATGGAGTTACTTGTGCAGATTCCAATCTTATGAATCTTCCCTTCAAATAAGAACTTCGGTTCTTATTTGATTAAATTAAATTAAAACCAAAGCATCAACTCTCCTGCTATCCACTGTTTTTTTCAGAACCCATGTCCATCGACACATGGAGACTTGTTTGGTTTAGAGACACAGCATGGAAACAGGCCCTTCGGCCCACTGAGTCCACGTTGGCGAACAATCACCCCGTACAAAACTCGTTCTATCCCACACTCTTGGGACAATTTAAAGAAGCCTGTTAACCTACAAACCCACACATCTTTGGAGTGTGGGAGGAAACCGGAGCACCCGGAGAAAACCCACTCAGTCACGGGGAGAAGGTGCAAACTCCGTGCAGACAGTAATCAGGATGGAACCCGGGTCTCTGGCGCTGTGAGGCAGCAACTCTACCGCTGCACCACCTAGTCGGTCCATAGCTCGGCCAATTTTCTGAGTACCACTGCCTCAGTGGTTGCACTTTTCCCAAGTTCCTCCCTCCTGACCAATTCTTGATTTTCAGACACTTCAGAGTTGTTACTTATTTCCCGGTCCTCTTGAAACACCTGAAAACTGTAACATCTTTGGTCAGGAACTGCTGCATCCATTAGGCTATTAACACTACAACCTCAAATAAACCCGGAACGACAATATTATTAACTAACAAGACTATCATTGTTATCATTGCACTATTATTGTTTATTTGTTCTTAATGTGTATGTATGTGTGCACGTGTGTGTACATACATACATCGAAGAAGGGTCTCGACCCGAAACGTCGCCTGACTGATTTGTGCTTGGTATAGACTTTTTTTTAACTCATGTGTAGGAAGGAACTGCAGATGCAAGTTTAAACCGAAGATAGACACAAAAAACTCAGCGGGTCAGACAGCAACTCTGGAGAAAAGGAATAGACAATAGACAATAGGCAATAGGTGCAGGAGGAGGCCATTCGGCCCTTCGAGCCAGCACCACCATTCAATGTGATCATGGCTGATCATTCTCAATCAGTACCCCGTTCCTGCCTTCTCCCCATACCCCCTGACTCCGCTATCCTTAAGAGCTCTATCTAGCTCTCTCTTGAATGCATTCAGCGAATTGGCCTCCACTGCCTTCTGAGGCAGAGAATTCCACAGATTCACAACTCTCTGACTGAAAAAGTTTTTCCTCATCTCCGTTCTAAATGGCCTACCCCTTATTCTTAAACTGTGGCCCCTTGTTCTGAACTCCCCCAACATTGGGAACATGTTTCCTGCAATATTTTATAATTTTTAATGCCTAATTTTATTGTTAATCACGGAAAGTGGGTCCTCCCTTTGAAATTTTTCATTCTCAAGGATTGTATCCATTCTGAAAGATTCCCTAAATGTCTTCCGCTGCACCTTCACTAAATGATCTAATTTAATCTAATTTACATAGAAACGTAGAAACATAGAAAATAGGTGCAGGAGGCCATTTGGCCCTTCGAGCCACCACTGCCATTCATTGTGATCATGGCTGATCATCTACAATCAGTAACCCGTGCCTGCCTTCTCCCCATATCCCTTGATTCAACTAGCCCCTAGAGCTCTGTCTAATTCTCTTTTTAAATTCATCCAGTGAATTGGCCTCCACTGCCCTCTGTGGCAGAGAGTTCCACAAATTCACAACTCTGGGTGAAAAAGTTTCTTCTCACCTCAGTTTTAATTCTCACCTAAATTTGCCACTTCACGCTGATTTTTTGACATTACAGTTGCCTTCATTTAAGTTTTGAGTGATAGTTTTCAAAGCCCTATTTCCCTGAAACTGAATGTAAAATTTAAACAAACTATGATTGCTTCATTAATTAATCCCATCTCAATAAATAATGTCGGGAACAAAAACTCTCCCTGTTCTCCCTTTGGCTCCAGAACATATTCTTCTTGTAAATCCCTAAAACACCATGAATTCGTCATCGCGGCCTCTTTGCCTGTCATTTTGGCGGTTGGTGTGTAGATTAAAAGCCCATGTGATCATTGCAGTCACTTTCTGACAGGCTCCCATTATTTTTTCTTTTATTCTCTGTCCTGGTTACTCTCGAAAACTGTAGTACTTCACAGCAAAGGGAATCCAGTGCATCAGTGCCCTTCAAACCTAATAATTGATCCTCTGCTTGGTTCCTCTGTTTTTGCAGACAACCATTTTGTATCCAGTCCTTCCAGATGGCTTAATTTTAGTTTAGTTTAGAGATACAGCTCGGAAACAGGCCCTTCGGCCCACTGATTCCACGCCGATCAGCGATCCCTGCACATTAACACTATCCTACACACACTGGGGACAATTTTACCGAAGCCAATTAACATACAAACCTGTACATCTTTGGAGTGCGGGAGTAAACCTGAGCACCCGGAGAAAACCCATGCGGGTCACGGGGAGAACGTACAAGCTCCGTACTGACAGCACCCGTGGTCAGGATGGAACCTGGGCCTCTGGAGCTGTGAGGCAGCAACTCTACCGCTGTGCCACCGTGCCACCTTGTGGTATTGACAATTTACCACACACTCTGTATAGAGCCAATCAGTCTTCATCAAGGTTCAGCATTTCCTTCTTGCTTTTAGATACAAGGTGGAAACAGGCCCTTTGGCACGCCCAATCCACGACGACCATCGATCACCCATTCACATTCGTTCTATATTATCCCACTTTTGCATTCACTCCTGACACACCAGGGACAACTTAAAGGCCAATTCACCGACAAACTCGCATGTCTTTGGATGTGGGAGGAAACTGGAACACCTGGAGAAAGCCCCCGTGGTCACAGAGAGAACGTGCAGATTCCACACAGACAGCACCCGAGGTCAGGATCAAACCTGAGTCTCTGGTGCTGTGAGGCAGCAGCTTTACCAGCTCCATGCCCACACTCCATGCCACCCAACCTTTTCAACAGCAACAAAACAAAAAGAGAAAGATGGACACAAAATGCTGGAGTAACTCAGCGGGTCAGGCAGCATCTCTATCGGAAAAGGAGAGGTGATGTTTCGGGTTGGGACCCTTCTTCCGACCGCTAGGTTGGAAAGACGAAGAGAACTTCTTCAAAGTAGGCATATCTTGAGGAGATTTTGTAGTGGAGTAAGCCAAAACCATAGAAACAAAGAACTACAGATGCTGGTTTATACCAAGGATAGACACAAAGTGCTGGAGTAACTCAGCGGGTCAGGCAGCATCTCTGGAGGAAAAGGATACCTGACATTTCTGGTCGGGACCTTTCTTCAGAATGTACATTTCAACCCAAAACATCACCTATCCTTCTTCTCTAGAGATGCTGCCTGTCCTGCTGAGTTAATCCAGCACTTTGTACTTTGTGTCTGTCTTTGGTATAAACCCACATCCGCAATTCTTAGTTTCTACAGTTTAAACAAAAAGATAAGCTTGCTCACTTCAGTGGTCTGATCACACAATTCTCTGAAGGTTAACCAAGTTGATGCATTAACAGTCTTGATGCATACTTTGGAATGCAAAGCTGTCAAACATCAACCAACTGCTGAATCAGCATTTAAACCATCAATCTCCCACCATGATTTTACCCGTCTGAAGAAGGGTCTCGACCCGAAACGTCGCCCATTCCTTCTCTCCCGAGATGCTGCCTGACCCGCTGAGTTACTCCAGCATTTTGTGAATAAATACCATGATTTACATAATCCCCTATATACACCGATGAGCCAAAACATTATGACCACTGACAGGCAAAGTGAATAACATTGATTATCTTGTTCCAATGGCACCTGTCAAGGGGTGGGATATATTAGGCAGCAAGTGAACAGTCAGTTCTTGAAGTTGATGTGTTGGATGCAGGAGAAATGGGCAGGAGTAAAGACCTGAGCGACTTTGTCAAGGGCCAAATTGTTATGGCCAGACGACTGGGTCAGAGCATCTGTGAAACAGCAAGGCTTGTGGGGTGCTCCCGGTCAGCAGTGGTGAGTACCTACCGACAGTGGTCCGAGGAGGGACAAACCACAAACCGGCGACAGACAGGGTGTTGGGCGCCCAAGGCTCATCGATGCGCGAGGACAACGAAGGCTATCCCGTCTGGTCCGAGCCGACAGAAGGTTGACTGTGGCACAAGTCACAGAAAATGTTAATGGTGGTCACGGGAGGAATGTGTCACAATACACAGTGCATCGCACCCTGCTGCGTATGGGGCTGCACACGGAGGACCAACAGCATATTAGGCAGGTGGGCATAATGTTTTGGCTCATCGGTGTAAATACAGTAACCATTTTTTGCTAGCTATCATAAAAGCAGGATAACATACTCATGAGTTGATAACTAAATAAATACAGCAGAATAGTGCATGTTGGTTGGCTCGGTGACACGTTCTCATCCACTCCCTACAAGGGAGCAATATTACAGAGGGCAAATGACCTGCGTTCTACCACGCACCCTTGCAGAAATCATTGATTTATGACTTGATTTGGTAACAAAGTTCCCCTCGGCAGCCCGAGGCCAGGAAAGGGGTGGCACAAGTGCATTTCAAACAAAATGAACGGCAACATTTTTTCTGCCAAACTGCTGAAACTGGTGCAACAGTGAGCATTAAAGCAGTGCAGAGGAGCAGGACACAGTCGGTAGACCCACTGTTCCTTGTTGAAGGGTAAGGTTTTGTTCTTGGAAATCTTCATTGGAAGCTTGCAGGGGGCTGAGGGGGGAGAGAGGGAGGGAGGTAGAACCCGGGAGGGTTGCTAACCTGGGGATACACTTCAATGCACAGCGACTGACTGAATACCACAGCAGAAAACACAACGTTGTGATCCTTTTTTGAGTCGCCCGATGCAAAACCCCTGGCACTTGTTGGGAAACCTAAACCCATAACATTGTAGGCTTTCTGTTTGCTTTGGAGGCGAGGGGAGGGGATGAAAGGTCATGTGCTTCACCAGAGCTGGCTCATGCTGTGGGAACAAGAGCGAAGGTACAAGACGCTGCACTCAGCAAGTTGGTTGTGGCTGCCTGCGGTGAACTGGTGCCTGCCTGCTGGGCGCGGAGGAGAGGGGGACAGATAGAGGGATAGTGTGGTTAGAGGGGGGAAATTGGGAGGGGGAGAGAGGGAGGGGGAGAGGGAGGGGGGGAGAGGGAGGGGGGGAGAGGGAGGGGGAGAGAGGGAGGGGGGGGGAAGGAGGGGAAAAGAGGGAGAGAGGGAAAAGAGGGAGGGAGGGTAAAGGAGGGGAAATAGAGGGGGAGGGGTAGAGAGCAAGAAAGAGAAAAGGGGGGGGGGGGGGGAGAGGAGAGAAAGCAAGAAAGAACGAACGGAGAGTGCAAACAAGAGAGGAAGATAAAGCATATTAGCCTAGTTTGTTTTGCAACAACATTGAAGCAGTTGGCTGTGTGGCTGATGAAACTTGGTGCGGGTTAGTTAGTTAGTTGAGTGCTGTGGTTGTGAGTTGCAGCGCTTGGTTAGTTGAGTGCTGTGGTTGTGAGCTGGTGGAGTTTGTGTAGCTGGCTTGTTGCAGCGTGTCCAGGGAGCTGGGCTGCCCGGCGGGTGGTCGCCGTGTCGGTGGGCTTTAGGCGACCCTGGCTTCCCCCCTATTCCTGCACCATGGAGCGCATCAACTTTCTCTGGATGCTATACTTCGCCTGCGGATTTGGTGAGTCCCTTGAAACGTTGTTTACGTTCACAAACATTTGTGCTTTCACCTATTTTCTTGTTTTTTAAAAATTTCAAAGCGAGTTTCGCCAGGCAGCTCCCATCTGGGAATAATAAGTAGACGTAAACATTACCAACCTTGTTTTCTTTCCTGCTTAAAAGTGTGCCTTTTACAGCGTGCCTATAAATAACAACCTACAGCCGATGGCAGAGAATCTTACTTCCACGAATTAACGAGATTTTTAAGCTGCGCTTTAAAAACCTGCATTAAACACCATATACATTTACTGTAGACAGACACAACAAGCTACAGTAACTCAGCGGGACAGGCAGCAGCTCTGGAGAGAAGGGACGGGTAGTTTTGGGTCGAGACCCTTCTTCAGACTGAGAGTCGGGGAGAGGGAGACACAGAGAGATATGGAGGGGTAAGAGTTATCAAAAGAGATGCAGATAATAGACAATAGGTGCAGGAGGAGGCCCTTCGAGCCAGCACCGCCATTCAATGTGATCATGGCTGATCATCGTCTGAAGAAGGGTCTCGACCCGAAACGTCACCCATTCCTTCTCTCCTGAGATGCTGCCCGACCTGCTGAGTTACTCCAGCATTTTGTGAAATAAATGGCTGATCATCCACTATCAGTACCCCGTTCCTGCCTTCTCCCCATACCCCCTGACTCCGCTATCCTTAAGAGCTCTATCTAGCTCTCTCTTGAATGCATTCAGAGACTTGGCCTCCACTGCCTTCTGAGGCAGAGAATTCCACAGATTTACAACTCTCTGACTGAAAAAGTTTTTCCTCATCTCCGTTCTAAATGGCCTACCCCTTATTCTTATACTGTGGCCCCTAGTTCTGGACTCCCCCAACATTGGGAACATGTTTCCTGCCTCTAACGTGTCCAACCCCTTAATATTCTTATACGTTTCGATAAGATCTCCTCTCATCCTTCTACATTCCAGTGTATACAAGCCTAGTCGCTCCAGTCTTTCAAAATATGACATGGGGACAGTCTTTCAACATATGACATATGACAAGGAATAGGGGTCTCGAGCTGAAACGTCACCCATTCCTTCTCTCAACCCCTTAATAATCTTATATGTTTCAATAAGATCCCCTCTCATCCTTCTAAATTCCAGTGTATACCAGCCTAGTGGCTCCAGTCTTTCAACATCCTGGTGGCAAGAACAGGAAAGCAGACTATTATCTGAATAATAGAATAATAACATCTGAATGGTGGCGGATTAGGAAAAGGGGAAATGCAACGAGACCTGGGTGTCGTGGTACACCAGTCATTGAAAGTAGGCATGTAGGTGCAGCAGGCAGTGAAGAAAGCGAATGGTATGTTGGCATTCATAGCGAGGGGATTTGAGTATAGGAGCAGGGAGGTTCTGCTGCAGTTGTACAGGGCATTGGTGAGACCACACCTGGAGTATTGCGTACAGTTTTGGTCTCCTAATCTGAGGAAAGACATTCTTGCCATAGAGGGAGTAAAGAGAAGGTTCACCAGATTGATTCTTGGGATGGCAGGACTTTCATATGAAGAAAGACTGGATAGACTCGGCTTGTACTCGCTGGAATTTAGAAGATTGAGGGGGGATCTTATAGAAACTTACAAAATTCTTAAGGGGTTGGACAGGCTAGATGCAGGAAGATTGTTCCCGATGTTGGGGAAGTCCAGAACAAGGGGTCACAGTTTAAGGATAAGGGGGAAGTCTTTTAGGACCGAGATGAGAAAGGTTTTTTTCACACAGAGAATGGTGAATCTGTGGAATTCTCTGCCACAGAAGGTAGTTGAGGCCAGTTCATTGGCTATATTTAAGAGGGAGTTAGATGTGGCCCTTGTGGCTAAAGGGATCAGGCGGTATGGAGAGAAGGCAGGTACGGGATACCGAGTTGGATGATCAGCCATGATCATATTGAATGGCGGTGCAGGCTCGAAGGGCCGAATGGCCTACTCCTGCACCTATTTTCTATGTTTCTAACATATGACAGTCCTGCCATTCCGGGAATTAACCTAATAAACCTACGCTGCACGCCCTCAATAGCAAGAATGTCCTTCCTCAAATTTGGAGACCAAGGAACATGTACATCATTGCGAGCTGGGAGAAGGTGACAACAAAGCAAATGGATAACATTTAATCAGGGGGGCAGTCAGATTGGTTGGAGACCTGGGATGGAGAGAGAAGGGAAGCAAGGGTTACTTGAAGTTAGAGAACTCAAATGTCATACAACTGGATTGTGAGCTGCCCAATTGAAATGAGATGCTGTTCCTCCAATTTGTGTTTGGCCTCTGACAATGGAGGAGGCCCAGGCCAGAAAGGTCAATGTGGAAATAGGTGGAGGGTTAAAGTATTTAGCAACCGGGAGATTAGGGGAACTGTGTCCTTCGTTGATCTGAATGGGCCGGTTTATGGTCGGTGTCCTGCGTTTTTTAACGCTTAACATCACATAGATAAAGGAAACTGTAAACGCTCACACGCCGTATAAAATTTGATCAGCATGTGCCGTTCCCATCTAACTTTCTCTAAAGAAAATACACTCAAAATCTTACATGGAAACGTAAATCTAAATTCAAACAATTGGAAGCAAATTGCAGTTGTCAGCGTCTTTTTGCTGAGCGTGACTGACAAGAATTTTTTGCTTCGAAAGGGAATCAGTGATTAAAAGTTTGTCTCTTTCTTAACTATCTTCCGTTACGTGAAGGAACTGGGTTTAAAAACAAAACTGGAAGTCAGTGTGGTGATGTGGGGAAACGCTTAAGTCAATCTCAGCAGTATCCTGAGAAAGGAAAGTAAATGGGAACACCATTTTTCATTCCTTGCAAGAGTTAGACATGTTGACCAGTACAGTACATGGGCGGCTGTTCCTCAAATTGGGATGAGATGTTTTGTGTCAAAGATCATAAGTGATAGGAGCTGAATCCAGTTATTAAGTCAACTCCACCATTCAATCACGGCTGATCTATCTCTCCCTCCTAACCCCATTCTTCTGCCTTCTCACCATAACCTCTGACACCCATACTAATCAAGAATCTATCTATCTCTGTCTTAAACATATCCACTGACTTGGTGTCCTCAGCCTTTTATAGCAAAGAATTCCACAGATTCACCACCTTCTGACTGAAAAAATTCTTCCTCATCTCCTTCCTAAAAGAAACTCCTTTCTTTCCGAGGTTATGACCTCTGGTCCTAGACTGTCCTAGTAGTGGAAACATCCTCTCCACATCCACTTTATCCAAGCCTTTCATTATTCTGTAAGTTTCAATGAGGTCCCCCCTCATCCTTCTAAACTCCAGTGAGTACAGGCCCAGTGCTGACAAACGCTCATGGTAGATTAACCACTCATTCCTGGGATTATTCCTCTAGACCCTCTCCAGAGCCAGCACATCATTCCACAGATATGGTGCCCACAATTGCTCTCAATATTCTAAATGTGGCCTTATAGAGCCTCAGCATTACATCACTGTTTTTGTGTTCTCGAACTCTTGAAATAAATTGTGTGTACTGTTGAGGTTGCATGTGGCGCACTTTCAATATGGCGCTGGGCAATTAGTTGAGTTGAAAGTGTTTATTTGTCATGCGAACCAGAACCAATGGGGTCGCCAACTCTCTAGGGTTGCCAACTGTCCCATATCAGCTGGGACATCTCGTATTTTGGACTAAATTGGTTTGTCCCGTACGGGACCGCCCTTGCCCCGTATTAGGCCCGGGGGCCGCTGTAGGCTCAGATGCTGTAGGCCCGGGGGCCGCTGTAGGCCCGGACAGTGTAGGCCCGGACACTGTAGGCTAACGGTGTGTGTTCGGGGAGCGGGACCGAGCCATGATCACAATGAATGGTGGTGCTGGCTCGAAGGGCTGAATGACCTCTTCCTGCACCTATTATCTATTGTTCGCCTAACGGAAGTTGTGTAGCAACCCGCCTCTCGGCCCGGGGTGGCCACCATTGGTGGAGCGGGAGCACGTGGCCGCTGGCTGGGTGAGGTCACGTGGGGTGCGGGGCGGTGACGTCACCTTGTCCCATATTTTGGACTGAGATAGTTGGCACCCCTAGCCCAGGGGCCGCAGCAGTCCCGGACAGTGTAGGTAGACACACAATGCTGGAGTAACTCAACGGGTCATGCAGCATCTCGTTAGAGAAGGAATGGATGACGTTTTAGGTCGAGACCTTGAAGAGTCGAGTCTGAAGAAAGGTCTCGACCCGAAAAGTCACCCATTCCTTGTATCCGGAGATGCTGCCTGTCCCGCTGAGTTACTCCAGCATTGTGTGTCTACCTTCGATTTTAACCAGCATCTGCAGTTTTTTTCCTACACCGGACAGTGTAGGCCTGGGTGCCGCCTAACAGAGGTTGTGTAGCAACCGGCCTCCCGCTGTTGGTGGAGCAGGAGCACGTGGCCGCTGGCTGGGTGAGGTTACGTGGGGAGTGGGGCGGTGACGTCACCTTGTCCCATATTTGGGAGTGAGGAAGTTGGCAACCCTGGTATGCTCTCCGCCGAGATTCTGTACACAATTTGTAAAGAAAAGGAACAGCAGATGCTGGTTTCTACCTGATAGAATGTGTAGGTAGGAATGGCAGATGCTGGTTTAAACCAAAGATAGACATAAATAGCTGGAGTAACTCAGCGGGTCAGGGAGCATCCTTGGAGAGGAATGGATAACGTTTTGGTTCGAAACCCAGTCTGAAGAGGGGTCTCGGCCCGAAATGTCACCCATTCCTTCTCTCCCGTGATGCTGCCTGTCCTGCTGAGTTACTCCAGCTTTTTGTGTCTTTGGTTTAAGCCAGCATCTGCCAATCCTACCAGACAGACACAGAATGCTGGAGTAACTCAGTGCATCAGGCAGCATCTCTGGAGAACAGGTGAAGGGAAGAAGGAAGAGACCAGAAGAAGGGTCCTGACACGAAACGTCACCTATCCATTTTCTCCAGAGATGTCACCAGACCCGCTGAGTCACTGTAGAATTTTGTGCCTGTCGTTGGTAAAATCCAGCATCTGCAGTTCCTTTTTATTACAAATTGTGGACAGAGATGTTCTCCATGTGTTATCACATGTGCAACAATCCTTAAAATGCACAGGTATAGTTAAAGTTGTTGCTTCCAGCCTCTGTGTTTTGAGATTGATGCTCACTTGCTTTCAGTTAATACATAAATTGTACATTTTAGATGTGGCTTTGCATATAAAATGTAAACACATTTAATCCATTAATTTTGACACTGAGCTTTTTTTTCTTGTTTATTATATTGTTTCCAGTGCACTGTGTTTACATATTGTGTTGTGTAACAGCAAGTAAGGATGTCATTGTTCAATCTGGGACACACGACAATAAAACACTCTTGACTCCATTGCCTGGGTGTTAGATTTGATATATGTAATTAAACTTTTATTGAGCGTTACTCTGTGGTTAGGCAATTGGTTCATTGTCCTTTATGCTATAGTTTAGTTTAGAGACACAGTGTGGAACGGGCCCTTTCGACCCACCGGGTCCGCGCCGACCAGTGATCCCCGCACATTAACACCATCTGACAAACACACACCAGGGACAATTTTTACATTTACCAAGCCAATTAACCTACAAACCTGTACGTCTTTGGAGTGTGGGAGGAGACCAAAGATCTCAGAGAAAACCCACGCAGGTCACAGGGAGAACGTACCAACTCCGTACAGACAGCACCCGTAGTCGGGATGGAACCCGGGTCTCCGGCGCTGCATTCGCTGTAAGGCGGCAACTCTACCGCTGCGCCACTGTTGTTTCCTTTTATGAAATAGTTGGAGTGTTTGGGCTGAGGCGGAGACAGTACGTTATTGTGTTGTGTTCATCGCAGTTGAGCTTGTGGAAAGCTGGCAGCACTGTACGGCAAGCAAGGTCACGCAATCTGTTGGCAGGCTCTGAAAGGACACAAGCTTAATCCACAGCAAAGATCTCAATTAATGAGGCTGCTTTCGCACAGTTGGTTTTCCAGCAAATTCTCTCCCGCTCACCATAGAAAGTGTTGACTTACGGACATGGGCAGTGGCCGCTGCACAATGTTTTACTAAATTGGTTACAGTTGGCATGGTGGCGCAGCGGGAGAGTTGCTGCCTCACAGCGCTGGAAGAAAGAGTCTAAGGGGAGTAGGAGGCAACCGTGGCTGACAAGGGAAGTTAGGGATGGAATAAAACTAAAAGTAAAGATGTATAACACAGCAAAGAGTAGCCGGAAGCCAGAGGATTGGGAAACTTTCAAAGGACAACAGAAGGTAACAAATCGGGCAATACAGGCTGAAAAGATGAAGAACGAGGGGAATCTGGCCATGAATATAAAGAAAGACAGTAAAAGCTTCTTTAGATATGTTAAGAGAAAAAGAATAGCAAAGTCAAATGTGGGTCCCTTGAAGGCAGACACGGGTGAAATTATTATGGGTAACAAGGAAATGGCAGAAGAGTTGAACAGGTACTTCGGATCTGTCTTTACTAAGGAAGACACAAACAATCTCCCAGATGTACTGGAGGACAGAGGATCTAGGGGGGTAGAGGAACTGAAAGAAATTTTCATTAGGCGAGAAATAGTATTAGGTAGACTAATGGGACTGAAGGCTGATAAATCCCCAGGGCCTGATGGTCTGCATCCCAGGGTATTTAGGGAGGTGGCTCTAGAAATAGTGGACGCATTGGTGATCATTTTCCAATGTTCAATAGATTCAGGATCAGTTCCTGTGGATTGGAGGATAGCTAATGTTATCCCACTTTTCAAGAAAGGAGCGAGAGAGAAAACGGGGAATTACAGACCAGTTAGCCTGACATCGGTGGTGGGAAAGATGCTGGAGTCAATTATTAAAGAGATAATAATGGTGCATTTGGATAGCAGTAAAAGGATAAGTCCAAGTCAGCATGGATTTATGAAAGGGAAATCCTGCTTGACTAATCTTCTGGAATTTTTTGAGGATGTGACAAGTAAAATGGATGAAGGGGAGCCAGTGGATGTAGTGTATCTAGTCTTTCAGAAAGGCTTTGATAAGGTCCCACACGGGAGATTGGTGAGCAAAATTAGAGCACATGGTATTGACTTGGATAGAAAATTGGCTGACAGACAGGAAGCAAAGAGTAGGAGTATACGGGTCCTTTTCAGAATGGCAGGCAGTGGCGAGTGGAGTGCCGCAAGGCTCGGTGTTGGGGCCACAACTATTTACAATATATATTAATGATTTGGATGATGGAATTAGAAGCAACACTCGCAATTTTGCGGGTGACACAAAGCTGGGTGGCAGTGTGAACTGCGAGGCGGATGTTAGTAGGTTGCAGTGTGACTTGGACAGGTTGAGTGAGTGGGCAGATGCAATATAATGTAGAAAAATGTGAGGTTATCCACTTTGGCAGCAAGAACAAGGAGGCAGATTATTATCTCAATGGTGTCAGATTAGGTAAGGGGGAAGTGCAGCGAGACCTGGGTGTTCTTGTACACCAGTCACTGAAAGTAAACATGCATGTACAGCAGGCATTACAGGTTATCTAGCACATTACAGGTTACAAGCACAGCAGGTTACTGATTGTGGATGATCGGCCATGATCACAATGAATGGCTGTGCTGGCTCGAACGGCCAAATGGCGGCCTCCTGCACCTATTTTCAATGTTTCTTTAAGCAGATAAAATGAGTTTAACGACTTCATGTCAGGCATCACACCCAATGTCCCAGTGCTGTGCTATTCCATGCATCCTTAAGAGATTATTTTCCACCTGCAGGTCCAACCCCGTTTGCTTGCTCTCCTGATCCTCATACATGCTTTCATATCGAGCAGACTTGATTCTGAAGAAGGGTCTCGACCCGAAACGTCACCCATTCCTTCTCTCCTGAGATGCTGCCTGACCTGCTGAGTTACTCCAGCATTTTGTGAATAAATACCTTCGATTTGATCCAGCATCTACAGTTATTTTCTTATATTAAGACTTGATTACTGTAATGCCTTATTTACCCGTCTGCCTTCAAAATCCACCAACACGTTGCAGCTCATTCAAAATGCCGCACCCGGCTTTTAACAAATACCAAGAAAAGGGAACCTATCACCCCAGTATTACACTCCCTTCATTGGCTCTCTGTGAGATCCAGGATAGACTATAAAGTCCTCCTTCTTGTCTATAAAGCCCCAAATGGCAGCATATTTTGCGGAGTCCCTCCTTCCGTCTGCCCCTACTGGAGTGCTCAGGTCTGCTGATGCTGGCCTGTTAGCCACTCAACACCACAGCAATAAAAACATTGGTGAAGCTGCCTTTCTTAATTAGACCCCAGGCTGTGGAATACCCTACCCAGGGCTATGGGAGACACTGACTCAGTTGGCATTTTTAAACGGCAGCTAAAAACCTATCTTTTCAATCAAGCTTTAAACTTTTGGGCGGCACGGTGGCGCAGCGGTAGAGTTGCTGCCTTACAGCGAATGCAGCGCCGGAGACCCGGGTTCCATCCCAACTACGGGCGCCGTCTGTACGGAGTTTGTACGTTCTCCCCGGGACCTGGGTGGGTTTTCTCCGAGATCTTCGGTTTCCTCCCACACTCCAAAGACGTGCAGGTTTGTAGGTTAATTGGCTTGGTAAATGTAAAAATTGTCCCTAGTGGGTGTAGGATAGTGTTAGTGTGTGGGGATCGCCGGTTGGCACGGACCCGGTGGGCCGAAGGGCCTGTTTCTGCGCTGTATCTCTCAACTAAATTGACTTTACTTCTGATGACATTGTAAAGATTACCTTTATTCTCTTGTTTATCTCAGCTTGTGTGCTCATATAGTGTGTGGGCTCTGTATTTGACCTCAGCGTTTTTGTTTTTTGTCCTTTTACACTCACAATTTTTTATTTTTTATAAATCTGTGCTTTTTATGTTATTAACTGTCTATGTCCTTACTGTTTCAAATTGTATTTTTGTTTAAACATAGAAACATAGAAAATAGGTGCAGGAGGAGGCCATTTGGCCCTTCGAGCCAGCACCGCCATTCAATGTGATCACGGCTGATCATCCGCAATCAGTAACCCATGCCTGCCTTCTCCCCATATCCCTTGATTCCACTAGCCCCTAGAGCTCGATCTAACTCTCTTTTAAATTCATCCAGTGAATTGGCCTCCACTGCTTTCTGTGGCTGAGAATTCCACAAATTCACAACTCTCTGGGTGAATTTTTTTTTTTTCCTCACCTCAGTTTTAGATGGCCTCCCCTTTATTCTTAGACTGTGGCCCCTGGTTCTGGACTCCCCCCAACATTGGGAACATTTCCAAGTTAGACATGTGTTCTTGTGAAAAGCACGTTGGGTTGCATTCATTTGTATGAAAAGTGCCATACACAAATAAAGTTGTTATTATTATTATTAAATTAGACCAGAGGCAAATGGGATTTGTGCGCTGGGGAATGCTCAGTTGTAATCATGTATTGTCTTTCCACTGACTGGTTAGCACGCAACAAAAGGCTGTTCACTGTACCTCAGTACATGCAACAATTAACTAAATTAAACTTTGAAGAATAACTGTTGTTCATGTTTTGTACTGACAGTTGTGTAAATAAAACGGGGATGAAGCTGTGGAATTGGCTTTGTGATAGGAAGCAGAGATTTGAGATGAGCACCTGGCAGCATTTGGTTTATTAATATAATTGCCATGTTTAGTTTAGAGATACAGCGCGGAAACAGTCCCTTCGGCCCACCAAGTCCATGCCGGCCAGCGATCCCCGCATACTAGCACTACCCTACACACTCGGGACAATTTATAATCTTTACTGACAATCCTGCACGTCTTTGGAGTGTGGGAGGAACCCGGAGCACCCGGAGAAAACCCATGCAGGTCACGGGGAGAAGGTACAAACTCCGTACAGACAGCAGCCATAGTCGGGATGGAAGCTGGCGCCATGAGGCAGCAACTCTACCGCTGCGCTAATGTGCCGCCCCTCTTGGATCGCATCACCTTGTCTTGTCTTGTCTTGTGCACTGAGGACAACTTGCTTCCACTCCACCTTTGTGGGTTCTGACGTGACCAATGAGACAACAGGGGATGTGTACAGCTTGTGCTGGCAAATTAAAATCATAACTGGGTGAATTTGGATAGAAAATCCTGAGAATACAGCTAACCTGAAAGGATTAGAAAGTACTCTTTGTATCATGAAAGAAGCTGCAGCCAACATTTACAATGGTCTACGACTGATTGATTAGACATGTCCTTCTGTTGGGTAAGACGTGCCTCCCCAGTTTTTTTCCCCCTGGCACTGAGCATGCTACAACCTCAAAATACCTAACAAAATACAATCTGTTCAGGGGCTGTTGAAAGTATTCCTCTGAGATATCTGTACAAGATTTAAGAATTTAGTTTAGATTTAGAGATACAGCGCGGAAACAGGCCCTTTCGGCCCACCGCATCTGCGCCGACCAGCGATCCCCGCACATTAACACTATCCTACACCCACTAGGGACAATTTTTACATTTGCCCAGCCAATTAACCTGCAAACCTGCACGTCTTTGGAGTGTGGGAGGAAACCGAAGATCTCGGAGAAAACCCACGCAGGTCACGGGGAGAACGTACAAACTCCGTACAG
Organism: Rhinoraja longicauda; assembly: GCF_053455715.1. Classification (NCBI taxonomy): domain Eukaryota; kingdom Metazoa; phylum Chordata; class Chondrichthyes; order Rajiformes; family Arhynchobatidae; genus Rhinoraja; species Rhinoraja longicauda. The sequence continues at coordinate 4,326,876 of NC_135957.1, forward strand.
ACAGCACCCGTAGTCGGGATGGAACCCGAGTCTCCGGCGCTGCATTCGCTGTAAGGCAGCAACTCTACCGCTGCGCCACCATGACCACTCTAATTTAGGACCAGTCTAAATGTAAGGAGTTTAAATTAATATCCAAAATAGGTTTCTTGAATACCACAGAGCAGAGTCAATCTTTTGAAATACGCTTTCAGTAAAAATACACTGATACTAAATGGAGCATTCAGCTCAGCAATAAACAAATAGTGTTTTGTTTGTGTTTCTAATTATTTGCTCTATATGCATACTCTAGAAACATAGAAAATAGGTGCAGGGGGAGGCCATTCGGCCCTTCGAGCCAGCACCGCCATTCATTGTGATCATGGCTGATCATCCACAATCAGTAACCCATGCCTGCCTTCTCCCCATATCATAGAAACATAGAAAATAGGTGCAGGAGTAGGCCATTCGGCCCTTCGAGCTTGCACCGCCATTCAATATGATCATGGCTGATCATCCAACTCAGTATCCCGTACCTGCCTTCTCTCCATACCCCCTGATCCCTTTAGCCACAAGGGCCACATCTAACTCCCTCTTAAATATAGCCAATGAACTGGCCTCAACTACCTTCTGTGGCAGAGAATTCCACAGATTCACCACTCTCTGTGTGAAAAAAAACTTTCTCATCTCGGTCCTAAAAGACTTCCCCCTTATCCTTATATCCCTTGATTCCGCTAGCCCCTAGAGCTCTATCTAACTCTCTTTTAAATTCATCCAGTGAATTGGCCTCCACTGCCCTCTGTGGCAGAGAATTCCACAAATTCACAACTCTCTGGGTGAAAAGGTTCCTTCTCACCTCACTTTTAAATGGCCTCCCCTTTATTCTAAGTCTGTGGCCCCTGGTGCTGGACTTCCCCAACATTGGGAACATTTTTTCTGCTTCTAGCTTATCCAGTCCCTTTATAATTTTGTACGTCTGTATAAGACCTCTCTACTTTTGGGAATTATGTATTCGGACATCCGGTTCCCTCTGCATCTTGGGGCTCCTCAATACTGACGATAGACACAAAATGCTGGAGTAACTCAGCGGGACAGGCAGCATCTCTGGAGAGAAGGAATGGGCGATGTTTCAGGTCGAGACCCTTCTTCAGATTGAAGAAGGGTCTCGATCTGAAGAGTCAGCTAGTGTGGTTAACTGTTTTCTGCGGGTGGCGCAGCTGGTAGCTGCTGGTTTCGCAGCGCCGGCTACACGGGTTTGTTCCTGTCCTGACGTTGTCTGTGTATAGTGTTTGCACGTTCTCGCTGTGACCGCGTGGTTTCCTCCGGGTGCTCTGGTTTCTCTCCACACCCTAAAGACAGACGTGTTTGTAGGGTTTTAGTTTTAGTTTTAGAGATACAGTGCGGAAACAGGCTCTTCGGCCCACCGTGTCCGCGCCGACCAGCGATCCCCGCACATTAACACCATCCTACACCCACTAGGGACAATCCTTACATTTGCCCAGCCAATTAACCTACAAACCTGCACGTCTTTGGAGTGTGGGAGGAAACCGAAGATCCCGGAGAAAACCCACGCAGGTCACAGGGAGAACGTACAAACTCCGTACAGACGGCGCCCGTAGTCGGGATGGAACCCGGGTCTCCGGCGCTGCATTCGCTGTAATGCAGCAACTCTACAGCTGCACCACCGTGACCGCCTTGTTAGTTGGCCCTTGAATATTGCCCTTAATATGTGGGGAGTGGATGGGAAAGTGGGATGACATCGTACTAGTGTGACTGGGTTAAGCAATAACAAAGCTGGTTTCTTCACCAGAGATAGACGTAACATGCTGGAGTACCTCAGCAGCATCTCTGGAGGACATGGAAAGGCAGTGTTTCGGGTTGAATCCCTTCTTCAGACTGATTGTTGTGGGTGTGGGGTCGGGTTGGTGGTTTGTGGGAAGAAAGCTGGGGGAGAGGAGGATCAATGCAGAGCATCGGCAGTAAGAGGTGAACACAGCCGAGGGGGTTATTGGACAGGCAGACTGTTGGGCAAATGACAGCGGGGGAAGGTGTGAGCCTGAAAGGACAACGGGCAGCAAATTGTTCTGTTCAGGGATAGAAAAGTTGCCAATTGGACAATAGGTGCAAGAGGAGGCCATTCGGCCCTTCGAGCCAGCACCGCCATTCAATGTGATCATGGCTGATCATTCTCAATCAGTACCCCGTTCCTGCCTTCTCCCCATACCCCCTGACTCCGCTATCCTTAAGAGCTCTATCTAGCTCTCTCTTGAATGCATTCAGAGAATTGGCCTCCACTGCCTTCTGAGGCAGAGAATTCCACAAATTCACAACTCTCTGACTGAAAAAGTTTTTCCTCATCACCGTTCTAAATGGCCTACCCCTTATTCTTAAACTGTGGCCGCTGGTTCTGGACTCCCCCAACATCGGGAACATATTTCCTGCCTCTAGCGTGTCCAATCCCTTAATAATCTTATACGTTTCAATAAGATCCCCTCTCATCCTTCTAAATTCCAGTGTATACAAGCCTAGTCGCTCTAGTCTTTCAACATATGATAGTCCCGCCATTCCGGGAATTAACCTGGTGAACCTACCTAAATTGCGCATCCATTGTAAACGGTTATTATTGTCAAAGTAGCAAGGTGCTTCATATTCTTGCAGTTTTTGCATGCTACCCTAACAGATCAGATGTACAATACATGAATATAATCACGTCAATCTACTTCATTTCAACTCTCCCATTCCCGATCTGACTTTTCTGTCCTGGGCCTCCTCCATTGTCAGAGTGAGGCCCAGTGCAAATTGGAGGAACAGCACGTCATATTTCGCTTGGGCAGCTTACAGCCCCGCGGTATGAACATTGTCTTCTCTAACTTCAAGTAACCTTTGCATTCATTCTCCCTCTGTCTGTCCCTGCCTCTGTCCCTGCGTCTGTCCCGCTGTCTGTCTCGTTTAAATAACATAACATAACAACACTTTATTGTCACTCGGCACAACACCGAGCGAAATTTCAGCAGTCACACAAAACACAGCAAAAAAGAAAAGAACACAGGACACCCGACCCCAACACAAACATCCATCACAGTGACTCCAAACGCCCCCTCACTGTGATGGAGGCAACAAAACTTCCCCTCTCTTCCCCCCGCACCCACGGACAGGCAGCTCGACCCCTACCGAGGCAAACGACACGCACAGCCCCCGCAAGGGGATGGAAGGCCTCCCGGCCGAGCCGCCCCGGGCACCGAAACGTCCCGCAGCCACACCGGGCGATGTTAAGTCCAGCGGCCAAGCCACACCGGGCACTGAAACGTCCCGCAGCCGAGCCGCACCGGGCACTGAAACGTCCCGCAGCCACACCGGGCACTGAAACGTCCCGCTGCCGAGCCGCACCGGGCACTGAAACGTCCCGCAGCCACACCGGGCACTGAAACGTCCCGCAGCCACACCGGGCACTGAAACGTCCCGCAGCCACACCGGGCGATGTTAAGTCCAGCGGCCGAGCCGCACCGGGCACTGAAATGTCCCGCGGCCGAGCCGCGCCTGCGATGTTAAGGCCCACAGCCGAGCCGCACCCCGGGGAAGAGACCCAATAAAAGAAAGGTTTCCCCCCGCCCCCCCCCCACCCCACAACCCCCCACCCCCACCACACATACACAGCCAAAAACAGAAACAAAAACCATCCCAACACCGACACAAACAAAAAAAAAGAAAAAAAGACAACAGACTGCCAGAGAGCCGCAGCCGTTAGGCGCAGCCAACTCCTCCCATGTTTGTATCTGTTCGTGATCACCTCTCACACAGGGGCCGGTTCTGATTTCTTCTGTACCTTTTCAAACCTTTAGTTTCCCTCTCCCCTGACTCTCAGTCTGAAGAAGGGTCTCAACCTGAAATGTCACCCATTCCTTTTCTGCAGAGAGTTTAGGGCCTGTCCCACTCAAGTGATTTTAAGGCGACTGCCATTGACTAGGCTGTCGCCGACAGTTCGCTGGGTGTCGCGGGTATGATCGTGAGGAGTCTTCCAAAGATCCTAGTGAATCGTAGTGGATCTCGGAGCGTCGCTGAGAAATCAACCGGAGTGAAATTTCTCGGCGACAGCTGGCTTGTCGCCAGGCATCGTTGCTTATTGTGGGCGCTGTCGCACGCTGTCCCCAGGTTTGCTAGGTTGTCTTAGATGCATTTAGAAGCACGTAATATTAAAATAAGTAAAGTCATTACAAAATACCATAAAATACTTGTGTTAAACCAATGTATTTACCGTCAGGACATTTGACAGGTAGATTGGAGGCGACAGTTTGATGGTCAGGTAAGCGTGGGAATTTCGCGATGTTTATGGCCATCAGCAATTACATTTAAAGTGGGCTCCCAACCCAGATATGCAACCCAGAAACCAGATATGCATCTCCCGTACATTTTCAAAGAATGCCCACACACTTTTCACAAAAATCCACTGAACCACTTAAAAAAAAATTTTTTTTAATACAGCTGTTAGTAAACTGGAATTAAATCCAGTTTATACCTTATTACAGTGAAGCTTGGTTTTTAAGTAACCTATACAAGGTGTTATAGTTCAAAACTCTCAAGTACTTACTGACTTGTCAGTGATTTCAGCAAAAACCATGACGCCGGAGAAGCATTGACAGCGTGGGAATTTCGCGATGTTTCCGAAGACGGTGTAATCTCGACCTGACTCGGCATTGTCGTCGGGTAAAAGAAAAGTTTGGCGATCTGCTACGACTTTGATAGTCGCCGGCAGTCGCCAAACAAATTGCCCAAGTGGAACAGGCCTTTAACTCCAGCATTTTGTGTCTGTCTCCAGTAGAGCAAAGGGGAAGATGCATGGGTCAATGGTCAGCGTGGCTTGATGGGCTGAAGAGCCTGTTTCCAAGCTGTGTCCTTTTGTGGAGGGGGCTGGAAAGATGAGTTGAAACAATGACAATGGATAATGCTAGCATTTATTTCAAGAGTGCTCAAATGCCAAAAACAGGCTGAGGCTCTTTCAGGCACTGGAGTATTGTGAGCAATTTTGGGCCCCATATCTGAGGAAGGATGTGCTGGCTCTGGAGAGGGTCCAGAGGAGGTTCACAACAATGATCCCAGGAATGAGTGGGTTAACATATGATGAGCGTTTGTCGGCACTGGGCCTGTACTCACTGGAGTTTAGAAGGATGAGGGGGGACCTCATTGAAACGTACAGAATAGTGAGCGGCCTGGATAGAGTGGATGTGGAGAGGCTGTTTCCACTAGTGGGAGAGTCTAAGACCAGAGGTCACAGCCTCGGAATTAAAGGATGGTCCTTGAGGAAGGAGAGAAAGGGAAGACTACCACCTCGCCTCTCAACTCATGCCCACTGAGCGCAGTCAGAGACTGGGAAATGCGGGTTGACCTAGGCCAGAGGCTTTCCTTCCCAGTTGAAATCGCAGCTACCAACCTGCGACCAGACCTGGTCCTCTGGTCCAACTCCTGTCGGCGTGTTTACATCATTGAGCTGACGGTGCCCTGGGAGGAGGCTGTGGACGAGGCATTTGAAAGGAAAAGGCTGAGATATTCCAACCTTGCAGTAGAGGCAGAGGAGCGAGGTTGGAGTGTAAGAGTGTGTCCAGTGGAGGTGGGGTGCAGGGGCTTTGTAGCCAGTTCCACTGCAAGGCTCCTGAGGGAAGTTGGAGTCAGAGGGCAGGACCAAAGGAGGGCAATCAAAGAACTTGCAAATGCCGCCGAACGGAGCAGTCACTGGCTGTGGCTGAAAAGAAAAGATACTGTCTGGGCTGCCACGTGACCATCTAGAGGCTAACCATAAGACACACACCCAGGGCTGATCACCCTGTGGTGGGCCTGCCTCGACTGAGGGTGTCTTGTGATAAAAGGCCGAAACACCCAGTGACGTTGAGGTACACAACTGAAGATGTGTCTGAATGGTAGCAACATCACCTAGTGGTCACCCCCAAGAACAACACCAGTCAATTGTAGTGCAAACCTTAGGGATTGTAACATCTAGTCGTACTAATCAAAGCCAGAGGGTGGTGAATCTGTGGAATTCTTTGCCACAGAAGGCTGTGGAGGCCGTCAATGGATATTTTTAAGACAGAATTGGATATATTCGTGATTAGTGCGGGTGTCAGAGGTTATGGGGAGAAGGCAGGAGAATGGGGTTAGGAGGGAGAGATAGATCAGCCATGATTGAATGGTGGAGTAGACTTGATGGGCCGAATGGCCTAAATCTGCTCCTATCACTTATGATCTTATATGAAAGTCGTTTGTTCCCTGACAGATCTTGCGCGGGTGCCAACACCAGCGGAAGGCTCACGGGACAAGGCGGCTACCAGAAGCAGAGCGGAGGCTGCAGAAAAGATCCAGTTCAAGCCTGCGGCCACCAAGATTGTCATGTCTCAGGGCAACCCTGTAAGCTTCAACTGTTCCATCGCCGTCCCTGGCTATGAACAGGACCTGCGCATCAAGTGGCTGAAGAATGGCAACGAGCTCATCGATGGTGAACGCTGTTCATTCAAAGACATTTCTTTTAGTGACAGTGAAGGCAGATCAACCATCACCAGCTCCTGCAGGTATGTCACCGTGTCCTGATTGTTTAGTTTAGAGATACAGCATGGAAACAGGCCCCTCGGCCCACCGGGTCCGCGCCGACCAGTGATCCCCGCACACTAACACTATCCTACACCCACTAGGGACAATTATTACATTTACCAAGCCAATTAACCTACAAACCTGTACGTCTTTGGAGTGTGGGAGGAAACTGAAGATCTCGGAGAAAACCCACGCAGGTCACGGGGAGAACGTACAAACTCCGTACAGACAGCACCCATAGTCGGGATGGAACCCGGGTCTCCGGCGCTGCATTCGCTGTAAGGCAGCAACTCTACCGCTGCGCCACCGTGACCGCCCATCCTCCTCTGGCAGCTCGTTGCGAGAGTAAACCCTTGTACAGGGGTTGTGTCTCCTTTATCCTTGTAAATAATGCACAGTGGAAGCATAGTTGGTGCCACAATTCAAATGGGTTTCATTTTTAAGAACCTTTCTAAGTTGAGTCAGGAAGTGCAGGAATGTTGCTTCTGGCTACAACCCAGTCCTTTTCTGGCTCCCTTCCTGTACAGGGGCTTTTCCACAGCAACGAGCTGTCAGAGGAGGTTGGTGAGGCCATAAGCCCACCTCTGTGTGTGGAAAAAGTTGCATCTCAGATTCCTATTAAATATTCCCCCTCTCGCCTTAAACCTGTGTCCTCTGTTCCCGACTCTCCTACTCTGGGTTAAAGATCCAGCGCATTCATCCATCCTATCTATTCCCCTCATGATAGACAATAGGTGCAGGAGGAGGCCTTTCGGCCCTTCGAGCCAGCACTGCCATTCAACGTGATCATGGCTGATCACCCACAATCAGTACCCCGTTCCTGCCTTCTCCCCATATCCCTTGACTCCGCTATCCTTAAGAGCTCAATCTAGCTCTCTCTTGAATGCATTCAGAGAATTGGCCTCCACTGCCTTCTGAGGCAGAGAGTTCCACAGATTTACAACTCTCTGAGTAAAAATGTTTTTCCTCATCTCCGTTCTAAATGGCCTACCCCTTATTCTTAAACTGTGCCCCTGGTTCTGGACCCCCTCCCCCACATTGGGAACATGTTTCCTGCCTTTAGCGTGTACAAACCTTTAATTTTGGCTGATCATCCACAATCAGTAACCCATGCCTGCCTTCTCCCCATATCCCTTGATTCCGCTCGCCCCTAGAGTTCTATCTAACTCTCTTTTAAATTTGTCCAGTGAATTGGCCTCCACTGCCCTCTGTGGCAGAGAATTCCACAAATTCACAACTCTCTGGGTGAAAAAGTTTTTTCTCACCTCAGTTTTAAATGGCCTCCCCTTTATTCTTAGATTGTGGCCCCTGGTTCTGGACTCCCCCAACATCGGGAACATGTTTCCTGCCTCTATCTTGTCCAATCCCTTAATAATCTTATATGTTTCAATAAGATCCCCTCTCATCCTTCTAAATTCCAGTGTATACAAGCCCAGTCGCTCCAATCTTTCCTCATACGACAGTCCCGCCATTCCGGGAATTAACCTTGTGAACCTACGCTGCACTCCCTCAATAGCAAGAATGTCCTTCCTCAAATTTGGAAACCAAAACTGCACACAGTACTCCAGGCGTGGTCTGTTGATGTTGTACACCTCTATAACACTGCCCCACAGCCTCCTGTGCACCAAGGAATAAAGTTCCAGCCTCCCCAACCTCTCCCTATCGCTCAGGCCCTCGAGTCCTGGCAACATCCTCCTAAATCTTTTCCGCACCCGTACCAGCTTAACGACTTCCTTCCTGCAGCAGTGTGACCAAAACTGAACACAGTACTCAGTCTGAAGAAGGGTCCTGTCCCAAAAAGTCACCCATCCATTTTCTCCAGAGATGCTGCCTGACCTGATGAGTTACTCCAGCACTTTATAGACAATAGGTGCAGGAGTAAGCCATTCGGCCCTTCGAGCCAGCACCGCCATTCAATGTGATCATGGCTGATCATTCTCAATCAGTACCCCGTTCCTGCCTTCTCCCCATACCCCCTGACTCCGCTATCCTTAAGAGCTCTATCTAGCTCTCTCTTGAATGCATTCAGAGAATTGGCCTCCACTGCCTTCTGAGGCAGAGAATTCCACAGATTCACAACTCTCTGACTGAAAAAGTTTTTCCTCATCTCAGTTCTAAATGGCCCACCCCTTATTCTTAAACTGTGGCCCCTTGTTCTGGACTCCCCCAACATTGGGAACATGTTTCCTGCCTCTAACATGTCCAACCCCTTAATAATCTTATACGTTTCGATAAGATCCCCTCTCATCCTTCTAAATTCCAGTGTATACAAACCTAGTCGCTCTAGTCTTTCAACATATGACAGTCCCGCCATTCCGGGAATTAACCTAGTAAACCTACGCTGCACGCCCTCAATAGCAAGAATATCCTTCCTCAAATTTGGAAACCAAAACTGCACACAGTACTCCAGGTGCGGTCTCACTAGGGCCCTGTACAACTGCAGAAGGACCTCTTTGCTCCTATACTCAACTCCTCTTGTTATGAATGCCAACATTCCATTGGCTTTCTTCACTGCCTGCTGTACCTGCATGCTTCCTTTCAGTGACTGATGCACTAAGACACCCAGATCACGTTGTACATCCCCTTTTCCTAACTTGACACCATTCAAATAATAATCTGCCTTCCTATTCTTACCACCAAAGTGGATAACCTCACACTTATCCACATTAAACTGCATCTGCCATGCATCCGCCCACTCACACAACCTGTCCAAGTCACCCTGCAACCTCATAGCATCTTCCTCACAGTTCACACTGCCACCTAGCTTTGTATCATCGGCAAATTTGCTAATGGTACTTTTAATCCCTTCATCCAAGTCATTGATGTATATTGTAAATAGCTGCGGTCCCAACACCGAGCCTTGCGGTACCCCACTAGTCACTGCCTGCCATTCTGAAAGGGACCCATTTATCCCCACTCTTTGCTTTCTGTCTGTCAACCAACTTTCTATCCATGTCAGTACCCTACCTCCAATACCATGTGCTCTAATTTTGCCCACCAATCTCCTATGTGGGACCTTGTCGAAGGCTTTCTGAAAGTCGAGGTACACCACATCCACCGGCTCTCCCCTGTTAATTTTCCTAGTTACATCCTCAAAAAATTCCAGTAGATTAGTCAAGCACGATTTCCCCTTCGTAAATCCATGCTGACTCGGAACGATCCTGTTACTGCGATCCAAATGCTCCGCAATTTCGTCTTTTATAATTGACTCCAGCATCTTCTCCACCACTGATGTCAGACTAACTGGTCTATAATTTCCCGTTTTCTCTCTCCCTCCTTTCTTGAAAAGTGGGATTACATTAGCTACCCTCCAATCCACAGGAACTGACCCGGAATCTATAGAACATTGGAAAATAATCACGAATGCGTCCACAATTTCTAGAGCCACCTCCTTAAGCACCCTGGGATGCAGACCATCAGGCCCTGGGGATTTATCAGCCTTGAGTCCCATCAGTCTACCCAAAACTTTTTCCTGCCTAATGTGGATTTCCTCCAGTTCCTCTGTCACCCTAGGATCTCTGGCCACTAGAACATCTGGGAGATTGTTTGTATCCTCCTCAGTGAAGACAGATCCAAAGTACCGGTTCAACTCTTCTGCCATTTCCTTGTTCCCCATAATAAATTCCCCTGCTTCTGTCTTCAAGGGACCCACATTTGCCTTGACTATTTTTTTCCTCTTCACATACCTAAAAAAACTTTTGCTATCCTCCTTTATATTATTGGCTAGTTTACCCTCGTACCTCATCTTTTCTCCCCGTATTGCCTTTTTAGTTATCTTCTGTTGCTCTTTAAAAGAGTCCCAATCCTCTGGCTTCCCACTCTTCTTTGCTATGTTATACTTCTTCCCTTTTATTTTTATGCTGTCCTTGACTTCCCTTGTCAGCCACGGGTGCCTCTTACTCCCCTTAGAATCTTTCCTCCTCTTTGGGATAAATTGATCCTGCAACTTCTGCATTATTCCCAGGAATACCTGCCATTGCTGTTCTACCGTCTTCCGTGCTAGGGCCTCCTTCCAGTCAATTTTGGCCAACTCCTGCCTCATGACTCTGTAATCCTCTTTGCTATACTGTAATACTGACACCTCCAATTTTCTCTTCTCCCTCTCCATTTGTAGAGTAAAACTTATCATATTGTGGTCACTGCCTCCTAATGGCTCATTTGCCTCGAGTCCCCTTATCAGGTCAGGTTCATTACATAACACTAAATCCAGAATTGCCTTTTCCCTGGTAGGCTCCAGTACAAGCTGTTCTAAGAATCCATCTCGGAGGCACTCCACAAACTCTCTTTCCTGGGGTCCATTACCAACCTGATTTTCCCAGTCTACCTGCATGTTGAAATCTCCCATGACCACCGTAGCATTACATTTGTGACATGCCAATTTTAGCTCTTGATTCAACTTGCACCCTATGTCGAGGCTACTGTTTGGGGGCCTGTAGATGACTCCCATTAGGGTCTTTTTACCCATACAATTCCTCATCTCTATCCATACTGATTCTACATCTCCTGATTCTATGTCACTCCTTGCAAGGGAGTGAATATCATTCCTTACCAACAGAGCTACCCCGCCCCCTCTCCCCACCTGCCTGTTTTTTCTGTACGTTATGTACCCCTGAATATTCAGCTCCCAGCCCTGGTCCTCTTGTAGCCATGTCTCAGTGATTCCCACAACATCATACTTGCCAATGTCTAACTGAGCCTCAAGCTCATCCACTTTATTTCTTATACTTCGCGCATTTAAATACAACACTTTAACTTCGGTATTAACCTCCCCTCTCACACCGGTCACAATTGGCCCTGACCTTACACTCATATCCCTTCTAGAACTTCCCTTCCCATTCATACGAGAGTCCTTTACAGTTTCTCCTGTATTCGCTTCCCCTTTAACTCCATCTCCATATTCCCAATTTGTCAACCCCTCCCCCCCACTACTTAGTTTAAAGCCACGCTCGTAGCACTAGCAAACCTGCCTGCCAGAATGTTGGTCGCCCTGCAGACTTTGTGTCTATCTTCAGTATGAACCAGCATCTGCAGTTCCTTTTGTACACTGCAGTGCCTGAGATTTAAGAGAGTCAGGGGGTGGAATTTAGTGGAGTGGCTATTACTGGGGAGAAGGTGCTTGGGAAGCTGAAAGGGCTGAAGGTGGATAAGTCACCTGGGCCGGATGGACTGCACCCTAGGGTTCTGAAAGAGGTGGCTTTAGAGATTGTGGAGGCATTGACAGTGATATTTCAAGAATTACTAGTCAGGAGTGGTCCTAGATGATTGGAAAATTGTCAATATTACCCCACTGCACAAGAAGGGAGGAAAGCAGAGTAGTGGGAATTACAGGCCAGTCTGACTTCAGTGGTTGGTAAGATTTTAGAGTCCATTATAAAGGATGAGGTTACGGAGTACTTAGATGTTCACGATAAAATCGGCTGAAGTTAGCATGGCTTTATGAAAGGGAGGTCTTGCTTGACAAATTTTCTGGAATTCTTTGAATAAGTAAAGAGCAGATGTTGTTTACTTAGATTTTCAGAAAGCCTTTGATAAGGTGCCACACGTGAGGCTGCTAAGGAAGATGAGAGCCCATGGTGTCAAAGGGCAGATACTGGCGTGGATAGCAGGTTGGCTGGGTGGCAGAAGGCAAAGAGTGGCAATAAAGGGGCTTATTCTGCTTGTCTGCCAGTGACTAGCGGAGTTCCGCAGGGCTCGGTGCTGGGGCCGCTACTCTTCACGTTGTATATTAATGATTTGGACGAGGGGATTGAAGGCTTTGTGGCCAAGTTTGCAGATGATACAAAAATAGGTGGCGGGGCAGGTAGTGTAGAGAAAGCAGGGACTCTGCAGAAGGACTTGGACAGGTTGGGAGAGTGGGCAGAAAAGTGGCAGATGGGATATAGTGCAGCAAAGTGTGGAGACGTGCATTTTGGTAGAAGGAATAAAGGCAGAGACTATTTTCTAAATGGGGAGAGAATCCAGAAATCGGAGATGCAAATGGACTTGGGAATGCTGGTGTAGGATTCCCACAAAGTTAATCTGCAAGTGGAATCGGTAGTAATGAAGGCAAATGCAATGCTAGCATTTATTTCAAGAGGGCTTGTTTATAAAAACAGGGATGTAATGCTATGGCTCTATAAGGCGCTGGTCAGGCCACATTTGGAATATTGTGAGCAATTTTGGGCCCCATATCTGAGGAAGGATGTGCTGGCTCTGGAGAGGGTCCAGAGGAGGTTTACAAGAATGATCCCAGGAATGAGTGGGTTAACATATGATGAGCGTTTGTCGGCACTGGGCCTGTGCTCGCTGGAGTTTAGAAGAAACTTACCAAATAGTGATAGAGTGGATGTGGAGAGGATGTTTCCACTAGTGGGAGAGTCTAGAACTGGAGGTCACAGCCTCAGAATAAAAGGATGTACCTTTAAGAAGGAGATGAGGAGAAATTTCATTGGTCAGAGGGTGGTGAATCTGTGGAATTCTTTACCACAGAAGGCTGTGGAGGCCAAGTCAATGGATATTTATAAGGCAGAGATAGATAGATTCTTGATTAGTGCGGGTGTCAGAGGTTATGGGGAGAAGGCAGGAGAATGGGGTTAGGAGGGAGAGATAGATCAGCCATGATTGAATGGTGGAGTAGACTTGATGGGTCGAATGGCCTAAATCTGCTCCTTTTGCTTATGACCTACTCTGAATGGAGAGGAAATATTCTCGGTTAGTGGAAGAGTTTGAGCATCTCTGCATTGTGCAAGATTCTTTAGTTTAGTTTAGAGATCCAGAGCGGAAACAGGCCCTTCGGCCCACTGGGTCCGCGCCGACCAGCGATCCCCTCACATTAACTCTATCCCACACCCACTAGGGACAATTTTTACATTTATCAAACCAATTAACCATCCCTGGGATGGCGGGACTGTCATATGAGGAAAGATTGAAAAGACTAGGCTTGTATTCACTGGAGTTTAGAAGGATGAGAGGGGATCTTATAGAGACGTATAAAATTATAAAAGAACAGGACAAGCTAGATGCAGGAAAAATGTTCCCAATGTTGGGGGAGTCCAGAACCAGGGGCCACAGTTTACGAATAAAGGGGAGGCCATTTAAAACTGAGATGAGAAGAAACTTTTTCACCCAGAGAGTTGTGAATTTGTGGAATTCTCTGCCACAGAGGGCAGTGGAGGCCAAATCACTGGATGGATTTAAAAGAGAGTTAGATAGAGCTCTAGGGGCTAGTGGAATCAGGGGATATGGGGAGAAGGCAGGCACGGGTTACTGATTGTGGATGATCAGCCATGATCACAATGAATGGCGGTGCTGGATCGAAGGGCTGAATGGCCTCCTCCTGCACCTATTCTCTTTGTTTCTATGTTTCCTAGCTGATTACAGGAAGGAGTGCAGCCTGAGCTTTGTGGGGGAAGGGGTGTGTGTTTTATTCTGAAAAGTCCAATGAAACCATGGTAATTGGCTTGGTTGCCCTGTGTGTCTGTCAGCATGGAGTTATTATGGGAACCTTGGTGAAATTGGGCGGTGCTGTGCAGTGTCCTGGGCTGCTTTACTGGGCATTAGGAACAGGAATAGAAACATAGAGACATAGACAATAGGTGCAGGAGGAGGCCATTTGGCCTTTCCCCCATATCTCTTGATTCCACTAGCCC